>NC_054539.1:43374650-43719650 GCF_017654505.1 Polyodon spathula | reverse complement strand
TACACTCGACACATTTTAAAAAGTACAAGTATTTAGCTTCAATGAAGGAAGTTTTGCACACCATGAAATTACCCCTGTTTACCTGTATTTATTTATTAAGTTTATATTTAGAAATGTTTCTGCTTTTGTACACAGGGAAAGAAAATCTGTTGTAGAGGCTTTTATTTGTTCTTCTGTCCAACATTGACCAGTTCAGCACAGATGGGAATCCCAGTGCCCAGTGGTAGTCGTAGTCTCTGGTTTTCTGTCAGCGTTAATCATTAAAACCTAAAATCCTAAATATATTTTACAGAAATGGTTTGTCAGGAAAAAAAAGATTAAACATATTCTGTGCTGAAAATCTAGAAAGGAAAACTAGATTTTCAGCAAGTAGGAGAGAGGTAACCAGTATTGATAGGACTAAAACAGAACATTAGGAAGGGGCCAGGGATCAACTACAGAATGCAAAACATAATTCAAAAAGCACATGCTAGATGCTACCTGTTCCACATGAGCAGATATAAATTGCACATTTTGTTGCAGGTTTTACACTTTAAAAAAAAAAAACACATTTATCAGCCTTAGAATAAATCTAAGTGATAGGGAGTAATATACTTTTAGTTCTGAGTTTAAGCATTTAAGCCAAAATACTGTAGCTAACATAATGGCTTATGTAGGATGACAATATGCCAATCTCTCTTCTTTTAACCAAGCATCCTAGAATATTGAGGCTATACAATGAATGTCCAAATAAAATGCTGAAATAGGTGTTGCATAATAGTTATGAAGGATCTAGTTTTATTTTTTATATTGAATAACCTATATTTTATACTGTTGCAATATGTCAATTAATTTTATATCCCCACAAGCTTACTTGTCACATTAACTGCAAAATTGTGTATGAAGTGGCATTCTCCAGTATCGCGTACTGTTACAGATGTGGTGTACAATAATAATAATCATTAAAATACATGTTTATCTTTTGCAGAAATGCATTCTTATATTTTTAGTTAGCAAAGCTTGATATTTTTTTGGTGTCATGTTGTGTCTTGTTATACATATTTGGTTGTGGGTAGAAAAGCACTGAAATCTGTCAAGCAAAACTTTAGAATATTAATGACCAGTATATGAATACCCATACCATACCTATATTCATGAAACCACTAACTCTTATTACTATTTTGAAGGTGTTTTGTTTATCAGACTGAATATTTGCTAAATTAAATATATGCTGTTTGTGTGAAGTAGGTAACAATAGTATCTCCGTTTACAAGTGCTATAAAACAAAACAAAAATAATTGTTATTTTAATTATTATGGCTTGTTTTTTACAGACCCTGGTTATAGTACTGATCTTGGAATGTCTTACCTAAAGTAACATTAGGTAGTGCTAATCCAGGTATGTGAACCCTGCTGTATTGATCCCTCACCCGTAAAGCATTACTAATTTAGATGCTACTTTTTCAAAATGCCAGTGATATCCACCACTTCTTAGCAATTAAACCATGCTAGTATATCCAAGTCTTACTGACTTTCAGACTCAATTTAATACTGTGGATTCGTTATATCAGCATTCTTTGACAAATCCCATTTTCAATTGAATATCTCCTAAACCATTTGAGATGACACCTTCACATTTTCAGTGTTGTGGAAATATAACACCTCCTTCTAAAATCTAACAGAACCTTTCAATTTTACATGCGATCCAAGATGGCCACCATATTTGGGGTCGTGTGACTTTGTTTTCCACTTGATAAAGAACTAACACTTCTAGATGTTGGCATCATACACATTTATATATTGTTTAATTCCCCAGGTCAAGTTTGATTGTGGGTGTCACACAAGAAACATGCTCTTTCCTGACTTTTTTTTTTTTTTGCTCCTGCCTTGTATCTCAGAAACCATTTGAGGTAGGGACTTAATGTTTGCAGGGTTATAAAGCATTCATGCTAAATGTCTCTGTCCATGAAATGTATCTCACCTAAATACACTTTGTGTTATTGTCTATGCTTGGTACACAGCTGTATCCTTTGATTTTCATACTTCAGTTCTGTTACTGTTGTTGTCTAGAAAAAATGAATCCTTTCATTGGCACATTGCTTTAAACCCTGGCTATATCAACAACACAGACCACATACTTTTACATAGGGTGTTCGTAGTTGGTTATGTGGTTATGATTCTCAAACTTCCGTTACAGGTGGTGTACAGTTAACATTAACTATTTCAGTGCCACTTTTTTATATCAATGGGGGAGTTAACGTGTGGTTATTTGCACGTGACGGGGTGATGTGCGTGCATGTGTGGGAGAACAACTCGACAGGATCAGGTTAGAGGCTGAAAATAACAGCCAGTGGATGGGGTAAATCTCATTTCCTCGTGAACATGACGTCAAACATGGCAAATCCATACCCATTTCACATGAATTTCTCCACTGCTCCCAATCCAGACGGCCTTGGGAACATATGGTGGAGGTGTCTGGCACAGATCTCTACAATCCTACGTCTCCACCGGTTTTCAGCCATGGTGATCTGCAATAGCTGGGTTGTACAGTTTCATTATATACCTCCAGGTTAATTATTTTCTTTTTTCTTTAAAGGGTCGTGTGATAAATTAGTTTAAAAATGATTCTCTACTAATGATCTGCCACCCCACCAAATGACATTTAAAAAAAAATTTGATAAGAGCAGTAAACATATTATTAAATAACCAGGCATGAGGCATTTATATATCACAGCTTTATTACATGATCTTAACACTGTGCTTTCACTCAAAGATGTCACCTGACAACCATGGATTTCCAGATGAGATACTCTCATGTACCTGTTCCCTGTGCATGGAAACCACATGTTCCTTAGCTGTCAGCATTTGCATGACGTCAGGTAAAAAGAGGGTTTTCTCGAGTAAAATAAAAAAGCTAATACAAGCCCGAAATGTATAGATTCATTTTTCATTTAGCTCGAGCACAATGTCTCGAAAAAAATTAGAACACACATGGAAACTCCCACACAATATTTTGCACATATTCATTGTACTTTTATATGTTTTTTAAATGTTTATAAACCATTTGATGTGAAATGACATAACCTCTGAGAATGTTACCATGGATGTTTTGTTTATGTTACATAAACTCAAATTTCTAGTGTTACTCTTAAGTTATCTTTATCGGGAACTACTTTATAAAGATCATATAATATTGACTTAATTTTGTCTAAAATTGGTGGCTAAACATGAAAGATTTACAATGAAAGTTGATTCACCTTTAATGGAACAACCATAAGCCCCTTTCACACTGGCACTCCTACCCAGGTCCTGGCTACCTAGGTAACAATCCCATGTAGTGTAAAACCATGTACTGGGGTTAACCTGGCTTGAGCAGGTCAAAATGCTTAACGGCCATTCGTGAGCCGACGCAATGCTACACCTGCGTGAAGGTTTCACTTCCACAAGGAACATTTCTGTTTATTCCTTTAGCCATATTTTTGTTGATTGAGACACAGCATGAGTCACATTGCAGCAGAGATGTAGAATCATTTGCTCAAATCAGCATTAGGGTTGACGGTTTAATCCAGAGAAGCTTGGACGGAAGCTTCCGTAACAAGCTGCTTCTGGGGCATCGATATGTGTACTGAGCACTTGCGTCTGTCACCCAAGTCAACCTTGCTACATCAAAAGCATTGTGAAATCATGTACACGACCTGCATGACACCAGGTTGCGCATGCCAGTGTGAAAGGGGCTATAGGACATAGGTGCATTTTTCATCCCCTGCTCCAAGAGTATCAAATCCTACATAGACTCACTTGTGCAACTTTGCTTATTTCAAGGTGTTTTTTCCTAGTTTGCATTTTGAAGTTGAGTTTGAAGTTTAAACAGCATGAGTCTTCAGTGTATTGTTTAGAATTTTGCAATGTGATAAATATTAAAGATAGCAGTCAAATTAAGAAATGGATGCAAACTAGAACAAATTACTTTAAAATATGAAAACATTTCACAGGATTATATACAGATGGAAAGAAAAATCCAACCCTAATGATCCTTGTCCTTTTAATTCATTGGGAAGGAGGTGTTATATTGTCTGTAAAATACACTGTTATTCATACTGGTTTATCTCAATGTTCATTATTTATATTTATTTTGATAATAAAGCAACTCCATAATAAATTGGCATCTGCAATGACACTATTCTGCAATGAAATAAAATAAGTAGAAAAAACAACATTTGTAACAATCCCACTAATATGCAACTATTTCAATTAAAGAAAACAAGACTTATTTATCTTCTTGGTTATGCATCAGTGTTTGTCCACTCTAGGGTATTAATTTCGATCCTCAAACTGTGACTTGTTCTTCAGCAGATATGCTGCCAGAAATTCGATGGGATTTGGAGGTCTGAAAATATTTTAAAAAACCAACATGTGAAACTGTCCAATATCAAACCAATAACATTTCAAAAGAAAAAAATATTAAGTTCTTGCACAAACAGATACCCTTTTTTTTCCCACCAGAACAGTGTGGACAATAAGAGCTCAATATGCACAAATTTTAAATAACCATCTATTTCTAACGCTAAAAAAGTGTTAACAACACATAGTAGTCTGTAGATATAGAAGTTCAAGAGCTGTAAACTGCTTAAAACACAATCTCATTATATGTGAACCTTAATTAGAAATTGATAAATATGATCATTATGGGCCTATTTTTCTACAGTTGCATTATTAAAAAAAAAAAAAAAAAGTTACATTAAGTTTGGCTAATTAGACCGAGTATGGTTTTGCAGACTAGGAGGTAGCTGACATTCACAAGCCACCAAATATATGATATTCTATTCTAATAATGTTTTAAATCAGAATAATATCTTACCTTTCTTTTGCCAACACAGAGAGTCCTTGTAGAAGAATGGGCACAACAGTTTGATCCAGGTATGCACGTGTGGGAAGGGACTGGAGATCCACTCTCTGTTTCGATACCTTTTCTACAATGGTCTTCTCATTTTCAAGTATTCTCTGAAAATGATATAAATAATTTATAACATGGCTGAATTAAAACCGTGCAAATATTACTTCTTAGTTAAAATGTCTGGTACCTGTACATTTTCTGTAAGACCGTATTCTGCATGCAGATTATCTGTAACCTAAAAAACAACATTCTGTTAGTAAAGAACGCCAGCTTTCTGCTGTTTACAGTTTCATAAAATTCGCATTTGAACTTACCGGTGTATGCCCTTCCAGGCTTTGTTCAGCATCAATATGATCTAGAAGAAAAAAAAAAAAGGTTTTAAAACTACTATATTAACATTTAATTTATATTAATTAAAACTGTTAGAAGAAGTTAAATTGTAAGCGATTCATGTGGACCAGGGCTGTTATTATAGATATATAATTAACTTAATGTACAGGTACTGCTAATAAGTCAATAAATAATGGACACAAATCCACATTTCTCCATGCATTCGACCTAACTGGGAGTACTGGCAAAGTCGTCTTTATTTTTTTTACTACCACTCAAACAAAACTAAAGTCTAAAACGGAGGGTCTTCATTTACAGGGGATTTTTGCATGAAACATGTATACATGGTATTCAATAGCATTGCGACAAATTAATTGGTCCTCTGTAAAAGTTTGATTGTACAATACTTAGTTACGCAGGACTCTTGTCTTGTTATAGAGTTAATTAATATTTGTGGTTACCAAATTTTATATAAAGAAATACTACAGATTACTATTTTCTTCTACTATAGGAATCCATACAAAAATACGCTATGTTTTTAACAAGGGACTCTGGCTTCCCATTGATTAGAAAGCAAAGCACAAACGCTTTTTTCCTTTGCAACAGCAAGCAATACCAGTTCGGTATGCCTCGGTCTGAAATAAAATAATACATATCAAGTCTGCTAAATGTATTTACAAATACACACACACTATAAAGACATTAGTTAAGTACTTTAAAAACATCTATACAAACCAAATATTCTGTTTTACCTTTAAGAAATTCTAAATAATTTACACAAACTCACTATTCCCCCACTCACCATCCGCCATGTTTGTTGTCGGTTTCTACGCGCTGCACGCAAACAAAGTGACCAATTAACTAGCATTTGATCTAAACGTGTTTTTCTATTGGCTACCCCGCCCCCCCCCCCCCCCCCCCCCCCCCCCCCCCCCCCCCCCCCAAAAAAAAAAATACATTTAGATTTTGCGCTTTGTATTCATACACACAGACAAGCTATATTTTTTTTGTAATATTACAAAAAGAAGCGGGCACCTGCCAGCCTGCCTGTAATAGCCAGCCTGTAATATCCGAGCTTTATCAATCCTCATAAAAGTACTGCAGCAACCTGGTCCGTGTACATTCGGTCCAATCGTTTTTTCTTTTTGAAACAGTAACTGGAAAACGACTATTTTCGTTTTAGCTTTTTGAGCAGAAGCTGATTCTACAGCAACAATCTACGAATTCCAGTTGTTGACGCTTCGTAGAACATTTTTACATTTTTTTTTTATTTGATCCCCATACAAAGTTATGATACTCTAGTCCGGTGGTGTTTCCAGCAAGGACTACCAGATGTACCAGTAACTATGTGCAATGTTAAACGGCTGTTGTAAAAAGATACCCAGTGACAACAAGGTTTGCTGTGTCTACTCACTTGTTGACTCATTGTGTTGAATGGTTATCTATACAGCCGATGACTGCAATGAACAAAGCATGTTTATGTTTTAGATATTTTGCCAGAGTTGTGTGCATGGAATTGGTGACCACACCTTCTTGTGCCACTCTGAAATCTACTTTATTTTGAGTAAAATGCCCAATCTTTAAAATGATGCCTTACTTGAAGGGGATACACAGTAGGGGTCACAAATTCCAAGTCTGACCTTTATCATTTCTCTTTGTAATTCCTGTGACTGGACGTGAGAAGTGTGCTCTGGGGTTACAAATACATTACAGGTAGTGTTTTTGCCTTAGCCGCCATGGTTGTTTTGACTACCATTAGTGGCATAGCCTGCTGGGATCACGTGACTGCAACCCCTCAATGCATAAACACCCTGGGCTCAAACAGTCGCTGAGCAGGGCTCAAATGTGCACATGTTAAAGTGAACATGTATGTTAATTTACATATATACACACACACACACACACACACACACACACACACACACACACACACACACAAAGCTCTGGAAAAAATTAAGAGACCACTGCAAAATTATCAGTTTCTCTGGTTTTACTATTTATAGGTATGTGTTTGGGTAAAATGAACATCTCTGGGCAATCCTCAGAGTTGGGGAACATTGTCAGAGCAGAAGGAAGCAAGTTTTCTTCCAGGACAACCTTACTTGGCTTGATTCATGCGCCCTTCACAAAGACAAATCTGCCCGATTCCAGCCTTGCTGAAGCACCCCCAGATGAGTCCAATTTTCAGCTTTGCCCAACACCTGGTCGTCTAATGGTTAGATGGAGACCTGGAAAGGCCTACAAGCCACAGTGTCTCACACCCACTGTGAAATGTGGTGGAGGATCGGTGATGATCTAGGGGTGCTTCAGCAAGGCTGGAATCGGGCAGCTTTGGCATGAATCAAGCCAAATACAAGGTTGTCCTGGAAGAAAACTTGCTTCCTTCTGCTCTGACAATATTCCCCAACTCTGAGGATTGGTTTTTCCAGCAGGACAATGCTCCATGCTACACAGCCAGGTCAATCAAGGTGTGGATGGAGGACCACCAGATAAAGACCCTGTCATGGCCAGCCCAATCTCCAGACCTGAACCCCACTGAATACCACTGGAATGTGATCAAGAGGAAGATGGATGGTCACAAGACATCAAACAAAGCCGAGCTGCTTGAATTTTTGCGCAAGGAGTGGCATAAATTCACCCAACATCAATGTTAAAGACTGGTGGAGAGCATGCCAAGATGCATGAAAGCTGTGCCTGAAAATCAGGGTTATTCCACCAAATATTGATTTCTGAACTTTTCCTAAGTTAAAACATTAGTATTGTGTTGTTTAAAAATGAATCTGAACTTATTTTCTTTGCATTATTCGAGGTCTGACAACACTGTATCGTTTTTGTTATTTGGACCAGTTGTCATTTTCTGCAAATAAATGCTCTAAATGACAATATTTTTATTTGGAATTTGGCAGAAATGTTGTCAGTAGTTTATAGAATAAAACAAAAATGTTCATTTTACCCAAACACATACCTATAAATAGTAAAACCAGAGAAACTGATAATTTTGCAGTGGTCTCCTAATTTTTTCCAGAGCTGTATATATCGTAATATACTAGGTTAAAGAAAGCTCTCCGTTTGCATTCCCTGCTTTCAGGTAATCTGTTACTGTTTCCTTTCACCTCAGAAGTGTCCGATTACAGAATGCCGCTGGCTGCAAAACGTGAGGCATTAGAGGAAGCAGGCAGCTGGTTGGTTAATGGCAGAAAAGAAGACAATGAAGAGGAGGGGGTCTGACCAGATGGACACAGCATGATAAAGCCGCTGCCCAGAGGTGCTGCCCTGTTTCCTAACGCTTCGCCTGAACAAAGAATGGATTACACTGCCCTTACTGGTATACTGCAAAGCTGTTTCGGCAGTCACAGCCCAGGCTACTGAAGAACTTGCTCCAGCAGGACCAGGAAACCTGGCGAAATCCTGTGGGAACTACCGGCCACAATCAAAGGGCTAACTAAGAAGGCTTATGCCCATATGTTGCTGGGGGTCCAGGAGGAGCTTGCAAGGGACCAGCTCCTGATGGCCCTGTGAGCTGGGGAGCTGCACGCTCATGTCCACCTAATCCACCCGAGAACGCTGCAGGAGGTGCTGGAGATGGCAACAGAGAGGAAGTGTCTGGGCCAACGAGTAGTTGGGCGGCATGGGAGGACCAACAAGAAACCAACCCGTGGTTTGCCAGCTACCACCCGTGGGGGGAAAGCCGACATACACTCACAACCAGCATCGGCCTGCGCTCGAACTGCTGTAGTCGTGGGGAGAATGTTGGTGGGAGACTTCTGCCATGTCCCCATCCAAATTGAAGGGGTCCCCTACACCACGCTGGTGGACACCGGGTCTAGAGTAACACTGGCATGGCCCAATGTCTACCAGCGAACCACCGGGAGCTGGCAGCTCCGCCTGGAACCTACTACTGTGCAGCTGCGCACAGTGACTGGTAACAAGCTCCACCATCGTCTGTCCTCAGTCTTCAGTCAGCCTGGCCTGTGTTGGGGGCCAGCCAAGAGCGTCACTGGGAGTTGCCAGCAAAAGGGCCCAGCATTTATTTGCCTGGCCCAGAGCGCCACCACCAGCCATCCCTTGCCCACGGTCAGCCTGACCTTGGCTAACGACTCGCCAGCCTGCCAGACCATCCATACCACAGCAGCCTGCCAGCCAAGTCACTCCAGCAGCAGTAAACGCAGATTGGCACCGTAGCTTTGAGGGGCTTAGCCCAGAGCATCAGTGCCAGCTGCGGGAGCTGCTGCTGGAGTTCCAGCACTGCTTCACAACCAGGCCAGAGGGAGTAAGACATTTTAAATGCTTTCATTACATAATCACATACAATATTCCCCACACAATTACAATTAAATGACCACCATAACAATGCATGTTATGATGAGAACCCATCTCTAACAGAATGTCTGAGATTGAACTGACATGTAAGAGTAATTTTCTTTACCTCAGTTACCAGTTCCTACCTTAACAATTCGTAAAAACAAATAAAAAGGCGAACGCCGTACATAATAGTGATGTAATTTTGGAATGGTTTGGGTGCTATTTATCCAAATTATTCCTAATTCTAAATATAAAGTACTCCAGACATTGCCATTTCCATATATCTATTAACTAATGGCCAAATATGTTAAACGTAAAAAAAGCTGCAAATACAGAATACTACAGTATTAACGAACCATGATGAAGAAGTCACGTAAAGCAGCTTCATCAGCTGTATGACTGGGTCGCTGGAACAATAACATTTGTGCGTTTTGTAAGCGCTACGCATGCGCAACTTACAGTATACCATTCACAAACCAACTTGCACTGCTTTTCTTGCGTAAACATTGCAATCGCCTTGGGTCACCGAGTTACGTTGGTGCTTGCGCCGGTTACGCCCCTTTTGCTCAGTTGGCTGTCAGTGGTTAGTGAGGAGTGCGTGTGCGTATATGTGTTATGGAGGCGACGGTGAGACAGGTGAATGAGTTCTCCGGGCGGAAGAGGGAAAAAGAAGAAAGGCTCAGCCGGTACTACCAGCTCTCCGCCAGAAGTCGACGCCCCCGATCAGGTGTCGCTGCATAAGCGGAATCTGTACTACTTTTCGTACCCGCTGCTGGCGTTGTTCGCCGTTTTCCGAGTCCTCGCCCTGCACTTGGGCATTCTGTTTGCTTGGTTCTGCGAACGGTTGTCCCGGGTCATGGCGGCTAAAAACAAGCCGCTTGCAGCAGCGGCTGTTGGCAATGAATCCGAGGATGACTGCGAGCGAGTTCGGAACTGTCATAAGCAGGCTTTTGAGTACATCTCTGTCGCCCTGAGGATCGATGAAAACGACAAAGGTGAGTCAGGGGGTGGAATTTACCGTGGGGTACATGTATAATACTTACTAGGTAAATAATTGTGACAGTTCTGTTTAAGTAAAGGGTATTTCATTTTCGCTGACAGGCAGCACTGCACTGTGTTGAGTGTTTTTCTTTCTGTGCAGGCACGTCTTGTGATTACATGGATGACGTGATAATAATTCGCCTGTGTCACTGGCATTACAAAACGAAACTAAATAAAATACAGAGCTAATCAATGCAGACTGATGTAAAATTGATTTTGTGAGAAAGGTGAGCGTGTAATTCAAATACAGAGTCAGCAGGTCACTGTCTAATTGCTTTTTAAAGCTGATTTTATGTGACATTCAGATTTCACAATTTTTTTTTTTTTTTTTTTTTTTGTAAAATATAGCAGTTAGATATGGTAGGTTGTTTAAGAGAGAAACATACAAGGCCTTAGTCTGCACAGGGCGCGATTTATTAAAGTTACTAGTACGGTCGTAAGCACAAAACTCTAGGGATTTTCGGTCTGCATCAGTTTTAATATGTTTTATATAGGAAATTTTTCTTTTAGAAATCATGTAAATAATGCATTTTACAGGATCCTAAAACAAGGAAGTGCTTTATAACTTGACAGTTAATTTATTGGTCGTTTTCTTGTTAAAATAGCAATTATATATCTCTGCAGCACGCATTTACCATTACAATTCAGTTTTGTTATAATAATAATAATAATAATAATACACGATGGACAGCTGCTTGGGTACAGTTTGGAACATGTAATGTAATCAGTTACATTCATGGACCTGCATGAGGGTGACTTAAGTTGTGGGCGTTGGCAGTTTTGTCTTTCTGTTTAAATGGAACTAATTCACATGACTTTTTACAGTTGAGTACTCCGATGTAAGACATTTGGTTTGCAGGCCTTTTACTAAAATAAATAAATAAATACGTAGCGATTTCTAAGCAGGAGAAGGCAATGCATTTGGCAATGAAAACATTGAAAACATAAAGGAATCATCTACTATAGATGAAGGTGGCTGCACTAGCTGGTATGGTACATAATACGTTTATTATTATTCGTGGAGGGAGTGGAAATGTTCAACAGCTGCTTATTTTTCAGTGTTAAACACTGGTGGGGATGATGGGATAAAAGGTTAACAGAAACCATGTATGTCAGTAATGTTAACATGACCAGAAACAAAGAAGAGATTCTTTGTTTTGCTCAGAGTGTCCTCCGTTTGCATCCAGTCTAAAGCTGAGCAAAATGGAGAGCAGTAATGGGATGTGCAAAGGATCGCCCCTGTCAGAAGAATGCATGTGTCCCGTTTTGAAATTACACAAGAAAGAAAATAAATCAAGAGTTCCGGTATATAACGTTGTCTTCTACAGTTTTAAGTAAAATTCTGAAGTACTTGGATAATACTGACAGTTGGTCCAAAAATCCACACATTATGCAAAAATTACATCTTGATTAATGCTTTGTTGTAGGGTAGAAATATAAAAAAAAAAATACATGGAGACTGCAGACATGTTTTTAAAATACATTTTTAATAATAAAACGAAAGGAAATGGGGAAACAATAAAAACTGAAAGGTATTGATCATTATGCTGCAGTACAATTTAGGCTGGTTCAATCCTTTGTTACACATACTGTACTTAAGAACTGGTTTACAAATGTACTTCAGTAGTTAACTGATTGTGGTGTAACAGCTTTTATACAACAAGCATTGAGGTACAGTATCAAGTGTCAAATCACGTTTGTTTCAGTCTCTGATCCCAAATGAATATTCTTCTTACCAGATGTTGTTTTGAACTGTCTTGCATTTATTCAAGTCCAACAACAAATTGATCTAAGTAAAGTTAGCCTCTGATATCAACAGTCTTTCCAGACATTGTACTTGTTATATAAACAGAAGGTCAGTAGAGTCAATAGATAAAGCCTTTGACCATGCATTAACCCTTTTACTATATTGTTTTTCTTGCATTGTACAATTTTCCAGGTATCTCAACAATTTTACAGTTTACTTTAAATTTGTGTCTGTGTGTTTATATATATATATATATATATGTGTGTGTGTGTGTATATGAAATAAATATATAATCTTTATGAAGCGTATATTTACCGTTATGAAGCCTTTCTGCGATCTTCTCATAAATGCAGCCCTGTCAGTAGACTATGTGATTAACTGGTGGCCTGCATATACTTGCTTTATACTACTGTATAAAACATGGTGTCTGCACTGCCTTCAATTGTAACCATCTTTTTAAGGCTACTGATTTTCCATTTTTCGGAATAGCAAGTTCAGTTTTTTTCCCCACTTTATCAGTATATTAATAATTTAACATGGTGTTTGAACAAATATAACATTGATTAGTATAATTAATAAATATTACCATAATTATTTATTTTTATTAAAGCCATAGGTTTTAGAATAAGACTTTTGTTTCTGTAATAGTTAATAACGTACCTGAAGACCTGTCATAATGTTTATCACTGGCTCATTGCTGGCATTAAAATAAGCAGGAAGGCCTAAGAACTATATTACAACAGTTCAGAAAACAAATGTCCAGCACTGAGAATCATATTTACAGTCTTCCGTTAACACTGTAGTTCAGTCTGAAGGTGTTTTGAAAAGACCTGTTTATCTTATTGCTGGCATTACAATAACAATGAAAAATATGAAACAGATTAAGTTTTACAAATTAAGTTTTAGCTTTTTACTGGCATTACAATAACATAGATAAAAAAGGTGTACTGTGTGATTGACTCGTTGCTCTGCACAGGTTCAGTGCTGTGCATCACCTGATTTGTAATTTTAAATGTTGCCCCTTTTAATGTACACATAATTAATCCTCCCATTGGTTTCTTTGCTAATTCTGCCTTAATTGCAAATTTTAACAAGAGGTGTATCTCCGGATAGAAAGACAAACGTGTGGTGTGTAGTGACTACATCCTTTACACAGTAAAGCGATTAATTTCCTTGAAGGAATATATAGCTAGAAAAATAGCTCTGAGCTTGTTTCTTCCTCATCAGATAGTATAATGTAATTTAAGAAACTGCCATGGTTTAATATTGCTAATTATAGCTTTATTAAATGGCAGGTAGCTTGGAAAGAAATAAACGAAACAATTATTAAACATGAAATTGTTTGGCTAACTCACTTACTTCGGGGAAGTCCCTCCTGAGCGCAAGCCAGAACTTTTATTTTTCAGCCTAGAAGAATGCAGTGTTTTACCTCTTTTACTGAAACATTGCATTTTTTTTCTTCATTGGTGCAGCTGCCATGTTGAGTTTCAGCAGAGACACGTGATTGAAGTCACATGATGATTAAACTCAACTTGCAAAAAAAATGCACATGGTATGTTTTCTTTAATTATTATATTATACACTTAAATGTGTATTTTTGACTCTCTAATATTTTGATTACATTTTACCAGTTCCAAAATGCTTGAGATGATGATATTTCTGAAATGGTCGTTTTTAAAAGGGAAATAAAGCAAAAACAGTATTGTGATTTGTATTTATGTTTACCAGATTATTTCTACTTCTAAATAATGCAGGAAGATTGTGATTCACTGATTTTAGTATTCAATTATACGACGAGTTAAAAACTGTAAAGTTCATGAGCAGCACTCTCTGTAGAGGCAGAATCGCCAGACGCCTGCTTCACCCACCCTGTATCAGTAGATTCGCTATTGCCCGAGCGAGCTGTGCACTAATGTGATGTGCATTTTTACAGAGGGAAATCAGAGAATCAGCTGCAAGACAGGCACAAATAATGCTTATGTTAATGCTTTGCAATAATGCTTTCAAAATGATAGGTTTACCTCGATGTTGGAGTCTCGATTTTAAGGTTTATATTTATGATAATTTAACTTGTGAAAGTTGGTAAACTGAGAGTGAAGGTTATTGCCAGTTATTGCGAAAGGTGCACATTTTAGCCGTGGAGGGAACACTGCTCGTGGGCTATTCAGCTATCCTCGTTTGTGGAATAACTAAAGTACTGTGAACTTTCATGGAGTATCCTCTATATAATATTTGCTAAGAAGCTTATGGTTTTGATGTAAAGTACTTTTGTCCTGGATGAAGCCCATTTGATTTGCTTTTCTTTTTTGTTACATGGTGAAAGCCAGTGGTGATATCTGTAACAATCACATTGGTGGGTTGAGATTAAATTAAAGATCTGTCTAACCATTGAGTTTAAATGTCAGTATTAGCCAACACATAGACTTTCAACTTGGGATTTCATTTCCATCATGACTCCCAGGGCTGCCTTCAGGCAGATTTACTCATTAAAAACTGTTTCCTAATCTATTCCTCTAGGGCTAAAAATACATACCTCCCACCACCCATGAAAAACTTCAATAACCCATTTTGGCACATTGACAGGTTTTCAGTGTTAGACATCTAAACAGGGCTAGTGTGAATGCTGTGTTATAGTACACCTTAGTTCTGCAATACAACACTCGTCAGTGCTGTAATTTTTGTGACTGAAGCCCTGAAGGAAAGTGTAATTAGTGACATTGGCCATGGTCACCAAATGCCTTTTGAAACCTACATTCTTGAATATTATAAACTTCACCCTCAAATTTCCTGTTTGGGATTAATTCACAAAATAAACATTTTACCCTGATTTTGTTATAGTTTTTAAAGTATCTTATTTTAATATCTGAACACTGCAGACAAACTAAAATTGATGCAATGGAAATGACAAAAGAACAAGAGAAATAATAACAATCTACCATAAGTTTTTATTTATGCATAACACAACAAAAACTATGGATACAGGAAAACGAAGATATACGTTTTTATTTGAAAATGAAAGCATAATTTAGCCTAGAAGATCCTCTTTTAATTTGCCAGCAAAAATAAAGACAACTATATTTTCTTAGTTTCTTTCAAAAATGCAGATTCCTGTCGGGTGAGGTGTCTTTGATTTCTAGAATGAGCATAATCCCTTTTTTTGCATGAGTTTCCTATTTATCATATGGTTTGGTTTTAGGGGCCTTAGTGTTTTGGTACTATAAATGACTTGAGTTCTTTTAAAATTCTAAATGAATTGTTAAAAATACCACCAATTCTCCTTAAAAGGAATGTAGTAGAATTTCGTGATACTATGATTTTTAGACATGGCCCTGGCCAAATTGAACACTTACTGTAAATTACAATGAACTTGGAACACACATTTCCTATTCATGCAAATTATTTTGGAGCCCTCCCAGGGAAGAATGTGAGTAACCCTAAGTTCCCAAGCTGGAAACAGCTGAGTGCAAAGGATATTGGGAAATATATTAACGCATCCAGATTATTGCCTCTTCTGTATTTTTGTGCTGTTTTGGGACTACAAATGAAGATACATTTTCATTAAGCAGTGTAAAGATGTGCAACATCCTTGCAGATAAAAGTGGAGGTGTTGAAAGTGGTGGTTAGTGCACCTCCATACCAGTAAAAGAAAGATGTTGCTGCAGATTTCAGCATTCCCACAACACTTTGTCAACCATTCTGAAAAACTGGGGTACAATAATACCTATAAATAGCAAACTGGATGGAAGTTGTCAGGATTTCTGATTTGCTCAATACCTGATGTTGAGGATGCCTTGCTTTTTGGGACATGCAGGTTTCAAGTGTTTCAGTTAATTTGCAAACTTAATATTCTTAAACTTCTCATTGTTATGTAATTTAAATTTCAGTGTTACTGTAACCATTAAAAATTGTGACAGAAT
This sequence comes from Polyodon spathula, assembly GCF_017654505.1. Classification (NCBI taxonomy): domain Eukaryota; kingdom Metazoa; phylum Chordata; class Actinopteri; order Acipenseriformes; family Polyodontidae; genus Polyodon; species Polyodon spathula. The sequence goes on along the minus strand of NC_054539.1, from coordinate 43,703,441 downwards.
GCATTTGGCTTAGACGCCTGATAATACAAATTACTGACTTTTTTTTTTTTTTTGATCCCTTGAAATTTGTATCAACAAAATTGACTGTAATTTATTTCTTTTCATATAAAACAATGGCTTGATTCTGGTATTCTGCTTAGCTTTTGCCTCAAGTGTGTTCTATAACAGTGGATCAAAAGATGCTTTCATCTGAACGAGAGTCTCTGGGTAATATATATTAATAAGTACAATAGTTCTAAAATTACCACACACGGTCTGCATTGTGAGCACGAGGCGAAGCCCCGTGCCTTCAACAGCCAATGAAGTGCGGCCATTTTTTAATATTCCACACAGGGTTTGAAATTATCTTTTCTATCAATTAGCCATCGGAGCTAATGGAAGGAAAAATCCACCGGCCCCACACACATTCTGCTGGCCCAGTATAATGTTTATTGATACTTCACCAAAAATGTGGAGTTTGTGGACAGACAATCTCTTGTTGAAAGTGCCTGTGACAGGGTAGCCGATGTGGTGACGTCAGGCCAGAATGCAGGAAGAACCAAACGCAGTATTGCAGGTCAAAAAGACACTGCGACGCCGTTTATTTAAACAAAAATAAAATAAATATTTAAACACAAAATCACTTGAGTCACAGAGCACAATAAAGGTTTTAAATTAAACAAATATCAAACACAAAACACACAGGTCAGGCTGGGCAGATTGCTTTCACTGATCCTATGTTTTGTTTCTTTATTTTTACCCACCTCTCTCGCTCTTGTTCACTCCTCTGAGCACCCACCCAGGGTGCAGAGAGCTGCAGGCTTATATGCAGGTGACCATCTCCCGATTAGAAACAATTAATTAACTCAGGAAATGGTCACCGTCTGCACAAGGTTTTCATTTACACCCTGGCAGAGGACGAGCTGCCAGATTTCGCCTCTGCCAGTAACAAAACAATAACAATCCAAAACGCACGGCTACGGCATCATAAATATAATAAGTAAATAATAATACAAAGTAAATACAAAATATGCACAGTGGAGTGGAGTACCCCGTTCTAAAATGAACAAATGTACAGGGCTCCTCACCCTGTTACAGTGCCACATACTAAACCCCTACGCTGTCCCATCCTAAATGATCTTTTTGTAAATAGTAGACTGCAAGTATAGTACATTTTTTATCTTCACCAATTAAAAGCTAATTGTATTCTATCATTCCATTTGACATGTTTCATTAATAGTTATGTTCTCAAACTGCACATCTTGAATTTGCATGTTATCAGTCACTTCTTGTACTTCGTTGGTTCCCACTGTCAGATTCTGCATTCTTCTTTTAGGCTCTGAGCACACTCTTACCATCAGGGGGAGACATCTGAGGAGAACACAGATGTTTTGGACTCCTATTAGTGGATTGTTCGTACACTGACTTATAGATATTGGTATATCCAGAAAACTTTTAAGTAATAAAGAGAAATCACACAGACCCATTCAATTTGAAGTTTTAACGAATAAGAGCAGTATTGGTACTCGTTTCGTTTATGAAATGCTTAAAAATTGATCAAGTGGTTACAGACTGTCGGATCCTAGCTAATGGGCAATTGCATATGATCGCATGCTCTGTACTTTTCTAATCTCAAATATGCGAGGTAGTCCTCGAACTGATAACATATTTTTCCGGTAACATAAATTTCTTCTTGCTTATTAAGATGCAAGTATACAGTTGTAGTCAAAAGTTTAGATACCCCAATGGAAATGTGGTAACTTCTAGAATTTTAGGAAAAATCTTTTGTATCAAAAGTTTTGCTTTTGTGGATGAGGAAAAAGTTACAAGAAATAATGTACAATTTATTTATTTCAGCAATGTTTTTTTTAGAAAGGTGCAGTAACAACAAGAAAAGGCATAATACTTCAAATACAGAGAAATGCATAATACATGATATACAGTGGAAAGTGCATAATACATGGTAGTAACATAATACATGAAATAGTAGTTCCAAAGAGTGTGGTGCATTTTTGCTTGGGGATAATAAGCAGGCCAGAGTCGGAGGACCTCAGCTTGGAGGAGATGTCGGCATCAAAGAAGAGGTTGCTGCTAAGAAGTACACCAAGGCTTCGTACTGTGGGTGAAGGCAGCAGAAGTCCATTTCTGAGGTTCATGGCAGCTATATTTAGATTCTTAAGTTTAGTTTTACATCCTACTAGGAGTTCAGATTTGTTAATGTTCAGTTGAAGAAAATTGGCAGACATCCAAGCCTCGATGTCTTGACTGCAAGCCGAGAGCCGGACCATGGCATGGGCTACCAGGGTTGAGTTTTAAGTAGAGCTGGGTGACATCAGCATAGGAGTGAAACATGAGGCTGTGATATTGTGATATGTAGATATTGAAGAGAAGGGGCCCAAGAACAGATCCTTTTGGGGGACACCACAAGTGACTTGGTTTGCAATACCTCTGCATCCAGCATAGAAAACAGACTGCATGCGTCCGGATAGGTAAGAGGACATCCAGGAGAGAGAGGTTCCAGAGATTCCAGCATACTTCTGAAGGCTGTCAAGAAGATAGCCATGATTTATGGTGTCAAACGCAGCTGTTGGGTCAAGGAGGACAAGCACAGAGGGAGCATCAGCATTGAACAAGAGATCATTGACTGGAGAGATTCAACCAGATTGTTGTCCATGAGATGTTTCATCAGCTTGAGAGTAAAAGGGAGATTGGAGATGGGACGGAAATTAGGTAAGTTTTTTGAGTACCGGCGTAACTCGGGCAAGCTTGAGTGCAGCAGGAACCGAGCCAGAGTCCAGGACAGGTTGAGAGGGAGCAAGATCAGAAGCACAGAGACGGACAAGGTTAGTCGGCCAGGGGTCCAGGGGGCATGTGGCAGTAGTTGATTTTCAACAGTAAGCTGGAAACATCAGCAATGGAGAGAGGGAAGAAGGAGGAGAGGGCAGGAGGGGCAACTGGAGGAGTGTCAAGGTGGTCAAGTAGTAAACTGGATTCGTGGTGGTTCTGCCACAGCTCAGACTGCCGTTGACAGACACTGATTGCCCATTTATACTATCCTGTCGGCCTGGAGCCGTATACTTTACAAACGCTTCTTATCAGCCTCGCAATTTAACACAGCCCAGCACACAAAGGAAATCTAAATTGCTATTTTTAAGTGCAGCCTGATTTACCTTAGCAGTCAACGATTTAAACTATGTAATGAACTGTAATTCACTTACCTATTTCAGTGTTTTTCGCCAGCGGCTGGAAACACACACATCTCTGCAGTTACTCAAGTCAAAAGTATTCAGAACCTTTGGATCGTTGTGTTGGAACGTCCAGTTGTGCTTTAAACAGAGTTTTGTAGTGGAGGGTTTTGGATGATTAGCCAATATCTTTTGAAATGCTATGGAATCCATTTTACCATATATTGGAACTAAATGTCCTGTCCCATTAAAGGAAAAACAGCCCTATAGAAGGATATTACCACCTCCATGCTTGACAGTAGGTATGCTGTTCTTTTCTTTGTGCGCCTCACAAGACTTTCTCCAAACGGAACGACTATTCCCATGTGACCAAATAGCTATTTTTTTTTTTTTGTTTGTTTCATCACTCCACAAAACCTTTGACCAAAACTCATCATTCAAATGCAGTTTTGCAAACCTTGAAGCGATTGTCCTTGTGATGTTTTCCTAAGAGCCTGGCCTTGGTCTGCAACCACTGAGACCTTCACCATGCAATACTCGACCTGTGGTTGAAATGGAAACCCCAGTCCCACTTGCAGTCAATTCACTTTGAATATCTTTGGCTTTCAATCTCTGATTGTTGTTAACCTTCCTCACAATTCTTGTACTTTGTTCTTGGTGAAAGAACCTTCTTTCTTTCAAATGGAGGGAGCATTGTGACTGTACCTTGAGTCTTGTACTTCTTGATAATAGAAACAGTAGTTGAAATCGGGATACTCAAATGCTTATAAATCTTCTTGTATCCTCCTTCAGCTTTATGACAATAAATAATTTTCTGCCTAAGGTCTTCAGATAGCTCTTTACTTTTTCCCATATTGACTTATTGGTAATGACAGCAGTCAGCCCGTGCTTAACCCTTTTATACTCTTTAAGAATGTTCACATACAATCCAGCTTTTTACGGACTTTACTAGATTAGGTTCTGCATTATCATATTGAAATTTGTAGCACCTTGTAGACAATACATACTGTCATGACAGAAATAATAAGTTGTCTAGGACTTACTTTACCCCAGTGAATTAACTACAAAACAAAGGATGCCAAATAGCAGTTCAAGTTAAACTTGTTTTGTTTATTCCCAAAATAAATAGTATACAAAGTTGACAACACATTTTATTTATGTATTTATTTATGTGTTTGTTTATTACATTCCACATAAGTCACAACAAAATTATGTATAATATATACAGTCCATATAAAAATCACTACACAACATTTTCAGCAAGTTGGGCACTGTTTAAAGTGAGGCATTTCAGAATGACATAATTACCCTTTGCTGTCCCATGAGATTCTGGCTCGCTCTAAAGCAGCACAGTGCATTTTTGTCCCAGATGGCTTTCCATAGAGGTCACAATGTGTGCGCATGCATAAACTGGTTTGTTTGTTGTTTGCGGTGTAAAACTTTTTTTAAATAGAGGCTCAAGCCGCTGTGTTGATCCTGTGCATAGCTGAATTTCATACAGTATTGCTTATTAGAGACTGTTATTGAGAACTTTTGAAGTAATTTTTTGAATTACTTATTACAAATTTCAAAAACATAAATGTAGTCAGACTACTGAGACATGGTAGTCAATTTGGTTACAAATCATTTTTCAGCAGAATAAAATGGAGCGTGTTAAAGTAAGGTATACACCATGTATATCAGAACTGACACAGAAAGCGTAGGGATATACTTGCCACTTCCAACATTCAAATTATTAAAGTAAACCGTGGCTTGCCGGTACCTGTCAATTAAAAAAAATGATACTGCTGGAACTGTCTTGTTCAGTACAGAAAAGACGATATGGAACAGCACTGGCTACAGCAATCTAGGATATCTAACGAAGTCAGCACAACAACATGAACGTTCCCAAAGTCACTTGCGTGCCAGCCCTGTAACACTCAACTTTTGGGCAAACCTGGATTGATGTTCAACTGGATGAGCAGAAGCATAGGGATACAATACATCACAATGAGAAAGTAAGAAAAAATCATGAGGTTCTTAAACATTTGATTTGATCTTGTTGTTTATTTTACATATTTTTTTTTGAGTAAAACAGGATTAAAAGGCCAGGCATAGCAAAAGGACATGTGTACTGCATACCTCTTTATAGACATGCATACTGATAAATCCTCTCCTGATACCTCGTTTTAGTACCAAACTCCTCAAATAATGCAATCCAAGTCATTATTTTATTACTATAACAACCCAAAAATGCAAATGTCCGTGATATTTGAATGCTCAATGCAGAAACACCTATCTCGTTTGTTTGTGTCTGTGTTATCTATTGCTCAGATACACCCTTTTTTTCCGGTTTCATTAGGCCGCTGTCGGTCTCACTCGGCAATTCAAAGGTTTTCTCAGCTTTTTTCCAGAAAAAAAAACAACTAGGGACCTGTGCTTGACGTCTTTTTTTGATCATGTTGGACAGGGTACGACATCGGACTGGAAAGGGAAAATTGTAATATCGGACTTGGTCTGACATAGCACCGCAAAGGTTTAAGACACCAAGCTACTTTATTTTCTACCCAATTTATAATGCCTGAAACTCTACAACAGTCTATATGGAAGTGGGTGTCGGTGACAAAAGTACCGTGAGCCACATTCTGAGTAGTTCTGGTTAAAATAAATAAATAAAAGTAAAATCTCTCGTACGGGATTCTTGGCCGCTATCTTTAAGGATTATGGAAACTTGGTACACTGCAGTAAGTAAACAGTTTTGAAAAAAAAGATGATATTAAGTCTATCTGGGTGTTGATTTGCAAGCAGTGACGTTTGCTTTAACTCTTAAAGCTCAGCCCCATTAATTTTGGGGTTCTAGCTATCCAAAGGTTACGCACATATTACTCGGGCACCTTAAAAACCACCAACTTCATTCATTGTACAGACTTGGGGGCTTTCCAAAGACGTATTAATTGTGTGTATACGGAACTCCTAGCCGGAACTGCGATCGGCTGAAATTCAGCCTCTCGTCAGTGACAGAGTTCACAGCTTAGGTTTCAATTTGAATCTATTGCTGTCATTGTAGCAGCTAAACTGAAAGGGGTGCTATCATTGGAAAGCTTAGTTCCCCCACCCCCATGTTCATTTCATATTGATGTTCAATGGGACAGTGTGTTTTGTTTGTTTGTTTTTTAGCCATCTATATTACAAAATATATATATGTGTTATATATATATATAATATATATACGTCAAGTATATATATATAAATATATATAATAATATATATATATATTATAGTAATTATATATATATATATATATATATATATATATATATATATATATTCGATATTATATATTATATATATATGTATTATATATATATATATATATATATATATATATATATATATATATATATATATATATATATATATATATATCTATATATATATATTATATATATCATATCATTATTTATTTATATATTTACATATATTCTCATCTCACACATATAGTATGCCTGATCCTGTTACATAATATGAAAGGAAATCTTTTGGCCTTTCATTTGATATGTTACATGCATGCAGTACACATTGTCCAGTAGTTAAACATACATAAATGAAAACAGTGAAAAACATAGGGCTGAGTGTAAAGAGTTTTAAAAAAAAAAAAAAAAAAAAAAAAAAAAAGAAATGTGCTGGTTAAGAACAAAATTACCTTTTTCTTCTGCTGCAGCAAAAACTTCACGTCAGGCAAGAGTACTCCGTCTCACATTGATGAACAGCTGTTAGGTCTCCTGAAAGCGGCTTATTTTTAACACCAGTGTGAATGATGAGGTTTGTATTACTCTGTGCAAATTTCGATGCAATTGAGGTTGTATCTGTCAGACGAGGGGTTTCTTATGGCTATACCCACACATCAAGTCATTAAATCTGTTGTGTTTCATTTTTGATCGTTAATATTTTTTTATACGACAAAAAGATGAAAAGCACCATTCTGCTGTGCTGTGGTCTCTGATATTTTGCAATACAAGCGGAGCAGTTTGTGAACTTCTGGAAGTAACCTTCTAGCCACTGGCACTACAGTCATTGCATTAGAGATGGATTGGATGCTTCTCACCTTTTTTAATTTCGTTTTCCCCTTGCTTCTTTTAAAATGTCAAGCATCAGAAGCAGCTGTGTGTTCAAGCGGTCAAAATCAAAGTCATTAGAATAGGTTTCCAGAGTTATTGTTGAAAACGTTATGGTTTCTCAATTAATTCAGTTTCAAACATGAGATTTGTTTTAAAATGTGTCTTGCGTGGTGATGCAGGGGAGGGGGTTTCTGAAGGAGGCTGAACGGAGATGTCACGGTTTTTTAGAGTGTTTTTTTTTTTTGCATACACTCCAATTTACAAAAAAAAAAAAAAATGCAGTTTCAAAAAAAGATCAGCCTGCTTCCAGTAGCTGTGACAGTCTTGGGTCAGTTTCTGCTCTCAGTGAGTCTGTCAAAGCCATTGGTGTTTTACAGTCTTTAAAAGCCTGATACCTACAAAAAACTTAAATCTTGTTAGCTGGGCTCCCATCTCTACATTCTCATTCCCATCATCAGTTTTTTTTTGTTTTCTTTTTTACAAAGGAAGATGGGTTTTAGGGTCATTCGTGGCAGTCCGTATCCACTAAATGCTTTCAAGGTTCGGAATTTGAATTAACTGGGGTGACCGTATGTAGTATGGGTACTCATCAGTGGGAAGACGGTATTACTATCGAAGTTGTTTATGATGTACGATCGCCTACAAATGTAATATTAATATATATATTATATTTATGCTATCAATATATATATATATAAATAATAGTGTTTAATATGATACCTAAAATTTGTGGTTTCTTGTTAGCTGGGTCACACAGTATAACCATACACTAACATAGACCCTGTTCATACTTCTGGGCTGGTACAGGGCTGTGTGTTTTTAGGTCTGCAACCCCCTTTAACTACCTTGCGTTCCTAAATTTATAGGGGCAAGAAAATTCTACCTCCTCTAAAAGCCTATGCGATGGTCTCGTAACTACCGGAACCAACCCCGGCAGAAAAATCCAGTTCGTCTGGTGAATTATCATACTTATGCTTATCATAGTCTTATTATAATTCTGTCTGCAAACTCAACGACAAGCACCGTCCCAAAAACCTTTACCTTTTTACGTGACTTCCTTCCCAGACCTATAGGACATTAGGAACTACAGATCTGGTGCTAATCAATTTTTTTTCAATGCACAGTATGCATAAAAAATTTGTCGTACTTTTTGTAACCTTAATTTAGTGTGGTTGCATCAGTTTAGTTCAACAATCTTAATATTTGTGGATGAGAACAGTATTTTTTTAATTTAATATTTTTATAATTAAAGTTGTATGATGTAGAAACAATTACCATTCAATATTGATCCACTGCCGCCTTGGCTAGCAGAGTATTCACCTTTTCTATTGATTTTTGCGTGTGTGGGAGTATGGGAATACTGAGCTACATAACCAGATTGGTCATGTGATATGGAAAGGCGACCCTAAGTCTGCTTTCCATTTATATATATGTAAAGGCCAGCCCTGGTCCTGCAATTGCCCTTTTTTCTTTTTTGGAGCGTTCACTTATGAGAAAAGATGGCCCTGAGGCAGCTCTGGGCTGCCTTAAATCGCAAGTGTGAATGGGGTCATACATGGTATCTCGCAATGTAATTATAATAACTGGCTTTGGCACCTAGGAGGGTGCCTGACCCCCACCTTCAACACTGGCACTATTGATTGATGGTTTTTCATGACATGAATGTAGATGGCAGTGCTCCCCTGAGGACACTGAACGGCCCTGATGGGTTCATTGGCTTAAAGACTGACTGTCATTTAATCTGACAGCTAATATGCCAATAACAGGATCTAAAATACTGTTTCTAGTTCTGTTTCTACGACAAACACAAATTTTTGAACAGCATTTTTTTTTTTTTTTTTTTTTTTTTTTTTTTTTTAAAAAGGCAGACCATATGTAATTTTGAAGTACACCAAAAGTAGGGAAGGGATGCAAGTCGGTTATGATGGGTTTGGTTTTTAGTCAGCACTTGCAGCTGTTTTTGATTTCCAATTGATTTTCAGTAAAAGTTTAAAACCGAACTGCTTTTGTGCAGCCAATATATTGTATCACTCATACCAATGTATTATACAGTTAGACAATATTATGTTAAACCTTTGCATTTATTATTTTCTTGGTACCCCAATTGTAAGTGGCAAATCATGTCTGAGTAGAACTGCAGCTCATTTTTTAAATTGCAATTATTTAATCAACCTGCTGGTTTTAAAGTGACTGAGATGTGTGGCAGCATTTTAAAATGGTTTCTGATGAGGAAACGCTTCTATTTTAAAATGCCATTGTGAAACACATGTGGGTTGTTCATTGTTATAAAGCAACCAGACACAGAAATTGCTCTTGACAAGCCGCACACGTTTTACAGTTTTCATTGGTAGTTTATAGTATCGTTAATGGTAGCACCTGGTGCTGGGTGAGAAATCCATGTAGTGTATTCTGTGCAGTGAACCCCTGTGTAAAGCTGGGGACTAAAATAGACACAAACAGAAATGTTCATAGTAACCAGGGTGAGCCGAGGATATAGATAATTGGGCACAATAAATTGGGGAGAAAACCGGGGTAAAAATTGGAGTCGACCTAAATTTTAAAATAAATAAACATTGGATTCTCATTATAACATATTGCACTACAGCTGGAACTCTGACATCTGATTGTAAACCTTCTACATTGCTTCTGCATACACATATATATAGATAGATAGATCCTCCAGTGCTGTTTACCAACCACTGGGGACCTGAATATTTGAGTAGGGGTGATTAATCAGGCGCTAATGTTGCATTCTCCTGAAGTATAGTGTAAAGTCTTGTTTTTGATGTTTTGCATGTGCAAAATATTCCAGGGTTGTAGACAATTATAATAATTGTAATTGTCTGCTGTATTTATTTTTGATTTTTCAGATTTAAGCTGTAAAATGTGATTCTCAATTTTGCTTAGCAGCCTAAGTCTTACCGCTTAATTTTTAAGATGCTGTTGCTGCTGCTACTTGCATGCATTTCAGGCTTTTTCCTTCTTTTGAAGCCAAAGGGTTTATGTACAAGAATTCCTTACACTTGGTTCCCCAATGTAACACCCATTGTTTCACAATAGGGAATACGGTTAGAACAGTACAGAACAAAGGATGCGATTCATTTTGTGTTTCTATTGTCCTTTCTGTTCTGTGTTGCTGGAGCATTTGAAAAGCTTCCCAATTATATTTTTAGTGAACCTGAACATTTAAAGTCATTTTTTTTGTTTTGGTCTAAAGCAGCTGTCATTTTATGGTAAACATTAGTAATAATCAAACACTACATGTTTGTAAGTGTCAGTGCATGTGCTATAGACCATATATGCTGCATAGCTTTCTTGTTTTTCTCCCCTGTTTTGTGATAACAGAATTGCATTGCCACCTCACCCTTTTCTGGGGGCTGGATACCATGGTGAGGATAATAGCAGAGAGACATCATGGCTCAGCATGATTGTCAGGACGGATAGCTTGAATGTATGAGAGGGTCTGAGGGACATGTGCTAACTGAACATAAAGTTGATGGAAATCTTTCAAAGATAAATTGGTTATCTGTAAGGCCTTTCATTTGTTGCATAATGGTTGACTTTTCCTGATTTTTTTACAGTAGTCAGTCAGGCTAGGAATATTTAAAAATAAGTGCTGACAGGCATATTTGAACACTGTTTCACCATTTTGAACTATTTATCCCTTTTTGAACATTTCACGGTGTCCTCAACATCAGCAAATCGGACACGCTTATGACTTCAATCCACAATTTGCTGTCCACAGGCTTTTCAGAATGATTGGCAAAGTGTTGCGGAAATGTTGAAATCTTCAGTAACATCTTTCTGTTTCTTGTGTGGTCTTGCGTTCCACTGTTTAACACCTCCACTTTCGTCTGTGAGAATAAAGCATATTTTTTGCACTGCTTCATAGAAATGGCATCAGTGAGTGAGCACTATGGCAACTCGATCTGTGTCTGTTATAACTCGAAATACACCATGGCACTAAAATACAGTACCAAGGTGTTAATCTGGATGCAGTTTAATACATTTCACAATACCATTTAGACTCAGCAGCTTGAACTAGGGCAGTTTATTTTACTTAAAAATATTTCTTCCTTTGGGGGGGGGGGGGGGGGGGGGGACACTCATCCGCTTAAACCGTTGCTGCTGGGAGTGCAGGATGCGTCACATAGCTTGGACAGCACTGGTTCACGTCCAGGCTGTGCAAAAAGGCGAAACTTTGCTGGGGATTCCAAGGGGGGCGTCACATTGGCTCTGATGCTCCTGTGGTGGGGGATGGGACACCAACAGGGATTACTTCCACTCATCGCTTAACAGCGAACCCTACTGGTCTTACATAGAGCACATTCAGAGTGGATAAAAAGCAGGGCTGATCTCTGTTCTCCATGATCGGTAGTCCGCCCACCTCTGCACTGGATGAGACGGTTGGACGAACGAACCGCTATATATTTATATTATATATATATATATATATATATATATATAAAATTTACTTGGGCAGGCGCCGAAATAATTTGCATAAATGTTAAATTCTGATTAAATATTTTCATATTGTAAGAAGTAGTTTACAGTATGCATCTTCTAAATGTGTCCAAGACCATGTAGAAAATTTGTAGTATCAGGAAATTCTTTTAATCCAAGAGAATTGACTGGAGCTGGTTTTAAGTTGTGTTGGAATGCTTTTAGATGCAGCATGTTCAGGTCAGGATGATGCTAGAGAACAATCCACACTGTAGCATTATTCTTGTGCTGCTGTCTGAATCCCTGTAGAACTGTAATGCTGACACAAACCATAGCATTAATGGTTACAGGACGAGTTAACACAGTACTAAAATATTTTACAAACATTTGTTGGTGCCCCTCAACAACTTCATTCACAAGTGAGTTTGCATGTTATACCTGCTAAAATCCTGTTTTTAATACTTAAAAATTAACTTTGTATGCAGTATGGCATTAAAAGTAAACGCCGAATGGCCACCATAAAATGTGATTTTTTTTTTTTTTTTTTTTTTTTTTGCAGGGCATAAAGAACAAGCTGTGCAATGGTACAAAAAAGGCATTGCAGAACTGGAGAAGGGAATTGCTGTACAAGTTACTGGACAAGGTAAACAAAGTGTTAGAATACAGTATTTTTATGTTTCAATATTGTAAAAACTAGGAGCCAGTAACTAGACTGATTGATTCAAGTACACTGTAAAACATTTAATTTTATATAAATACAGTAATGTGTTACATTAGGGAATGCACACAAACATTGTATTCCTTAATTTAAAACAATATGCGTTCATTTTACAATTTTATAGTGTTTAGATATTTTGAAAATCACCAAATAATTTACAAAAGTTAGTTCAGTGGATAAACTAAAACGTATTTCTGGCAAATAACTGCTTTAAAAACACTGCTAACATACGCAGTTCATTAGTGAAAAGTTCAAAGTTAAGCATTAATACTACATTTGTAAAACAAACGGGCTACTAATGTAGATGCCTTCCTCTTATGTGCTATTGGAACAGAATTCTGTAAGTGTAGTCAAGCCAAATGTCTCCGTCTAAACAACGCCCCAGTGCACCTTAAATAAGAACAAGTCGCCCTTCAGCCCACCATGCTCTTTTTGGTTGTTAAAAATCTTACAAAGAAAGTAAATTAGATGAAAGACAACCACTTTGGCTACTGTAATAAACTAAGTACTTTGTATTGCTTTCATGCATTGATGGACTTTTGCAGTGTGACTTGGAAGCGTTAGGTCCTGTGCTTTCCTCTGCAGGTGAAGTGTCACATTGATCCTGTTAGGGAAACTGATATGCTGGCAATTAAGTCTGTATTCATTGTGGTCTTTCTACTGCTCATGCATGCAATTTAAAACACAGGATTTTCACACTATCACATTTTTACATGCACATTAACACAATTTTGTTTTAAAGGCAAAAAAAAAAAAAACTGCGATACTTAGATATTTTTTATTTTACCCCAATTATTAGGTTTCATAGGATTGTGGCGTCATGATTATATCGTAGGTATCGATATACCGCGGAACACTACTTGGCTGCACAAATGCAGTTTGTATTTTCAGTTTTCAAATTTTATTTCGGCTTTACTGAAAACCATTACAGCACATCAAAAACAGCTGAAGTTGATTTAAAAAAATAAAATAAAAAAAAAATACAGGTCGTAACCGACTTGCATCCCTAGTTCAGTGTCCTCATTCGAGGAAATAATGATAAATAGTGATGTTAGAGTTCTGCTCTACTGGGTTATATATTCAAAGACTTTCCAAAATTGTATTTTGAAATTCACGAAATAAGTAGATGTTCAATGCTATTCTTAGCAAACCTACAAATAGACAAACTAAGTAGTCTTGCATTTACAAATATTAATCCATGTGACTAACTTACAGGAAGCTGGCTTATTTGTAGTAGTTGTATCCCCAAAGGGTTCTGAGGCTGAGCTTTTGAATTTTGGGAACCACTTGTACAGTTTCTATTGGTTCATTCCCCTCTTGATCCTGATCATGCACTTTGTCACAGTGCTGACACCTGCAATGTGCTATGTCTTGCAAAGTGGTATGTACAGTTTTCTATGAAGGTGCATGGCTTGCTTGCTTGCTTTAGTCTTCTGAAGATTTTTGGACATGCCAATTTTATTATTTCTTTATTTTTATATAGTTTGCGTTGAGCAGAACAGTGTTTAATTGCTCATTCTTAGTGAGTTAACTTTAATTCTCTTTACACTGTCGCCCCCTCAGGTGAGCAGTACGAACGAGCTAGAAGGCTACAAGCTAAGATGACCACCAATTTGATAATGGCAAAGGATCGCCTAGAACTTCTAGGTGAGCAGCCCTTGTACTGATTGCTGGTTTCTTTATGTAAAAGAGTTGCCCCCTCCCTCGCCCCACATTTTTATTATTATGATTAAGGTCAATATGATTGGTCTGAATACTGTTGCTGTAGTATTGTGTTTTCTATACCCCCACATCCCTCTGTTTCAGATAACTTTCCGTTTTCAGATAAATTTGCTGCTGCCCATTGTCTTTGATTTTCTTGTTCCAAAAACTTTAGAGCCGACAGCATTCTTTAGCAGCTATGAACGTAGCTGAAAGTTACAGCTGTATGGAGACTTTTTTTTTTTTAAATCTGTTTTGCACCAACAGAATTTGGAACCACTCAAACCTAAAAAAAAAGGATAAAGTGGATACAAACTGTAGAATAAACTGTACCTGAAAAGTTGTTGCATATAATATATACAAAACAAATGTTCTTCAAGTTATTGAAGTTCAAGTAAAACTAGTTATAGAATTCTGCTCTTTTTGATTTCACTTTAATGCTGGAAAAAGATAACAAATAATCACCTTTCAGTTTTCTACAGGAATAAATTGTGCTGTGAGCAGAACATTCTTTCTAAAACAGGTAATCGGCAGGGGGGAAAATCCACTGCAAAATGTATTTTAAACATGCAGTTGGTTTGATCTGGATGTTTTCACTGTTTCCATCCTGTTTTTCTTAATGCTTGGGGTTTGTGCATGCTCATCATTAACCCTTTCTGACTTTGGAATGGCACATTTTTAGTTACTGCACCAGTCAAAGAGATGAATAAAAAAAAAGGATCTTTGTTGTTCAGATTTAGCATTCATACATTGATCACAATCTTCATGTGCTACTGTAAAAGCAAATAAATAATAGTCATCACTCTCTGTCCCTTTTTCTCTGGTAGATTGTATTTATTTATTTGTTTATTTATGTTCCATGGTAAAATACAGTAAACCATGTCTCATCTGAAGATTACTTTAAACTCGGGGTTCTGAACCAATAGCAAGGTAGAATAGCAAGCCTAGCACACTTTCTTTCTCTCTCATGGTGAGGAACAGTATTTCAATAAGAGCATATTATGATTGGTAGAAACCAAGCCTATTGTTTTCATGTGAAAGCTATGTGGTAAATCCCTTTGCAAGACAACTTCACAGTGGAGTAGGATATTAAAAATAGGTTGAAGCTTGAAAATATTGCCCATGTCCCCTGGTAGTTCTGCCTCAATTTTTAGATTGAAAATGTGTGATTTTTAACTTGCTCTTCCAGTTCCAGTGTGATCAGCCTTTTAAGTTGAAATAATTATTAAGCTATCCTAATCTGATTTCAGATCTTGCAGATATTTCAGGTAGGCCCTGTTTATGAAGTTATGGGCCTAATATGAGCATAGAAATCCAATACATTATTTTCTTTGAAAGGAGATCTATATTTATTTCCCATGTTGGCTGATCTGTTACACCACCTTATCCTTACACAGTATGTTCCTGGTATGTGGTTAATTTCCTTATTTTATTTGTGCGTGTTTTTTTTCTGTTGCGTAGCAAAGCTGCGACCAGGTTCTGGTGTTTCTGAGCCCATCTATAAAGAGAATATAAACCAGCCCTACTGGAATGGGCACCTCCATTCAGGTGGGTGCTGGAGGACTCGGAACATATAGCTATTTTGGGGATCTTATCAAACAGTGTATAGTTTGTTTGTTCCTTTTTGTCTACTTTTACCTTACAAACCAAAAAAAGTTTCTGGTGTAGGTAATGCAGTGTGCTAGTGCAGAAGCTTTCCACATCACAATAAAACAGACACACTATTGTAATAGTAATAATAATAAACATTGGTGGGAGTTTTAGATTTTTTGGGGAAACTGAAAAATGATGAGGAACATCTATTGATGTTACTACGTATTGGAGCGTGTTAAACCATTTTACTTGTACTTGTATAATGCACCACTAGGTGGTGAATGTCATTTTCAATGCAGCTACTGTAATTCAGCGGTACCACTTTAAATTTAACACCAATAAAGCACTGTATTTGGTACGACTTCAACTTGCATGTAAACATAGCCATTGACTGCCCTCCTCAGTATTCAATGCCTACATGCTTGTTGACTGCATCACTGGCTATGTGGGCCTCTACTTGTAGTTTTGCTGAAGTGCCGTTAACATAACTTTATTTTTGAATAACAGAATTGACACACACACAGCTGATAGAGATGTGAAAAATAATTGCCGTTGGCAGTGGTGCAAAGAGATTTGCTAAATAGGCCGTACAGACAGTAGGTATGAAAAACCAACGTTCCTGGACAGTGTTTTTCCTGCTCTCCTGAAGTATGGAAGTTATGGCAAAAAGGTACTTTGTAATCACCGTACTAAGACGAACGACTAAATAATCAAATCCTTCCAGGTGCCAAGCCAACCACAGGAAGATGAGCACAGCAGATCGAGTTATTAACCTCAAGTTACCATGTACATGTGTTAGTGAATACTGGGGAAATTTCCATGGAAAAAGGAAAAATAAGCCTCGGCTTTTTCTGACTATTTTGGTAGTACTTTCGGGTTGTGTATGTTTCCATGTAGTTTTCTTTTAGCCAGAGAAATTCCCCTTCCAAATGCAAATAACCTAATTTAATATTGCAATATGGGAGAGTATATTTAAATATTTCTATCTGAGCTCCAATTTGGACTGGCATGACTATTTATGTCGTACAACTTTCTTAAATTGGGTTTCCTTTTTAGGTTTTGTTGAAGCTGCATTAGGTTTCCATCTTTCTTATTCACATATTTCAAAATGGAAATGAGCTCTCTGTAATAGCAGTGCTCAGGGGTTGATTTTATTAATCATACCTCTTAGTAAGAAATGCTGCTGTCTGAATGCTTTTAATACTACAGTGTTATCTCATTCAGCTCTGAATGTGATTGGCTGAGCAAATTGTACATTGATGCATTATGTATTCAAATTTAAATCTCTTCTGATTTTGTATTTTTGTAGTGTGAGAAAATAAGGTACTAGGTCTTACTTATCATAGGAAACATACTTCGGGCACCTTGAAGATATGAAAACACTACCAAATGTGCAGCGCTTTTGGTGCATCACAAAGTTAATAAAAATGGCTTTCTATATCTGGATGATGCCTAAACTTTCACTTCTGACAAGATTAACAGCTCAAATTAAATTTGCAGAGCGTAGTGCAGTTTGTAAAAAGCACAAATAGGGATACCATAAAAAAGATGAAGTAAATAATTATTTTCATTTCATATTTCATTTGAAAAGTCAGTTATCTTTTTTGAAGTTTCTACATAAACCTGTTTTTTAAATGAAGTAATTCATAACAGAACCATCTTTTTCATGAAAGTTAAAGGGATGTCTGGTCAGGTTGCTGTCCGTACGAACGAGTTATGGTCAGTAGCTCATGTAAAATGGCTTTAGATTGCTTTTTTCTCCTGTACTGTACAAAAGCAAAAGTAAATTACTTTTTGGTAGCTGAAGGTGAAGTATGTGTATTGTATGCATGCTATATTGTAAGGACGTGCTTCTTGGCATACGAGGGAGCATGTGTAATGCCAGCCCAGCATACATAACAGCCCTGTTTACACTTGTATAGGAACGATACTGGTAAAGTTTGTTTTGGTTTAGAATATACCAATACAATACCACTTTCTATCTTTTCACTTTTCAGCACAAGTAGAAGACCAATACTGTTGCTATCCACCTGTCCACATTTAAGATGGTTTATGTCGGTACACTTGCATCAGAGATATTCCATTACACCAAGATACTCAACTTCACTGATTCTCTATGGGGACCTCCATCACGCTGCATGCAAAGGATTTGGGGTTTTTGAGAGCTTGGGAGAATTTTCTATTGAGTCAATGGAGCAGTGTCTCATTGAGCTGCTTTTAATCTTATTTTATATACACTTAAATATAAAAAACTCTTGACGAAAAACATAACCCTTGATAATGTTGACATACATCTGTATGAAAAATGCACTTTTCTGAACGCAGTACCAGAGATGGTGCAGAGAAACAGACAAAGTACAGAGTATAAAACGTGGATTTATTGGTATTCACAGTCAGTTTTTATGTTTTTTTAGTTTAACCATTCAAATTTCACTTTGATCATTTTACTACTGTAAATATAAAAAGCATGACAGAAGTAAAGGCGTTGAGAATCATGGTAATAAAGAATATCCACCTGTCCACACTTTTTTCCAACTGTTCCGTACTTTTTCCAACTGTCATTGTATTATGGTACTATTTGGTTATTAATCTTCAAGGCTTTTTGTTCAAGCCCCTGATCATATGCTGAATGGAATGGTTAAGAGAAGATTATTATAAAATGGTGGGAATTTTCCTATTAAAGGGTATGCATAGTAATATATGTAGATACAGATTTTTTTTTTTTTTTTTTTTTTTTTTTTTTTTTTTAACATTCTATGTATGTTAATAGATACATTGCATCATGAAAACAAATCTGAAAGTGTTATTTCCTTCTTAGAAAGTGGAGCCGTTTCCAAAAAGAAGGATCCCTTAACCCACTCCAGCTACTCACTCCCACGATCAAAAAATGTACCAAAAACTGCATCTACAGGACTTCCTGGTCATCATCGCTCGCCCAGCTACAGTGGCCCATCCTCAAACACTTCCAGGTCACTAGCACAGCCTTCCAGTGCTAGCAAGGTGCTCTACATCCCTTTTGCTTTTTTTTATTGTAAATACTGTTTATGTGTATGTTAGCAGAAAACAGGCATTGCTTTCATTGATTGCCCAGGTTTTATTTTCAATATTTTACTTTTTTTTTTTTTTTTTTTTTTTTAAATATGTCTTTCCAAAAAGCATACATAATTGTTGGATGCTCTGTATTTGTCAGAAGTAGGGGTGTGACAATACACTAAGCTCACGATACGATGTGTATTACGATACACGTAACCCCACCCCACCCAAAATATAACGTTAACACCACTGGGAAAAAAAAAGCATACTGACAAGCTGTGAAAATGCGAAATAGTAAACAGTACCTCTTTGAAATGAACCTTTTTATGACTTCTGTCAGGACACTTGACTTCTTTTCTCGCACACTTGATAACAATGCTCACTGCATGTTCTAATTCTGCAGCTTTTCCACATCATGCCTGTTGATGCAGAATCCAGTGTAAGAAAATGGATACGTGTGCATTTCTTTCTTTAATTTTTTCCAGCACTCTGCTACTAGCCAATCCACTCTTTTGCTCAGTCATGGTGCGTCCTTTGTTGCAATTCCACCACTTAGTTTCTTCCAAGATATTCTGCCCTTTCCATGGCTTCTTGAAGTTAAAGTCCTTTCCTTTTGTTGAGACTCCATAGCTTCTTTAACGTCACCAGTAAATCATAGTAACGTTGTATGGTATAAGGTTTCAAAACTACAACCGTTGCAGTGCAAGTCAGACGTGTTGCTTTGTTGTCAAAATGATTCAGTGAAAAAGTAATCTGGCTAACGGTTTTGGAGTCTTCGGTGTTCCGCCTCCACCTTTCGCTTCCGTGACATCTCCAACTACTTTTTTGCTTCTGATTTTTTAATTTGACACAAAGTAAAATAAATATTTTAAACAAACCTTTGCTTCGTTACCCTTGGCTATGATTAGCCATTGTACTACCTCTGTGAGCTGTGATTGGCTTAATGGGAATGTCACTCATATAATGCAGACTGCACATGTTGAATAGGCGAGTTATTAAAGAGGCAGGTTGTTTTGAAGAAGAATTCCAAAATAACAGTATCAATGCAATTTTAGAAAGTAATGGGCTTCGCTGAAAGGAAATAGGCTTTTTTTCTTTTTCTTTTATTTATTTATTTATTATTTTTTAAACACACATCAGACAAGGAATACATGGTAAAATTAATAGGTAAGCAGTGGTTTCACTTCACCTTGCCTCTGTCTGTCCCCTGCTGAGTGCTGTGCCTGTCTGATTTACTCATTTTTGGTGAATTTAAGCCACCTTCACAATAAGGTACTGACCAAGATGTGCCACCCCTAGTTTGAAGAATAGATAGATAAACGTGCAACAGGTGAGAGATCAGCATCCCCAATCATTCCTCCTCGCTAAGGCTTTGCCTTACTTTGTTTATTGCTGGCCCGTAGCATGGATTTGGAGTAGTTTTATGTATTGCAGCCTGTAATTAATGCAAGCATAATTACAAAAAGAAAATCAATATGAAACAAACCAAACATTTACTTATTTATTTATTTAAAGGGCCCCGTAGCTAAAACAGTCAACAGACCAACCAACAAACCTCCAACTCCAACGACTGTTCCTCGTAGAAAGAAGGATTTGAAGAACTTAAAGAATGTGGATAGCAAGTTAGCCAACCTGATCCTCAATGAAATAGTGGATAGGTGAGTGCTGTTGCCATTAGGTACATGATGAGCATGGGCATACTCTTCTCATTGTTTGAGTCTGCATAACAAAGCTGCTACTAAACCCAAGAGAATGTCGTTTTCATTTAGTAATTGCTTCTAATGCTTGGACTAGTTAAACCTGCTGGTTGCTGTACCCTAGGCATTTTTAAAGTTTATACTATAATAGGACTAGGCTGTTTTATTGCCTTCAGATTGATATAGTCCTTCCACAGTGCTCTGTTAGGCATCAATGTAGCAGAAGGATTTCCTTTTTGACCTGTTTTTTTATTTATTAATTTTGTTTACAGTCTGTCGAGCTGCGAGTGAGACAGGTTCACTGCTAATGCTTTCTCTTTCTTGTAGTGGAGCATCTGTCAGATTTGAGGATGTTGCAGGACAGGACCTTGCAAAGCAGGCACTTCAGGAAATTGTGATACTTCCTGCTCTTAGACCAGAAGTAAGTACTGCTACAGTTCACTGGCAGCAGAGATGTTCAGTTTAGAGCAGGGCTTCCCAAACCTGGTCCTGCAGACCCCATGTGTCTTCTGGGTTTTATTCAAACTGAGCTCTCTATTAATTAACTAGACCCTTAATTGAACTAATAATTTGCTTAATTTGACTTTTTTAATTTTTCTCTGGTCGTAAAAAGTTGTAGAGTTCAATCTCCTAACTGTTTAAGAGCTGAAAACAAGTAAAAAGGTCAAATTAAGCAAATAATTAGTTCAATCAAGGGTTTAGTTAAGTAATTAAGAGCTCAGTTGTAATGAAAACCAGAAGACAAATGAGGTCCCCACAGGGTAGGTAAGCCAATGTGTAGAGCAGGGGTGTCCAATACTGGTCCTGGAGAGCTGGTGTCCCTCCTGGTTTATGTTCCAACTATACCCAGAAATAAACCAGGAGGGACACCGGCCCTCCAGGACCAGGTTTGGACACCCTGTGGTTTAGAGCTTTTTTTTATGCTTTACCAACTAAAGGGGTATTCATAAATATTGGTTCGAAGGAAAGCCATTTTAATGAAATGTAATTTTTTATAGCTAGCATTAAGGTGTTGGCACATATTGGTCAATGAAACATGTTTCTGTAAATTGTAATCCGGTTGCAACTCTACTAATGGGAGAATCAGTTTCATTGTGTGTTTTTGCTCAGTTGTTTACAGGGCTCCGGGCTCCTGCTCGTGGATTACTACTCTTCGGTCCTCCAGGAAACGGAAAAACCATGTTGGTAAGGACTGTGTGGTAGGAGTATTTCAATTACTCTTTATTGCACTTTGTTGTTGATAATTCATAGGAAAGCATCTTACTACTGACTGGTGCACATAGTACCTCCTTTTTATTTATGCAAATTCTTGTGTAATGAACAGTTTTAAAAAAATGGGCATATTCTGTTCTCAGTTGTTTTTATACTTTTATCAAATTAAGTTTGGTTTGTTTTGTCATCTGTGGCACAAAATGACTGCATCATTGCACTTGGCCAGCATTTTAAACTTGGAGAATGAAACCCAGTGATCTGTAGGGCTGTGAAAATGACAATGCTGCTTTGAAATCAGCAGGGCTGCTCTCGTAGGTTCGTGGTTCAGTGCACTTTTATTAGATGCAAGGAGATTTCTTGCAGTGTCACTGTTCTGTACAAAGCAAGGTAGCCCCAAGGTTTTACTGTCCTGTTGAGCAAGCAAATGGGACAGTTAACATTACACTGTGCCAGAGACCTATTTCCTTATACAGCATGGAGATCCAGAGAAATGTTGTTCCTGCCAAGAAGACATTGATGAATAAGGGGATGGTGACTTTGGCTATCCCCAGTCCTTCTATTTTCTTTTGTAAGCAGTATTGTAGGTCTTTTTTCAGTTTGTCTAGGAGTTTTGTGCAGATATTCTACTGCTTTAACACCCCATCCCTTTTACAAATAAACATTGCTTTACATCATAAAGTGATTGGAAGCTATTGCTTTGTAAAGTTACTAGTGGTTTGGGTTTGAAACAATAAAACAGGTACAGTAGATTTAAACATGTGTCACTTCATTGGGTATGCGTGGTTGATTAACTGTTTCATATTTTTTATATGTATAATCATGTACGGTATAAATTATGTATTCATATTTTGTTTTCAGAACAGCTGCATTTTAACAAAATTAAAAGTTCTCCCAGGGTGTTCATGAAATAATGTGTAATCTAGTTGAAGTATATAGTATCTAACTGTAGTCCTAATTAACACTCATCTCAATTTTAAAGATGTTTTATTAGATCTGTGTTACAGGGAATGCAAATTGTAAAATTGTGTATTGCTTTAGCTGATTTGCAAACATACATTATGTTTTTATTTTTCAGGCCAAAGCTGTAGCCTTGGAATCCAATGCTACATTTTTTAATATAAGTGCTGCCAGCTTGACTTCCAAATATGTAAGTTAATTTAAAAAAGAACACGGTGCAGTCGCATCCAACCACTCTAAGCTTGATCCTGGGACATTCACTTTCCAAACTGTTCTGGATTTAATAAACCATTGATATTTTATAGTGTTATGGTTTGTCTTGTTTATTGGGTGGCTGCAATTTTTAGTAAGCATAACTTAATGTTCAAGTTCCTCACTCTTGACTGTCTGCTGATTCATATTGTACGGGACTTATAAGATATGTGATTTAACATGTTCTGATTATTCAAAGATATATACATTTCAAGAGTTTAGGGAGAAAATCATTTTAGTAAAGTAAAATTTTAGTAAGTAAAGATCTTTGTCTGGGAATAATCGAAACATTAAAATGGTATGACTGTTTTTAGTATGCTATGTGCATTTTATATACAGTATTATCTTTTGATTATTATTATTATTATTATTATTATTATTTTTATTATGCTGATTTCTGAACTGTGATCTTGGTCTGCTTCAGGTGGGGGAAGGGGAAAAGCTAGTGAGAGCACTCTTTGCAGTAGCTAGAGAGCTTCAGCCCTCCATTATTTTCATCGGTAAGTGTAACCTGTTTTCAATTCGTAATTAAGTGCACACCTTTGTAATTATAACCTATAATTGATTGATTTTACAGTTCACTTACACATTTATTTGTCATTCGATCATTATTCTTATATTTTCAACCCTTTAAATTGTTTGAAAAAAAAGTTATATAGTAAGTTTTTGTACCTTAATTATTTAGTATAAATATAGTAACATTTTAATGTGTGTAATTGTAATTATAACACTATGTAACACAATTTTTGTTCCTGGGTAGTAAGTGTTATTTCCTAATTGCTTATGCCTCAAAAGTATAGAAAATGGCTATCATTCCCCACAAACTTTGCTTTTGTGACCAGGACAGTGATATTTCAAAATATCACTATTTACAATGGGAAAACAGGCAAATGTGTGTCTTTTCGTTCACATAAAGTCAGAAAAAAACAACATATGAATCCAAATTAACATGTATTTATACTAAAGTAATACAAAAATGACTACAAAAGATTTAGAAGTGAGTAGTTTTTCGAGATTTACGATTATACATAAGCAATTAGGAAATAACACTTACTACCCAGGAACAAAAATAAATAAATTGTTACACGGTGTAATTGGAGTTGCTGCTGCATATTTGTAACTGTAATTGTAACTGAACAAATAGCGCTGTAATGATAATTGCAATTTCAGCCAGCAATGCTGCTGTAATTGTAATTCTGATTGACTCCTGTCTACTGTTATGGGAACAAATTGGGGGCACAAAAAATGGCCACATTTGCAAACATTTGTAAATATACAGAGCTTTCAATAAGTAAAAGCTAAAAAGGTAGAGACTCAGATTAGTATAGTGGAATTTATATTGCATCCTTGTATTCAGTTTGATTTTAATGTTATAAAGCATCCATCTGCTCTAAAAGAATACACACACACACACACCCACACACACACAGAAAAAAACACTAACAGTCAAAGGAAGCAAAATGAATGTTATCTTGGTGTGGATTGCATTTAGTAAATCTTAAACTGAGCTAGTATAAATTATTTTTAAATTAGATTAAATATTTAGTGTGACGTTCAGCATTTTCATTATGTTTGTCTTATTCTTTTCAGCTAAAAATCTACATAGTATTTTGTAACTGGTTGGAAAACACATCTAGAGATACAGTGCCCTCTAGAGGCCTTATAGAGCTTTGTTTCTATTGCAAAGCAGCAGCATCTGAAGCCTCTGAATACTCCAGCAACCAGATATGCCAAGCAAAATAACTACAGTTAAATAAAATAACCTGATTTTGTTGTTGTGCAATTTCTACAGACTAAAGCAAGAAGTACTTTTATTTTAATAACATTGAAAGGCGCTTAATAGAATACATTTTATTTTGTACACTATATTGTATTGAAGGGTCAGAAGACATTAAATATGTAATATTTTCTTCATACATCATTGAAAGTTTTGTAGTGAGTCCAGTTCATGAAGAATTGTTATAGTTGTGGTCTTTTTTCCTTTCTTTCCACAGATGAAATCGATAGCCTTTTATGTGAGAGAAGAGAAGGTGAACATGATGCAAGTCGACGATTAAAAACTGAATTTTTAATAGAATTCGATGGGGTAAGTAACAGATGAACTTTAACAAAGCTTTAACAAAGTATGATCTTCATTGTAGCCAAAGGTAGATGGATTTGTTTTATTTTTATTATTATGAACAATACAATTTACATCAATGGCCAGCTAAGTCTAAAAGTTTCTAGAACTCCTTTGTCTTGTAATTTCTCTTCTTTTTGTGGTGGGTTACTGCTATTCTATCAGATGTTCCCCTTATTCAAATAAATATGTAATATTGTATTGTATGTAGCTGGCAGTGTTAACTGATTTTCTTTTTACTGTATAATTGATTATTTTTGGCAAAGGCACAACTTCTTAATAGATGTACTTCGTTTTTCATTTTTTTATACAGGTTCAATCCATTGGAGATGACAGAGTTTTGGTAATGGGAGCAACTAATAGACCTCAGGAATTGGATGAGGCTGTACTTAGGTACAGTATTTTATCATTGTATGACTGTCTAAGTTTTTCATGTACAAAAGGTCTTTTAAAGTCAGTTTCCAAAATGTAAGAAAAATTGTGCTTAATTTCAGGGTACCGGTATATGGTGCAAGGTAAAATTTGATTAAGGTTTATCCAGTTTTAAATATATTTTGAGATATGTACAATGCAAGTGATACTCTATCTTAAATGCCGTTTTTAATAAATGCTTTCAAGCTACCTAAAAATGTATTTCTCAGTGACTAATCATCTTGCTTTAAAATCTAAGTAAATATATAAAGTGGTTTGCAGGGTACAGGTGTAGGAGTGATGCGGTGTGCAATGAAGAGACAGACAGTGATAATCCAATCAGAAAATATCATTTATTTATAATCCAGGTCAGGCGACCAAAACAGTAGTACCTGGTAATACACAGCAGTGTGTATTGCACTGTTCAAAACAAAGGGTTTGCAGTCCCAAATAATAAACACAGTCCAGTTACAAACACAAGATGCAAGCGACGATCACAGTCCTGGGTGCGTGCTGCAGTGCTGGTGGTGCTAATACAGTAATTATTGTGATGCAGGTGTAGTAATGTCTGGGTTCATGCTGGCCTCTGGTGACAGCTCTGGAACGTGTTGGCCATCTGCTAATAACAATCAACAATTAGAGACGAGACAAAACAAACAAAACAGTTACGTACAATATCCCTTCCGGGTTATTTCCTTAACTATAAACGAAGGAACAGATCACATCTCTCTGTCCCCTATTTGTACAGTCACACATGACCCCTTGGTAAACGAGTGCAGCTGCTCCTCCAATCCGTGGCTGCCACATCATTTCCCTTCCAGGTCGATGAGTTAGTGCACCTGAGTTCCACCCCCTTTCTAGATGACAGACTTCCTTTTAACCCTGGGAGTGAATTGTCAGGCCAACCAGTCCAGGGTACTCTGTTCCCATTACTTAGCACCCTCACAGGTTGGGAGGGAGATTTACCACCAAGAATCACTCTGTTTTTGTCACAGTGTTTTCTTCTAGCTGTAGCTATGCAGTTCTGTCTCCAGAGGGCACTATCTGACTGTGTTTTACTGATCAATTTGGTTCAAGTAACATAATTACAGTGAAGGAAATTCAGCAGTTATTTTTTAAAAAGAAAAGATGCAGTGCTTGTCATTTCAGAGCCCCAGTTTAATTAAACAAATGTTTCCATATCTTTTTTTGGCAGTTTTATGTTTTTTTTTAACACGTTGCAGGATGGAAATAAGACTTCTATTGTCTAGCAGTTTCACCCATTCCAAGCTTTAATACAAGCTTGATTAGCCTGTTCTAGGTAACAAGCTTAGGTGTATCTTCTTAAACTCAATATATAACCAGGAATTGATCTATGCAGTGCAGTGGGAGTCTTTGTGTTTTTTCATTTTTTTTTTTCTTCAAATCTGTTAATATATTTTCATTTGTATCTTTGTTGATGCATGACCCTGTGGTTAAAAGCCAAAACTGTCTTCTGGTTACTGCATGTTTTTCATCTTTGTATAGTTACTTAATACAAATAACTGCATTAGTCAAATTAATAAGGAAATTGAGTAAGTTATTTAAAACTGTTCTATCGAGTCTTTCTTCCTAACAGTGTCAGGTTACTCTACCTGGATCTTAGGTTTAGTAGGTTTTGTAACTTACAAAAATCATTTTTGAGATATGAGAATTTAAGTTTTAATATCAATATTTAAATCAGCCTTAATAATTCTTTATTTTTTGCAATTCCAATGTGAACTTGTAATAACTAACCGCCATTGGAAGTTCTTTGGTTGCAAAAAAAAAAGGTATATAAATGGTGGACATTGACTGTTTTTGGTTTCTTTTTAATCAATTAATCATTCATTCTTGACCATGATGCTCTTGAGTGACTATGACTGAAGCATGTGCACTTAATCACCTGATTAGTGAGACAGTTGATTGGACACTGGATATGGAGTGATTTCAGCTATTGAATTGCAAGCTTGAATAAAAGCAATAAAGAAAATCACAGAAAAAAAAAAAACAAACAATATTGCACATCTGTCAAGAGACCAGCGCCTTCGTGCAATCTGCATGTTGGAGGCTGGACTAGGGCAGCGTACTGTGGCTCACCGGCTTGGGTGCTCACAGCCAGCAATTTCAAACCTGGTGAGACAGTATAACCAGACACACTCTGTCAGTGACAGGTCATGAACTGGGAGACCAAGAGTCACACCTGCCCAAGATCAACAGATCATTTTGCAGCTTCTTCGTGATGTCAGTTGTTAATCTGCACAATAAAGTCACTGCACCTGCTCTAGAACAGTTTGTCATTTTTTTTTTATCACATCTAGTGAATTGTATCCATTATAAATAAGTTTCTTTTGATGCTCACTATTTATATTTTGAGAGATACTAATAAGCTTTCATGACAGAAGCTATGCTGTGATGCTTTTGATGTCACCTGAGACTGTGCTGCATTGTACAAGCTTTTCTTGCTTTACACACCTCATGTACAGTAAAAATAAAATAAACGTGAGCAATTCTTAGTAATTTTAGAAAATGTAATGTTTTGTTTTTTTACAGGCGATTTGCAAAAAGGGTGTATGTGGCTTTGCCAAGTGAAGAGGTAAGTTTGGACCTGTTGTTTTTGTTAATTACACTGCCAGAAGTATTTCTGTACGGTCCGGCTTTTGTGAATTTTACTGTCATCCTTCTTAAGGCACAGTATTTGCTTGTTGAAAATGTTGATTGGCTTTTGAGACTTGTTTCAGGCTTGAAATTGATTTTTGCCAAGTTACGTACTTTATTACAGTCGGCACTGCTTTATTGGGATGCCTCGGGAGAAGTACAAATATCCTGAATAAGTGGCTGTCCCAATTAAACGAGGGGCAGTTGAGATGTTGCACTTTTTTGATTCATAATGAAAAGAAAAAGAACGAAATTACATCACATTATGATTAACAGTTTTGTTTTCATGTTTTTTTGTTTTTAGACACGGTTGAAGCTAATGAAAAACCTCCTTGGTAAACACGGAAACCCACTAAGCCAAAAGGAACTGGTACAATTAGCCAAGTAAGTCAACACTAGCATGATTCTTAGTTTGCATATGTTAATGAATTAAATCAACACTCATGTTCAGGTATTTTTAAATTAAATGTACCTAGGATTACATTTTACTATAGTGGATATGCTGTATGTACATAGAGCAGTGGTTTTGGTAAATACTACATTAACACCAAATTATATATTCTGGGATAACTTAATTAAACTTGGAGTCAAGTAAAAACTGACCATGCTTATATTCTTGACAGTGGAGTGAACATTTAATCTATTTTTCATCGTCTATTTAAAACAAATGAAATATGTATCTGGTAAATATGTAAGTGCCCAGGCCTTTTTCGACCCATTATTTATGTTCTGTGACGGTTGCAATACTGACATGACCTTTGTAGAAAGTAACCATTTCATGCTTGTCTAAAACTCTTTTGTATAGCATTGAGCTTGAGAGTAACATGTGAATTTAAAATCCTTTGTAGAATGACAGAAGGTTATTCAGGGAGCGACCTGACTGCATTAGCAAAAGATGCTGCTCTGGGTCCTATTAGAGGTAAGCAGGCATATTGACGTCAAGGTTGGTCTCTACAATTAGAAAATGATGCATTCTGCATTAGTGAACTCTTTTAAATGTATTGGTCATATACTTAAATGGTAAATAGCTTTTTATGTATTTTGTCAACAGAACTCAAACCAGAACAAGTTAAGAGCATGTCTGCTAATGAGGTATGTGCTATATTAATCTGTTGTTGAGTTTCATCTGCCCTGTAATTGCAATGGCTATTGAGTGATCAATTAGTTATGCAACAGTTAGCCATAATAGAAATAGGCCTTAATTTAGCAACAAATGTACTGGTGCTGCAATGTAACTGCTTCTCTTTCCTGGACAGGAGATTCCTGGAATTTAGATATTGGACCTCAAAATGTCTTAACAACTAATAGTTTGTACTAGTACATATGCTATCTTGAAATTTTCCTTTTTGTATTTAGATGAGAAATATAAAGTTCGGTGATTTTGTGGAATCCCTGAAGAAAATAAAACACAGTGTCAGCCCGCAGACCTTGGATGCTTTTGTCCGATGGAATAAGGATTATGGAGACACCACAACGATCTGAAACTGAGGCTGCCTTGGTCTGGAGAAGCACAACAGACTTGCCAGGAATAAATGAGAGAGGGAGAAACTTTTCTATCTGTCAAGTTTCCTAGAATCAGACATTCAAGGGTGCTGCTTCCGAATCTTGTGCACTTAATTCTGTGAAACATTGAAATTTGCTTTAAAAATGGTGCATTAAAGACATTAATTAATGTATAGCTTAATCTGCCTTTTAAAGACTTGGATCAGAATATGGGTGATGGAACTCGTCTTTTATAGACAGAGGTTCTCCATAAAGATTTAAACTTCCAAAATGTGTGACAGCAATGCTTTTACACCTCAAAATCCAGGGTTCTGCCTTTGAGCACTTCTATTACTGCTAAAATAAATAAATGAAAACACAACTTACGTTGTGACCCAACATTACAAGTTGTCATTTGTATATAGTGTAAACATTCCAGTAAGTTAGTATAGAATTTGCATGGCTATAGGAACACCTATGCCTTAAGCTGAAACAGAGTTTTTTTTGTTTTATTTTTTTCCTTCTCATTTCTGACTTTAATCTGTGGATATTAATTTGACGAAAAAGAAAAGTTGAACCAAAGGTTTCAGGTCTTATTAGTTTGCTTTGCCAAACATATCAAGTGTCATTGTGTGTGTGTGTGTGTGTGTGTGTGTGTGTGTGTATAGATAGACAGGCAGGCAGGCTGTTAATATTTAATAATAAAAAGGTTCTTATTTTTTTTGTAGTCAAACACATGAGATGCTAAATATCTGTGTGTGAATATTTAATGTTGCTTTACTGCTTTTCTTTTATGCTGTGGGCAAGTAATTGCCTGATGGATTGTTGTGCGGTGAAGGTGATGGCAGTATGACACGGCACTTCAGTCATCTTTTATGATCCTTGTTGAAGGGTTACAGCAGCATTCAGAAACAGCATCATTTTTAAGAAGCTGATTTCCAGCAGGTGTCTCGAGTCTAAAAATATCCTCCTTTTGTGGGTGTACATGTTGGTAACCTTGGACATCCAGACTCCTTAATTTGCATTTTGTTTCATTATATTATGCAGCTGGTCTGTACTAATGTGCCTGTCGTCCCACTCATCCATAAAGATCTGATACAGTAATTGAGGCTTTTTAGGGGAAATTTTACTTTTCAACTGCTTTTTTTTTTTTTTGTTTTTGAAAGTTGTGCAATGCCTTCTTACTCTATGAGAAAACTCTACAGATTTGATGTGGTGAGGACTCAGACCTTTTTAATTAATAAACCAGTGTACTATTTATTAATGCTGATGCATAACCTCCTTGTTTATTTACTTACAGCAATAATGTAAGAGCTATAATAAATACAAATTGTATCAGCATTATTATTGAAAGTCAGATCTATTTAATGAATGGCTCAGAAATGGCTGAGTCTCTAAATTGGTTTGAGTTAAATTAACTTGAATAAACGTGATGCAGGTTTGACATAGTATTTTAATACATTTGTTGAAGCTCAGAATAAATTGCCTAATTATAAAAAATGTATTTCTTTTCTTTTTTCTGAATAATGTGATTGCACTGTGATTTTTAACTCTTTCTTCCTATGGAGCAACTGAGGAGGTGGCAATAAATCCTGATCATTTACAAGGATTGTACTGATATGGCACAAAGAGTTTTGCATACAGCACAGTATTCTACAGAATACAATTCTCTCTGAAAGAAATATAAATGATGTGATTGGTTTCATGAGACATAGCCGGAGAAGGGGAATATAAATCTCACTACCTTAAAGTAAAGAATTCTTGTTAGTAAGGACTGGTGATTTTTTTTTTTTTTTTTTTTTTTTTTTTTATAAATAAAGCAGGCTCAGTTTTACCTTGGGATCATTCTAGGCAGTCTGGGTACTGTTGGAACTATATTTGTCTTAATGTTATTATTATTGCCTGTCCATCTGAATAGAAATGAGATAATTAACTAAATTAATCACTAAGCTAAAGCTAGACAGACTACCTGCAGTGTTGTACACAAGCAAC
The DNA here is from genome assembly GCF_017654505.1 of Polyodon spathula. Lineage (NCBI taxonomy): Eukaryota > Metazoa > Chordata > Actinopteri > Acipenseriformes > Polyodontidae > Polyodon > Polyodon spathula. The sequence goes on along the minus strand of NC_054539.1, from coordinate 43,671,915 downwards.
CAAAAGAACAACAATGAAATGAGTATTTGTATGGTGGTAGAGCTCTCTTAAAATAGCTTTTAAAACCAAGTTTATTGTCTCTTTAGTTTCCATTGGTCACATGGTTGTAGCCCAAAATGGAAATGGAAAATATGTTTGTTTTTTTTTTAAAGTCTACACATACTGTTATTAAATAAGTTTGCATGTCATTACCTAATGTAATTTCCCTACTGAGCTACTAAAAAGGATATTTTGAAAACTGCTGATTTCAGATGAACTGTCATATCCTGGAGTATAGCAAGTAGACTCCTATTTTTCACTTCATATGAATACATGGCTTATTTCCACTGTTCTTTAAGATTGCTGAAACTGAAATGACAGGTGTTTGAAAGATGTACAGGATTTTTTGCTGAGCCTGTTTCAGATGAAACACTTACAATGCTATTGTGATTTGTTATGTGTTGCAAAGTTTACTCAAATTTAAATGATAAATATACCAGGAATACGAATATTGTTTGATACACAATGTTCATTTTATAATAAACATGAGTTATTATGTATATATGTATAATATTAAAGATTAACCCAGTGTATTTCCACAACTATGACATTTTGTAGAACTATGCCTAAAATGTAGCATACTTGTTACTTAATGTTGGTGGTCTTTACTGAATTAAGCAGTAGTTTAGCCATTTTAAAACATATTTTGTTGCAAAACCAGATGAGATGCAAAATCTATGAGTTGAAAAAAATGTTGCTCAATATGGCATGTGCCATTTGTCTTAACTAACGACACATCCATCTGAAAAGTTCCGAACAGTACAAATTAAACATGGAAGCCTTTCTCTCGCATCCATTTCAGGACTTTGGTACATCAATTCTTTACTTGAAACACTTCATAATGGCTCTAAATAATTACAAAATTTACAGGTTGTCCATAAACCATCACAACAACCACTGTGTTACCACTGATCAGAAACTCTTTCTGATCCACTATTTTATCATTAAATTAGTCCTAGCAGTGATTTTTTCTAACTGTTATAAATTCCATTCTTTTTATGTCTGAATAGTTAGTAGGATGAGAACATAACCTCAAAATGTCTAAAAGGCACCCATCTCTTAAATTGTTGCTTTTGCCCTTGCATACTGCGTGTAAGTGCACATTTTTGACTGCAACTATACAATGGGCCAGAGCAATAAAGTATGAATATCATACAAAATGAGTAGATAATGAATTTCTGAAAAAAAAAGTCAAACCTACCCCTCTTGTTTTTTTTTTTTTCTTCAAAATTAATTCCTTGGACAGTTACTGATGAATAGACAGCAGATTTTCAAATATTTAAAATATAATCCATATACATTATTATGCTTTTTCAAAAATTCCAGTTCAGATAAATTTGGTCTTGTACACCAAGCTGGTTTATGATGTCTTTTGTTTTAATGATTGTCTACAATTTCGAAGTTGAAAAAGACAATGGAACAAAAAGGTTACATGGATTTAGACTTTTGTATCATTCTAATTAAGATACTAATATGAGATAACATTTTTTTTTTCTTTTTATAAATGGGGAAATATTGCATGACTTGTGTACAAAAACTGAAATGTTTGATACTTTATGCATCTCTAAAATAGAAATAAACCTTTGTAATTCCTACAGTGTGTATGCAATTCTTTATGCATCTCTAAAATAGAAATAACCAATTGTAATTCCTACGTGTGTCTACAATTCTTTATTGCATCTCTCTAAAATAGAAATAACCCTTTTGTAATTCCTACAATGTGTGTGCACAATTCTTTCTGAAAAGGTTCCCTTAATACAAATACAAAACGCAAGTATTGTGCTGGTCCAAATCCAGCATAAGTAGAAATTGTTTATATTTCTTTTCACTCACACGTTCTTACTCCCTGAACACCCAACCAAGACTGAGAGGATCCTGCCTCTTATGCAGCTGTGCCTGAGCTCGATTGCTTGTTAATCATTCCATCGGGCTCAGACACATTCTACACATGAAGTGAATTGGCAGGGATGGCAATTAACCCTTCCCTGCAGACCTAAAACAACTGCACAACAAACACTTAAATCATAATACAGCAGTTATTCTATCTTTAGTGGCACTATTTCAATGTTTTTACTTTAATTGATTTTAAGATACAGTGCCTATAGGAAGTACCCCCTTTCAGTTTGTTGAGTTACAACCTGAAATCTTGATGCATTTAAATGGGATTTTTTTTTTCCCTTTGATTCCTTGATGATTTTCCGGTTTGTTCTTGGAGAGATTTTGGTAGGATGACCGCTCCTGGGTAGAGTGACTGTGGTCGTGAACTTTCTCCGTTTGTTGACAGTGGATTGGTAGAGCCCCAAATCCTTAGAAATGGCTTTGTAACCCTTTCTAGACTGAAGAGCATCAAAAACTGTTTTTCCGAGGTTTGTGGTGAAGACCAAACTCACAAAGTTTCTGATCCTTATATAATGTGGGGCCTCTTATACCCACCCCTGAATTGAGCTGATAAAACCAGGGGTTCACTTACTTTTTCACATACCCTGAATCTCAATTACTCATTGTTTGTCTAATTCATACATCACTTTGTTTCAAAAGACATGGAATTGGTTAATATAAATCCTGTTGGATATTTAAAAAAAAAACTGGTTTTGATTCAAGAAGGCTATCATGGTAAAACTGAAATTTCCATAATTATCATTGGGGTTCACAAACTTTCTCGGCACTGTATATGCCTGTGCTGCCGTTTTGCTTATTATTAATCTTTCATGAAAATATTTCAGTATTAAATTGTCTTTACTGTCATTTTTACTGAAATGCTTATTTTCCACTTGCATGTCAAGAATACATTGTAATACAGTAGTTGCACACATTTAAAGAATAAAATCTTACCTCTAGGTGCCTTTTTAGATTGAAGTCCCTGGAAGCAGACAGTACTTTCTCCCGTGGTTGGCGCACCTTGCATTGCACTTTAATATTTTTGCCATTTTCTTCTTTTAAAGTGAACAATTCCCTGTACTTCCACAACTTAAATGCTGACTTTACAGAATCCTCCATTATGCCTGCTTGTTATAGAATGGCGCTGAATCATCCGCTCTTTGGCTAGAGGCATGTAAATAAAACAATTTTGCAAAGTATTACATGTGGGTCCCTTCAGATTCGTGCAATTTACTTACACTTGTACACTTTCCTGTAAATGATCTAGCAGTATTCATTAAAGAAATCTCTCTTTTTTTTAAAAAAAAAAGTATCAGTATTCAGAATACTCATCTGACAGGAGTAACCATAAAATTGTGTAATCTGAATACGTATTCCGTTACTCCCCAGCCCTGTATATATAGATATACTGTAACCAAACACGTTCCCGTTAGTTTGTATTTGTAGTAACAAATGATCCTTTATATCTGAAGTCAAGATAAATTCATGTAAAAGTACAAATATATTTAGTTCCTGTGCAACCCTGGCTGGTTGTGTGACCTTAACAATTAAAAACTTGTATTGTATAAATTATTCATAATGCTCATTCATTTTTTATCATACCAAAATAATGACATACAACGTGTCTCTATAGCCTAAAACAAATCACACAAACCAGATGAACTGTAGGCCTACATTTTCTTTAATTTTTTTAAAGTAAAGTAGTTGTAATGAAAATTTATCTTAACTTCATGAAGATATTGTGCCCCCTTAACTGTATTACAATGTTAATACAAGCGAACAAGCAAATGTCTGCTTAGTTATGATGGACATCTTCTCACACCACATTGCAATCGCATGACCAGTGAACACTGTGCAAGTCCTTCTGCAGAAGTACAATCGTCACTTGTGTCCTTTGCTATTCGGTGATGATTGACTTGAAAAATAAACTGAGTTAACAGTAAATACACTGAAGTGTTTAAAGTAAAATAATAAGATTGGAAGCTGTGATAGGTAAAATAGTGAGTTGTTAGACAGTGAATATAGATTTCAATAAAGAAAAAAAAGGTTTTGCATAGGTGAAGATGTAATGTTTAGTTCTGGTATATTTGGAATATAAACTAAGTTCAGGAAGAACAATTGTCTGTTTAATTTGGTTCTCTGTGAATGTAATTCAGTTAAAGTAACTTGTAAAAAATGTAATGCATGGAATAGATTTAATCAAATATTTTAAACAGAGCTATCAAACAAAATCACAAAAAATGTGAAGGTTGTATATATAATATAAGGCAGGATTTGAACCCTAACTAGTCATCGTTTCACAACAACTACATAACTACTGTGCTACACAGATTCACATCTTAACCCTTTCAACAGACTAGGCTACTATTTACATTTACCCTATCCAAACAGCAATACATTGCCTCAATACAGGTAAAACAATTTTGCTATTCCCGTAATGTGTGTGTGTATTATAAAATAAGTGATTATAAAATAAAAACACATTATAAATGTGAAAAAAGGCAAGTTATCAAAAGTGCCCAGCCATTTAAAGTGGAGGTATCAAAAACACAAGCCAAGTTTCAAGAAACCACTGGGGCAACCTTGCCCAGCACAAAGCAAATAGGCACAACTGTCAAAGCGATGGGGGCCAAAGTTGCCCCAGTTGTTTCTTCTCACTTAGCTTGTGTTTTTCATGCGTTTGATCTTCTTTTATTGTGCCTGAAAAAACACAAGCCAAGTTAATAGAAACAACAGGTTGCCTCAATGGTTTCTTGAAACTTGTCTTGTGTTTTTGATATCACTACTTTAATAACACTTTTGATAACTTGCCATTTTTGTACATTTCCAATGCTTTTTTTGTTTCAGATATAATTAACGTATGTATTTTTAAGGATATTAAAGAGTATGCAGTGGGGTTCCATAAAAATATAGCATTGTATGTCCCCATGAGTTGCTTCAACTGTTTAAATAACGTACCTGTCATTTTTCTTTTCATGGTTAACATCCTGTCAACATTTTCCTCTTTTCAAAGGTCTTTTCAACATGTCAGTTCCAGTGCACTAGGGTTTGAGATCCGGGATGTTTCTTCCACATTAAGCTATACTGGCACAGCAATTTCCAGGGAGGGCAAGTTCTGAGTTGTGTGTTGTTACTGCCGCTGATATTCCAGTCTTATTTTTAGTTCAGTTTTATCCAAAAGTACCACCCTTAACAGTAAATAACATACACAGGATGGTCATTGTGTAAAGCGGCAACAAGCAAGTTGAAGAGACTTAAGTTTTACGCCTCCAGCTACCTCTGAGACTGTGAAGGTGTTATTACGTTTAAGTTGATTTTATTTTTTTTAATTTTACTCATCAACTAATTCGTTTCAGCAATGCTCTATTGACTTTTAAACTGTTCCAGTTAGCAGATACTATTTGTGTGTCATTATTATTACATTAGTGCATCGTCAGTTTATAATAAAAGTGCTCTCCAAACAAATCTAATCATTTTTTCTACTACATGCTTGTAATATCAAATAAGGACAAGGTGATAAAAAAAACGAGCATAAGGGCCCGCTGTTTGAGATCCTTCAAAGAAGAATGTGAAGCCGCATAGTTTAAGAGTAGGGTGTTCGAGTTCAGTTTTTGTTATTGTTCGTTGCATTACTATAAGTATTTTGTGTAACACTTATACTAATACATCTAATAATACACAATAATAAACCATTTTGTTTTATTTATCACTTGTGTTATATATATATATATATATACACACACACACACACACACACACACACACACACACACACACCGCCCCCCTTTATAACGTCATCCTCGCATACCGCCAGCTATTCTCTCTGAACAAATGTCACCAATATAAAAACAGTATTATTTTTACCTGTTATATCGCCACCCCTCTGTCCGCCACCCGCCAACTTCCCAAGCCAAGCAAACGTAAATATAACCATTGTAGTTTCCCTCATTGTAGTACCAGCGAAATCATCATGGCCAATTAAAACAACAAAGTTATGCAGTTGACCTTTGACTTACTTTCCTAATTCGATGTTAACTGAACGTTCATACCAATGTCATCAACACTCCCGCTCCAAAATCAAGTCGCCCTACATTTAAGGACAATCTGAGACATTATAATGAATAAAAACAAATGGCTTACCTTGATGGAACTGGTCAATTTGTTTAACCTGAAAAAGGTTTGGCACAGTGTAAAATAAGTGACTTTTATAAACCACAGTAAATGTTAAAAAAAATAAAAATAAAAATACAATGAGAGGTTTGTTTGTTTATGTGCAAGTTTTGCAAAAATGAAGGCTCACAAACTAAAGCATCAGTTTTGTAAACAGCAGGTTTTTTTTTTTTTTACTTTTCCTTTTAAAAAAGTGTTTGTCTTTACATATTCAACGTTTTTTTTTTTTTATTTAACTGTTTAAAAAATAGTGCTGTTGAGCTTAAATTGCTTTGTAAAATAAAAAGATGGCATCATTCAATGGGGGATAGTATTCAGCAGGTTTACAGTTGTGCCACAGACAGAAAAGTGAGATAAACCTATGTGAGATAAACTACAGCCTCTATGAGTCAGAGCAGGGAAGGACAGCGTTTTTTATTTTTAATTTTCTCCGAAAAGTGTTTTTGAAAAAAAATGGGCAGAATAAGGCAGCAGCAGCGACAACAGCAGCAACCTCCCCAGCGTCCGGCGCCCAGATGGGAGCAGCACGAACGTCAAGCGCCCATGAGGGGCTGTTGGGACGAATACTTCTGCCTGGTAGAGGCCTCAAGTTGGTACCCGTTCTGTGGGGCCATTCCATCCTCAGATGACCCCTCTTGCCTGGAGAGGAGGAGGGATGACCGGAGGGCAGCTGGGAGGCTGTCACTGTCGGAGGGGCCGGAGCTGCAGCTGTCTCTCCTTTCTATATTTCAGGAGGGCCCAGAGTTGTCTCTGCCTGAGGGTATGGAACTACCGCTGCCTGGGGGTCCGGAACCACCGCTGCTAGGGGGTCTAGAGCCATCACCTCCCAAGGATCCACCCCAGCTGTTACCTCCCGAAGGAATGCTCCTACCCTATCCTGCACCGTCCAGAGCAACTGAGTCTGCCTCGCATGGGGTCTCCAGACCTGCTTCGCCTGGGTTTGCCGGCTGTGCTTCGACTGGGATCGCCGGCTCTGCTTCTCCTGGGGTCACCTGTTCGCCATCGCCTGGGGATGTCTGCACGCCTCCACTAGGGGATATCGACTGCATGCTACTGGCCAAAGTTGCCAGTATGCCATGGCCTGAGTTGCCACTGGGAGGCCAGGGGAAGCCTCCACTCCCAGACCAGAATATGGACTGAGATTATTTATTATTGTTTGCAGAGCAGATGAAAAGTCGCTGCCATTATTTTGAATTACCTCTTGAAGATGCGTGACTGATCAGCACTAAGAGTATATATAGCTGACAGTCATGCATCTTATTAAACCCGTGCAAAATGTGACCGAGAGATAGTACGATAATTGTTAGCTGGTTAATCCCTCGGTCACCAGTATAAAAGACCTGCAGCTTTGGCTGCACGGGGAAGTGTTCAGAGTGGAGAACAGGAGTGGAGTTAGGCGGTAAAGTGATTAAAAAAAGATAACAATTGCTATGTATGCTGGATTGGCAACCAGCATACTACTTGTTAATATTTATTGTTTGTTTGGCCAGCGTGGTGTTTTCTTTTGTGTTTTGTTTAAACGTTTATTTTCTGTTTAATAAATACTGAGCGCAGCCATTGCAACTCAGTTTCACCTCATAGCCTGTATCCTTGCATTAATTTCTGGTCTGACATCACCCCTACAGTCATCCTGGTCACACAGTGCAGTTTAACATTGGTATTTTTGCCAGTTATTTGGCCTTCTGCTCTCCAAACATTTCCTTTACAATTTCAATGGCACACGGCATTATCAACGCCTTACCAATCATATGTGATTTCTTTTGCTTTAGCAGTTTTCTGTGCCCCTATGTACGATGACACTACAAGCTTTTTATCCACGGTAGTTGTGGATTTCATTACGGCATCAGTAATAAGCAGTTCCTTAGCCTTTCACTCAAAAAATGAATGTTGCTTGTTTTTATATATTTCATGCTTGGTAATTAAATGTCTCTGTAATTTGGGGGGTTTCAAACATTCATTGGACAGAACTTGTGCACAAATTACACACTGCAGTTGAGGTATATCTCCACTTCCAGTACAAATAAAACCGAAAGTAGCTGTCTTTGTATTTCCTTAATTTTGCAGGGTTAATAATGGCCTTATGTTTTTTACTCACAACACCACCTCCTTGCTGTTCTTCAGCCTTTACGGTTGAACTTGTTGAAGGAAGTTCTGTATAATCATTCTGTGGGTTTTGTTGTTTTAATGCTGATGGTTGAATAAAAAATGCATCCATATCTGGTGTTTATTGTGTGTGTTTCCAACCATTTTTCCTCTGCTTTGTAATCTGTCGTGCTCCTGCTGAAATAGCTCTATTACACCATACGTAACCTGAGAACGTGTTCTGTAATCTGAGAATGTGTTCCGTAACCTGAGAATGTGTTCCGTAACCTGAGAACGTGTTCCGTAACCTGAGAACACGTTCATTTCTGTACATGCTTGTGACATGCTGAAGCTAATAGGTTTCATCGTGCCATAAGCATGCAGGGAAAATAACACCTTCTCTGGTTTATTTTTGGAGGACCCCTTGAAACCTCCTCAAGGCCCCCTAGGCAGCAGCGGACCCCTGGTTGAGAACCCCTGCTCTACGCCATGCGATAAAGACAAAGTAGAGGCCATAATACTGGAAAATCATGGTAGTTTTTTATTACCTCCTTCACAGGAGCCACAAGGACACATTTCCGGCCTCCGTAAAACTTTTCCAAACCACCCTGGGTTGGAACAGTAAATCCTGGACTATAAACAGTTTTTTTTAATTTAAATATTTGATTTCAGATTACAGCTTTCTTCTCAGATCAACACTGTCGTTCAGTACAGAAAATCACTTTAAAATACTGCCAGAGGATTGCATTAAGACTACCCTCTCACTTACAGCCCCCCCGTGTGATTACTTCTATGAATACAACCTCATACAAGCACACCTTTACTTAACACCATAATTGAGACTCACTTGCTAGTTTTGGAAAAAGCTCCTGACCTGAAGAGGCTTTTTTTGGAATGGCAAGCGAAGATTTGTCCATATTAACAGATAGCCAAAGGTCCCCATTTGTGACCCTGCCAAAGGTGCTGTTTATGAAGTCCTGCTGTCTTGGCCAGTGCAGCAAAATATATAAATTTCATGGCAGACATTATCTAAGCACATGTATTACTGAAACAGAGGTACCATTTATTCAGGGAATAAAGGCATTTTTTGTACAGAAGCTTTATTCTGGCACTGGAATTATATAGCGATTTTATAGTTAATAGGATTTTTATTTTTACACTAAACACTATTATGTGGTATGTAATACAGTGTATGTTATTATGTGTCTGTATCTTGAGAAGGGAAATGTTATGAAACTTGGAAATGGATTTCTTCATTTTCAGACTGTAATTATAATTTAGAGAAAGAAAGCTTTGCTTCTCGACAACAGGACAAACATTAAAATACAAATTGATATTGCGAATAATTAATACACATCTGTGGCAAAGTGGTTGATAGTGTACAGGTGATTAAAGAACAGACAGACAATTGTAATCCGGGTGAAAAGGTTTGTTTATTTTTAAGTCCAGAGCCTGAAGGCACAAGAAACAGTATATAATAATGATGGTAAGTAATACAGTGGCATGTATTACTTACATTTATAATCCCCCAAGCTGGTCCTGAAATAATAGTCCTGTTCTTGTATCCCCACATTAAACACAAAACACATACACAAGTCTGGTTAGTGCGTGAATTAGTGATTGTGGTGCGATACAGTTTTACAGTGGTACAAGTGAAGGGCTGTCCCGGGTTTGTGCTGGCCTCTAGTGACAGCTCCGGAAAGTGTTAGCCGTCTAGTGAATACACTCAACAATAGACAGTACAGGTCCTTTCAGGAAGATAAAACAACCAAAACAAAGGAACAGATATATTGCCCCGCCCCCTATTTATACCGTCACTCATGATCCCTTGGTAAACGATTGCAGCTGCTTTTTATGAACTGTAGCTGCCACATCATTTGCCCTCCAGGTCAATGAATCAGTGTACTGAAGCTCTGTCTCGTTTCTTCTTGACCGACTTAATTTTAACCCTGGGAACGAAGTGTCAGGTCAAGTAGTTAGAGTATTCTGTTCCTGTTACTTAGTGCCCTTGCAGGTCGAGAGGAAGATTTACCACCAAGAATCATTGTCTTTCTGTCACAACATCCCTTGCCTTAACATTATTATTAATTTCTGTTTGTGCCTCTTCTGTGGCAAGTATTGTGGCAAATTTCTTTTTGAGCAAAAGTTTGTATGTCCTTAATCACCTTGGGAATGCAAACAAAGTCACTTTACTGCTGCTCGTACTTGATCAGAGAGCACCTTTGTTCAATCTTCTAAACTTGATATTGTGTATACATTTAAGAGTTGCATTATGGTGTTTTTAATGTATTCTCAATGATGGACATATTCATGGAGTAAGATACAGGTAGTCATATATTGTTATTACTTATCAATTGGTGCATAGACTGGCAGTTGGTAATATACTGGTTACAATGGTTGTGTATTTGAAACTGCAGTTTATAGATAGCCATTCTGTTTTAAAATCTCCCTACTGTAGTTCAGGATATTATAACGAAGCTAGATTAGGTCTCTTTCTATAATTGACTCTCAGACCACTGTTGGAGGTGTCAGATTTTAGATAACTCTCCCTTTTCAGTAACACAAATAGCTTAATTGAAGTACAGCTGACTGAACTGCTTCCCTGTTTAATACGCGGAAAAACATTGAAGTTACCTTGATTTGAAGCCACTTGAGCTATTGCTTTTTTTCATTACGGTTCCTCTTCTATTCGGCTCTCCACCTCTGCAATAGTCTCCCTCTTGGGGGGAAATGAAACTCCCAACCTTGAAGCACAGCTGCCTCCAGATTCGTCGTCCATGAGGAAGGTTCTCCGCGGGTCAAGGGGACTCCCAACCAAATTTAACTATCTGTCATCTTTCCATTCTCTCCTCTAGATCCCCTTTGGGGGAAGTATTGGTTGCTTCCCAGCCTTGTAGACCGAACGGTCTCACCTCCGTGAGGGTGGTTCTCCGCAAGCCAAGGGGAATCTTCTTACTCTTCTCTAAGTTATAAGCACATATCTTCTATTAGCAATTCCTGAGGTCTCTTCCTCTACACAGCCCTGAGTCATGTCCAAACGTGGTGTGAATACTTTGGAACGTGTGATCACTTTGAGAAGCAGAAAAATGAGAGAGTCAGCAAAATCAGGACTAGGCAAACCTTAAATTAGTTTGTGAAAAAACTGGATACCAGATATGACCACTTTAATGGAAGAGGCTCTTTTGTAAGTGTTTTTAAGGTAGGTTAAGAAAGATGACGCTACTGTAACAGTAAATGAAGGAAAAGGAATAATGAAAGTTGAATGGAAGTGTGAAGAGAATGGATTTGCTGGTGACATCAGTCCAGCAAATGAATGCAACACAGAGGCAATTATTGGGTGAAACTGAGATGCAATGGTGCTCAGCTTTTATTAAATCAAATCAAAGCTTTAGACCAGGGGTGTAAAACTTGTTTCGTTTGGCGGGCCTGATCCGATACCCTAGATCTTGGTGTGGGCTGAGTGAAATACAAACACGAACCCAAAATCTCCAAATTATTGTATTTAAGAAAAATTATCATACATAGCATATTTACATTCATGATAAACTTGTATCCTGCAATGTTAAAACCCTTTCAATTACTACCATTTGTGATAGGGAGTTGAGTAAGCTTGCTGTCACCCCTGACTGAGATACTATCTAGGAGAATATTTTTATATCGTCTAAAAATCTGGCAAATCAGCTTATTCATTATAAAACGGCTCAAAGATTCTATGCTGCTCCACTTAAGTTCCAGATGAAAATGGTAGCAGATCCTTCCTGCCAGGCTTGCATCTTGGAAGTGATGGACAGATACTTGTATATGTTCTGGGAGTGCTGGAAAATCGTTACCTTTTGGAATTTTGTTGCATCTAATATGGGCTCTCTAGTGGGGGTGTTAGTGCTGTCTCTCCGCTTTTGCTGCCTGATGACTCTCAGTTAGCATTGCCGATGAAGTGGCAGAGTTGTTTGAGTGAGATCAAGTGCTCCTGAAGCCACTCCAGTGACTGAACGTAGGCACTAGTCAGTTCTAGATTCTGTGTCACATTTTGGGGAGCATTGCTTTGTATTAGTACCTAGTCTAATATATACCAATTACAATTTATTTTCCAGTTATTTTGGTTTTCTGCAATGGAAATTTGTGCTTGTGCTGTTTGAAAGAGGTCTCATACTCCTGCTCCAATTTCCATTTCAGCTATGAAATTTGGCCATCACGCTATATTTGCATTGGAGAAGCAGTGCAGTAAGCAAGCTCGTTATCTTCGTGCATTCACATCTTGAAACAATTTAGCGCTTCGAATATGTAGATACAAATGGGCAGCTTGTTTCAAGTAAATTCCTCGCGCACCACATTAAAAACAAATGTAAAATGCTGAATTGCACTCAGAGTTCTACACACTGCCTCCCAATCCACGGATGAACCTCGGTTTGTTCCTCGAGCCAAGTGTGACGTGAAACACTTGCTGTTGGATTGACCAGCATTAATCCAATCACACTTGTTAATGTTGGTAGCATAAAGGCTGTTTTATAAACTTCAAATACTACTGGGCTATTAATTCTATTCAAAATGTTCCAAGTGTTGAAAAAAAGGATGCTCTTCCCAGGCCACTTGACTTCATGATCTTGCATTATAAACGGATGGAAGTTAGAAGCTAATGCGATGACTCAAAGAGCTTCTCAAGTTGGTGACTGAGCTGAACTCCTGGTATTCAGGGTACTGTGCCTGTCTAGAAACTGCCGGCTAGGTTGAGACCTCTAAACAGCAAGACTATTGTGAAGCCAAAGGGAGGGAATGCAGGTGCCAGATACATTCTTCTTCTTTTGATGAAAAAGGGAATTGCTGAGCCTGTTACAGGTGATCAAATATCGAGGTCCTTGCCACTTGGTCAATATTTTGTTTGCTTGCTGGAGCACATTTTCTAGCCTGGTTTTGAGGCTGTTTTCAATATCTGAGTCTACCTTAAAGAGCTTTTATAAAAATTGTCAGTCACAGATGCTGCTCTCTGATCAGTCAATCACACCTTAAACAGTAAGTTCATGCAGACAAATAAATCTGTTGTGTGGACCATGACATATATCAACAGTACGAACTGTCACAAAGACAGACGAAGTGGGCGGAGTCATAACCAGGAAAAGGAATACACACAGACAGGACAGATGATGTGAAATGATGATGGTGCTTGCTTGCGCCGGTTTATTGTAAAATAAAAGGGTTTAAACAAACAGAAAACAGGACACGGTACTCTACGCCAAAATAAAAGAGACAAACAAAAACGGACTATACTTAACAAAACGGTGCATGGACAGACACACTGACAAACACGATGAGTTTACAGAAACAAGTATCATGCTGGTCCCACCAGCACGCAATAGCAATTGTTGTAAATAATTTCTCCTCTCTCTCCCGTTCTCCACTCACCGAACACCCAACCCCGAGTGGGTGAAAACAGACCCGATTGCTAATCAATCATTCAATTGGAGTCTCGGTACAACTGCACGTGAATTAATAAAGTGCAATTCCCCGTGCTCACATATTATTACATTTTACCTGCAATTGAAGTGCTGTGCAATCCTCATCCCTAAATACAAATATACATTTTAAACACTTGTGTTACACAGACCCGTTTATATCCCGTGTACCAATGACTATACACCAACATTTAACACATCACGTGCAACATATAACAGATAATATACACAGGGGCGGGCACTTTGTCACAGAACAGAATAGTATAGAATAAGAATTAGCAATGTAATGTTTAATCAGAAGTTCATAAGCGATAAGTATTCCTTATGACCCTACGGATGAAAGAACAGAGACACCTCCGTATATCCCCAGAATCTGATTCTCTCGATAGCTTATGCTAAATAATCCTAATACCAAGTTTCATGACAATTGGAAAACTGGTTCTCTATACATATGGAATAATGTGAAGTGTGACCTATGTACATATGGACACCAGCCTCCACTATTTCATTCCCAGCAGGAGTTAATTAAAAATAGTTATATTGTTTAATTAGAACAGAGTAGGTATAATTATGTTCCTGTAAAAAAGATTCTAAGATATTGGCGCTCAGAGATTATTCAAGGCACAGGCATTCTGATGGATTAAAGAGTAAGTATCTGGTTTCCGAAAAATATAGCACTATATGTGCCGACGTGTTGCTACAACTGTTCAAATGACGTACCTGTTATTCTTCTTTTCATTGTTAACATCCTGATAACTTTTTACACTTATAAATTTAAAGTCCGTCTCAAAGGTCTTTTCAAGATGTCTGCTCTAGTGCACTTGGGTTTGAGATCAGAGGCGTGTCCTCGCTCCGATTTTTTTTTCCTACCCGTATTCCTGAAGAGACACACCCCAGTGAAACTGTGGGAGTGGTGGGGGTGTGGTTTTATGAAAAATATGTGGATCATTTAAACCTGAGGCAAAGACAATACATTTTTCATGAACAGTTGTATTTCTTTCCCTCTTGATTTCTCCCTTTTTCCAGATAATTTTTCTGTCTCACATTGTAAAGCCCTTGGTAGCTTCACAAAGAGAACCTGGAATTTTTATTGATATAGAGTTAAAACTCCATCTCCATAATTATGGGTTTAAGAAGATGTACTTTAATTGATTACACAAATGTATCTATCATTTTAATAAATATATTAATATATTAACATTTTACACAAAATGACAATTTAATAGTGATGATGAAATAGCATACATTTAAAAAAAAATACTTCTTATTCTGTTAAAATGTGTTGAAGTTTACAAAGATTTCACATACATGTTTTGTAAGATAGACACAAGGTGGATCTCACATAACCTTTTCACAATGTTCTAGTCAGAAAGCATGGGTCCCAGCAATGAAATCAGTATGAAACCAACAACCAGTGACTGGCAGGGCTCTGCATGTGTAAATACTGTAGTGTGGTTTGTTTAAAATGTATAAATAAAGTTTAATTATTTATAATTTAAGTTTGGTGCTGACAGGGCTAATTCCATCCCTGCCAGAATCCGCCAAAACTTCTATATTTGCTATGGAAGCTGAAATTGAACAACCATTTACTTTTACAATTTTGTTTATTATTATTATTATTATTATTATTATTATTATTATTATTATTATTATTATTATTATTATTATTGCACACATTTAAAATCAGAATGTCATCTAATAATATTTAATTGTAGACAAAAACTATATTTTATAGGCATTTGTCCTATCAAATTATTCTTTAAAATAAAATATACGAAATTAAGCATTACAAATGTGTTCTTTTGTCAATACAGTCGGCGCCATCTAATCGGGACACTGATAATCAGGATTCTGCTTAAATGGAATAGAACTCTGGGGGGCGATTCTTCCCAATGCTATTTATGTCTTTAATTGAGATTATGTGACATACAAAAGCTATTATTTCCTTGCGAGACAGTTTTAGTTTCAGTGGACAACACAGAATATTTGTCACTTTGACAGTATTGGCTGGTAGTTGGTGCTCAGTAGGCAGATACTTATGGATACCATGGATTGTTAATCAAGATGTCAGAGTTCGGGACGGTGCATAAGTAACTCACGTAAATAGGCAGGACAAAAACCTGGCTAGCATTATGATGCTTTACAATACGAAGCCAAAGTAATAACCTTAAAACTGGGTAAATATGACAGTTAGACTTGGTATGTGTAAGTATTCAGACTGCAGCATTTTGAACTGGCTGCAATCTATTCTCTGGGTGGCCAGCAAACAAGGAAATATAATCACTTGAGGTTATGAAGCCGTGAATCCGTGTCAGCATGGGACAGCAAAGGCCTTTGAGCTGTAATCACTGAACTTGTTAAATTTGCAGACGAACACAAAAATAGGAGGAGTGGCAAACACTGTTGTTGCAGCAAAGGTCATTCAAAATGATCTAGACAAGATTCAGAACTGGGCAGACACATGGCAAATGACATTTAATAGAGAAAAGTGTAAGGTACTGCATAGAGGAAATAAAAATGTGCATTATAAATATCATATGGGAGATACTGAAATTGGAGAAGGAATCTATGAAAAATACCTTTTTGTTGACTCAGAAATGTCTTCATCTAGACAATGTGGGGAAGCTATAAAAAAGGCCAACAAGATGCTCGGATACATTGTGAAAAGTGTCGAATTTAAATCAAGGGAAGTATGTTAAAACTGTACAATACATTAGTAAGACCTCTTGAATACTGTGTTCAGTTTTGGTCACCTCGCTATAAAAAAGATATTGCTGCTCTAGAAAGAGTGCAAAGAAGAGCGACCAGAATTATTCCAGGTTTAAAAGGCCTGTCATATGCAGACAGGTGAAAATAATTGAATCTGTTCAGTCTGAACAAAGAAGACTACGCGGCGACCTAATTCAAGCTTTAAAAATTCTAAATGGTATTGACAATATCGACCCAAGGGACTTTTTTGACCTGAAAAAAGAAACAAGGACCAGGGGTCACAAATGGAGATTAGACAAAGGGGCATTCAGAACAGAAAATAGGAGGCACTTTTTTTACACAGAGAATCGTGAGGGTCTGGGATCAACTCCCCAGTAATGTTGTTGAAGCTGACACCCTGGGATCCTTCAAGAAGCTGCCTGATGAGATTCTGGGATCAATAAGCTACTAACAACCAAACGAGCAAGATGGGCCGAATGGCTTCCTCTCGTTTGTAAACTTTCTTATGTTCTTCTTATGTATCCCTCAAGAATGATCAAAACACCAAGCAATGCTGCCCAGGCTGCAAATGATAACCCTCCACAATATTAACACTGTTCTGGAAGGTGTCCATCCCTGTAACTACTCCAGTACTGTACTCGATAGAAATACAAAGGTGTTAACTTTCTAAGCACTATATAATTAACAGAATACCAATGATACAATAATGACCTAATAATTATAGTACAGTGCCCTATAATTATATTATAGTTACTAAATAATTACACAGTAAATGCTATATGCCCTGTATGCCTGGGCAGTAGAGATTAAAACTTAGACGCAAATTCCAAAGTGGAGGATCTGGAAAACTAAATGCTCTCACACCATAGGTTTTAATCAAGTTCTTGGAATTTCAAAGATAATGATAGTGACAGATCTCAGAGTACAGGTCGGTTTGTAAGGAATAAGTAGCTGAAGCGAATAGGCATGACCAAAACCATAGCCTTGTAAGTAAGGAGCAATGTTTTAAAATCAATACCATGCTTTACTGGAAACTGGGGAAATATGAGATGTACTGTTAGTATGTGTAAGTATTCTGGCTACAGCATTTTGAAGTTGCTTTTAAGAATAGATTTAATCATCAGGCATTTGTTTTAAAATCCATCTTGAAAAGAAGGTCTTCACATAAATTAACCATTTTCTGAATGTGAAAGGCTCCCTCTTAATGAGAGTGGATGCTTCTCCCTGGTGAGTGTGGCTTTTGCATGAGGCTATATTTTCAAAGCCAGACAGTAGCATTTCTATTCATGAGGCGTGAGCTGGGGGTAGAGACAGGGGTAGAGATAGGGCAGAAGAAGCAGAAGGGAGCGATTAGTAGGACAGAGTGCCAGCTAGAAAGGACCGGACCTAGGATAGAAGAGCAGACGAGGCCCACTCTAGTAGCAGACCAGCGAAGCTGGACATGGAAGCTAGGACAGAAAGTGGTCACTGACCGAGGGCGACGATGCCGACACGAGCCCAGGGGCGAAGGACCCAGCAACCGAAGACAGGAAACAGAGTAGTCACTGACTGAGGGCGGCGATGCCGACACAAGCTCAGGGCCGAAGGCCTAGCAACCAGAAACGGGATACAAAAGTGGTCACTGACTGAGGGCGGTGATGCCGACACGCTCAGGACCCGACAGACCTAGCAACCAAAAACATATATGAGGGTTATGACTCGTGGAGCCGCCCCTCAGAGGAAGATGGTCGCGGAAGACTGGGACACAAAAGGAGATAGAGAGGGAGAGGTACCTAGCATCTGAGACTTCTGTAAAGGGGCGCTTGTTAGACCCCCAATTGGCCGAGACTTCACGCTGCCTGGGACCTGAGATAAGAAAAAGCATAGAGGTTAGTATGGGATTTGAGCATGAGCAGCCATGACCTGAACTGAGACAGAGTATAGAACAGCCTTGAGTGAGGCAAGATAAGCTCAGGAGCTGTGAAAGGACAGAGTGTGGCTGGGGGTCCGCTCTGACTCACACGGTGAGAACCCCCCTGAAGGTCAAGGGTTAGCTGAAGCCATGCCCTGAGGTCGGGGAAGTGAGATCACTTGCCCCCCAAAAGGATGGACCCCCGGCACTCCACCAAATCACCCACACTGTGAGACAAACAAAAGAGCACGTGCCAGCGCATAACATAAACAAAAGACTAGAAGGACAAACGGGACAAACAGGAGAATGGTTAGTAAATTTAGTAGGATATGACTATGTGTATACCTGCTGCTCAGTGGAGAGGAAAAAACCCCTTGAAGCTAATTAGGGGAAAACCTCTAGTGGCTCCGGCAGACAGGTAGCTCCCACTTCAGACATACTAGCAATTTTGGAATGGGCTGCAACTATGTCAGAGGGAGATGAATGAACAATCCGCTGCAGAACAGGACCGCGGAGGAATGGAGGGAGGTCTGCTCAAGACGAGAAGAGCGATGATAGGAGTGAGGAATCAATGAACAGATGGTGTGAGGGGGGGTGTGAGTGGACCGGGGGGTCTTGAGGGCAGCCAAGTGATGGGTAAGGGGGGGGGGCAGCTGATTCCTGGGCATTGTGGAGAATACCTTGAAAAGGGAGATATGGGGATAGACTTGATACTTGACGTGTGAGTGGAAGGACTGCGCTGAATTGATCTGTCTTGAGGTATGCAGACCTGAGCAGGCTGTAGAATGGTAAGCATGGAAGGTGGCCGAGAGGCAGCTGATCTCCATGGGTAAATCATTGTAGGGGGAGAAGTGGCTTTTCAGGAGAGTGGAAGTTAGCAAATGGATGGGGGTTGAGGAATCAAATGGGACCAACTGACTGAACTTGTATACCGAAAGTAGGGGCAGAAGAAGAGCTGGAATTGAGGGCTGAGGTGGCAGCTGGACTGAATGAACATGAATCGGCTACTGGGGAAGCACAGCTCCTTTGTGCCCCATGTTCTACAAATGAGGGCAAAGATGAGATGCTGCCTTTATATGTGTTAGTTAATACAGGATTGATCAGCAGTGATCAGAATTTTAAATATTGCACTTATGGAGTTGAGAATCATTATTAATGTCAGGTTTGTGGAGCTGAGATTAATGACTAATAATAGACACTGTGTAATGACCTGTGAATTACAGGGTACTGGGCAACCCGGGCCAACCCTTCCTTCCTTGACTACGTCACATAGTGGATGTATGGGTTACTAGGACCCCGAACCCAATGCCAATTTGGGCTGACTGTAAACTGAAGCCAGGTGTATTATTCTTACTGTAAGTTTGTCCTGATTTCCCTTCTCCCAAGTTCAAGATATGTACCTAGGTTTGGAGCAGCTGCACCATCCACCCATCTCCCATACAGTGATTAGTTAAAAGAACACTTTATTTGTCCAAACAGTATATATATAAAAATAAAAGATCAAGTCCAAATAAAACATAATTATACAAAAAAGAAACAGGGGGTACTCCCTCATTTAACTGGGAGTAAAAGTAACAAAGAAAAAAAGAAAATGCAATAACCAGACCCAAAAAAATCCTTGTAGGCTTTCCGTAGTGATGGTCTGATCCAAGGAATCCAAACTAATGACAAGCACCCCACGTCTGCCCACTCCGTCCAACAAACACCGTGAAATCTAAGCGTCCCAATAATTGTGGTTGGGTCTTGAAACAAAACAAAGAAGAACTTGTGACAATAAAATCAAGCAATTCCCAGTTAAACTCCACCCCCTTCTTTTGTCTTTCCTCATAGTAGATATATCAGTACAAAATTAAATTTATAAAATCTGGCCAATAATTGAAAACAAACAATCGCTAGCCATTGAACTAATTTGGTCGCTTGGTCACCAATTATAAATTTTCATTTCAGAGCGAACAGAGTGGGGTTTCTTCACTATATTAGATAGGAAAGCATACAAACTTAAAATAGAAAAACTTATCTTGGGCAAGTGGCAGCAACGATCCTCAATAACAAATGCACTGTGGATATATCAGTCTCAATTTTTTAGTCATGCATTGTATCCTCAATCCTCAATCCATCTATTTCCTGGTCCTGGCAATCCTCCAGTGTTCCTTCAACTCTTTTGCTCGCTCCTTGCACAATACTTAATTCTCTGATTGTAACCTGGTCGGGCTATTCAACACGTCCTGCTCTTCTCTGTTATTCCTCTCCAGCACACAGCTTTCCCACACTGCCCCAGTCCATGTCCTGCTCTTCTCTGTTATTCCTCTCCAGCACACAGCTTCCTCACACTGTCCCAGTCCACGCTTCTCTGTTCCTCCTGCTTCCGTCCACCTCACCACTGTCGTGCTCCAAATCTCCCAATCCTAATCTGTAAAGGTCACAATAATCCCTCTGGGCTCTGGGAGCGGCAGCTGCTCCTCTCTGGGCTCTGGAAGCAGCAGCGGGGCTTTTCTTTCCTGCTCCCATTTTTGGAGCAGTAGCTCCAGCTCCATCGGCTCCTTCTCTCTGGGCTCTGGGAGCGGCGGCTCTGGCTCTGGAAGTCCAAATTCCTGCCTCCACTTTCTATTCTGCTCTTCTTGAGCAGCAATCGACTCTTTTAGTCTTCTGTTATGTTCTTTTTGAGCAGCAATTAATTTCCACAAACTCTCCATTTTATTGGGTCATATGGGCGCCCACACACGCTGCCACCATCTGTAAATGACCCTTGCAACTCTCAGAGTTCGTTGTCCTTTTAAAATAGACCCAAGACTCAAATGGATTTTTCAGCGCTCTTGCACACTTTTAATAAACAAATAAAAGAAACAAACGCCTAGCTCTCTTTTGGAGCTCTGATTTTACACCAGTATATCCCTGCCTAACCCACAGGACGGCTAAGCTGTTTACCTGTTGCACACAAGACTTACACACGTTCCACACAATACCTTCCTGGTACGACTGCTCTCACTCACACACAGTCGGGCTCTTTCCTCAGCAGCCCTGATCAGTCTGGCTGCCTCTCTTAAATACCCTTCACCTGGCTCCAATTTACAATTAGCACCAGGTGCAGGGAATAACTAAACAATCAAAACAATTAACACAATTACAAAACCCTTAGCCCATTCACCCACAAGTGCATTTTCACATGTTTAGCAGGGAGGAATTTTAATCCCCACTCTGCTATCTTACTATATATATATATATATATATATATATATATATATATATATATATATATATATATTATATATATATATATCGATATATATATACTATATATATACACAATGTTTAACACATGTAAGTTACAAATTGCACATTAGCTTTAACATATTTTTCTGCCAAGGATATGTCTGCCAAGGATATGTACCGTAAAAGCACAATGTTAAACAGACCACTAAAATAAACCTGTTCTGTACTGCAATGAGCCAGGCTTACAATAAAATACCTTTTCCCTTCACAAAAAAAACATCCACACACATCTCATATCCATGGCTTATGAGGCCCAGCTATAATTTGGAAGTGCTTTCCCATGGGTTTTCCATCTTTCACGTTAAAATACGCTAACATTAAATAGCACATAATTGGATTTGATAAGAGGATTTGTTAAAACTAGAATAAGAATGAACAGACAAGGAAAGCTCATCTTTTAGTTTGTGTGTACGGCCAGACAAAACCCAACATAAACATACTTTTTTGTGCTCTCACTTTACTACATATTGATATTCAGAACAAAATCCCTGACATTTTATGGAATCCCAGTTAAATAATAACAATTTACTGATCATATCATGACAATGTTGTTACAGACAATGTGTTGAGTTGCATTTGTCTTAAAGTAATTTATGTTAAAAATCTGAGATTAGTCTTCAGAATGACCTCTGACCCAATAATGAAGCAGACATTACACTGCATGTATTAAAAGGTCTCCGTTGACCAAATTACTAGAATTTTTTTAGTGTATTTGCAGAGTTGTTCTTTCAAGTGGCAAGGGAACTGTGTTTAGTCCCTAAAATGATCTCCAGAACTTAATATAATATCAATTAATCTAATAGTAGGAAACATCACCTCATTTGCTTCGTCACTTAAGAGGATTAAGTCATAAACCGACGAACACTAAGTAGACAAACAATAAACAGCTGGTCTATGTAGACTTAAGTCTAAAGCCATAGGAACAGTATTCCTTTATCTGCCTCTAGACTGTTACAATTATGTTGATTGAAGATTTGAAGTATCCTTTCAATAAAATATAAGTCCAATGAGTGAGGCTACATTGACTTTTTTTTTTTAAATAAATATATGAATGTGGCAGAGACAGAATGATTCTTGGTGATAAATCTCCCTCCAACCTGTGAGGGTGCTGTGTAAAGGGAATAGAGTTGGCCAGGCAATTAATTCCAAGGGTTAGGTGGAAACCGACCATCTAGAAAGGGGACGGAGCTACTATACACTAAATTATCAACCCGGAAGGGAAATGATGTGGTAGCCGGGGACTGGAGGAACGGTTGCAATCGTTAACAAAGGGGGTGGGATTAGTTATGGGTGATTAGTTATTAGTGTTCCTTAGTTATGGTTAATGCTAACCCCGAAGGAAAACTGTGTTAAAATATATTGTGAGTATTGTTTGTTTTTGTCTTGTCTAATACTGTGCTTGTTTGTGATTTATTAGATGACTAAACATGTCGCTTAAGGCCAACACGAATCTGGACAACACTGCACCTTTATTCACCTACTGAATTGTATTTCACCACTTGCACTGAAACCACTCACTAGGGACTTGTGATCATGTGTGTATTTGTGGGTGATAAAGTAACTGTGTTTTTATTTGGGACTGCAACCCGTGCTTTAGAACGGTGCAATACGCACTGCTGTTTATTGTCTTGGATATTTGTGGTCACCAGACCAGGATCTCTTTGTTTGTCTTTTCATTGCTCACTGCATGTTATCCTCAAATAACACGTTGTAATTTTTAGGATTGAAACTGTGCTGTGAAAAAGAACTCTAAAATGATAAGGGGTTATTCAGATATGTTAAAAAAAAAAATGTAAGCAGAAAATCATATTTAAAGCACCATTTATTCATAATGCAATAATATGTGATCATAAGAAAATGTTGGTAAGTAAACTGAAAATATTTCTCAGATCTGCAGTGCCAAAGTGGTTAGAAGTTGAACAACTTGAACTTTCTTAGACATAAAAATAGCAAGCTAACATACAATTTTGGTGGTGGCAAATTGTCCTGTCATCAGAGGATTGGAATTGTTATATTTCTTTTGGTTTTGTTTTTTTTTTTTTGTATCTGTATATTACTTTGTTTTTCAAATCAAACACTTGTACTACTAGTGTTCCTTTCTTGCACCTAAAATAAAATAATAAAAAAGCCTATAATAACTGGTTTAAGTTTTAGAACTTGAAAATAATTATCCAGGTCATTCGCTACAGCCAAGTGAGTATTTCATATTAATAAACATTGAGGATCTCAACACATATTCTTCTTCCATAACTTTATGCAACCATACATTCTAAGGTAAATCTGGAAGCCTTACTGTAGTGATTATTTCCTTGACTTCTTATAGTTTTTCTCAATACAGATTCCTCACCCATTGACTGTACATCCACACTCCCTGAATGAGTCTTTTATACACATTAAGGAATACTGCCTTTTTTGCTGCATTTTTTGCAGCCATTAGTCAGAAACCATATTTGGTCACCACAACACTTGAGGGAGAGACTGTTCATTAACATATCTTGCATATTTTTAAAGAAGAGACCATTTCTATTCCAGGATATTTAGTTAGGGTTAGGGTTAGGGATAAAGTAGTCAACAAACTCCCCATCCTCAGTTGTACTGCTTTCCTAAAAAAAGAACATTTTAGCGTACCATTCTACTTGGGATGTCTTGCTCATTAAATTATTTGGCATATTTTTAAAGAGGAGACGGTTATCTATCTATTTTTTTCTATGTTGTGGGTAATATTGTTCCGAAGCATGACTTAGGTTTTATATATCTCTCGATTACTATCCAGCTGTTGCTGATGGTACTACGCAAGTGTCAATGGAGTTTATCATGTTAACTCCTTGTTCCGAAGGTCTGCCTGTCACTCAGAACAGGAATGAAAGAACTGAGGGAGTGATTCAGACTCAGCCCGAGAAGCGGTGAGCACACCGCGGTTTGCCCGGGCAAAGCCCAAAATAAGTTATATATATATATGCACACATTTGAGGTCAAAAGTTTGTAGGAGAAGTTTTGCTTTTGTGGATGAGGAAAAAAAGTAGCAATTACTTATTTCCGCAATTCTTTTGCAAAACTCCAAAAATGATAATTCAAAAGTATTCATACCCTGACAAGGAAAATGAAATTAATAGCTAGTTGAGGCACCTTTAACAATAAAAAACTATTTTAAAAGATTAGGATATTTGTCAATGAGCTTTTGGCATGATTCTTTAGTGATTTTTGACCATTCTTCAACACAAATTTATTCCAGTTCATTCAAATTCTGAGAACTTCTCTTGTGCACAGCCTTCTTCAACTCATACCAAAGATTCTCAATCGGATTTAGATCAGGACTTTGACTAGTCCATTCCAGATCCTTGATTTTATTCTTCTTTAACCATTCTGAAGTAGATTTTGATGTGCGCTTTGGATCATTGTCGTATTGGAATGTCCAATAGTGCTTTAAACCAAGTTTTGTAGAGGAGGGTTTCAAATGATTGGTCAATATCTTTTGATATGCTATGGAATCCATTTTACCATGTATTAGAACTAAATTTCCTGTGCCATTAGAGGAAAAACAGCCTCATAGAAGGATATTACCACCTCCATGCTTGACAGTAGGTATGAGGTTCTTTGCTTTGTACGCCTCACCAGACTTTCTCCCAACATAATAGCGTGACGAAATAGCTCAATTTTTGTTTCATTACTCCACAAAACCTTCCACTAGAACTCATATCCATCATTCAAAAGCTGTTTTGCAAAATTTAAGTGATTGCCCTAAGAGTGGCTTTTTCCTTGGCCTGCGACCATTGAGACCTTTGTAACCAATTCACTTTGAAAATCTTTGGCAGGATTGTTATTAACCTTCCTCACCATTCTTTTACTTGTTCTTGGTGAAAGAACCTTCTTCCTTCCAGGCCAAGGGAGTGTTGTGACAGTACCATGAGTCTTATACTTCTTGATAATAGAAACAATAGTGGGATACTCAGATGCTTGAAAATCTTCTTGCATCCTTCTCCAGCTTTATGACAATAAATAACGTTCTGCATAAGGTCTTCAGATAGCTCTTTACGTTTTCCCACGTTGACTGGTAATGACAGCAATCATTCTATGCCTAACCTTTTTATACTCTATCAGAATGTTCACCTACAATCCAGCATTTTATAGACTTTTCTAGAATTAGGTTCTGCATTATCAAATTGAAATTTCTCGTACTTTGTAGAAAATACATCATAGCATCAAAGGGTATGAATACTTTTGAATTAGCATTTTTGGAGTTTTGCAAAAAAAAAAAAAAAAAAAAAAAAAAAAATGCTGAAATAAATCATTGTAGACATTGTAGAAGATTTATTTCTTGTAACATCTTTTCCCTCATCCACAAAAGCAAAACTTTTGCTACAAAAGATTTTTTCCTAAAATTATTTGTTTTTGAGAAAATTACAACTGATGTTGACTATATATATATATATATATATATATATATATATATATATATATATATATATATATATATATATATATATACTGATATATATACTGTATTTAGATTTCAAAAGTACAATTAGCAGAATATCTGACTCATTTGAGCCCATAAACTAGTGTAGCAATTGTAATATTATATTAGAAAAAGCCTGCAATACTCTTCCTCTACATAGATATGCTGATATTTCTTTTTCAAACAAGAAATTTAAAACCAACAAACAAAAAATAAAGGCTCCGTTTTTGATCATATCAAGTTCAGAGTAGTCAAAACCCCAGTAAATTTTCATAGTAGGCTTTGTACAGAATATCAAACGGTGTGCATGAAGCCGAAGCCAAACTCATACCAACTCAAAAATATTTGAAATTCAGCCAATACCAAACGGTTTATTTTTCATTTTCCTTGGGCAACACAATACAGGTGGGGATGGTAAGAACGGTTATATGATGTTTTCCCCTCTTGCAAACCCTTTATTTACTTTATACCCAACCAGATGGTGTTAGCTTGCTGTTAACACTGACCAACAATCCCTGCTTTGGATTCTTCTTTATTTATATGTGTTAAAGCACACTTAACTATACATTAATTTCAATAGCATTCACCTTTAAAAAAGTACATTACAGGTATCTTTCACACATTTTGTGCTAATAGACAAAACATTTTTAAAAAATGTAGACCAGTCCTCATTCTTATCCTCATTTATACTCAAAATTTAACATAAGGTTGAATATACACAGAAACCCCTCACAAATGCTTATTTCTTTTATTTTCATACCAGTTTTAAATAGGTGCACCGGTCAAATTGCAGTACAATATATTTAGTCTAGTTTGCTTCTCATATTTTGGTTTCCTTGTGGAAATCCATTTTGTCTGGCAAAATATACCTTCATCACAGAAACTAGCACTAAACCGCCTTCAGGAAAAACATAAATTCTATAGTAAATGGGTTCTACTTACAGTACTAACCTGCTTACATAAATAGTTGGCTTTGACAAAAATTGGCACCTAAAAGATGTTCCTATATAAATGTTTACACATAGTGAAAGCCAGCAAACTGAAAATTAACCTTCAATGCTCTCCTAGAAATTGAGTTCTATGTACTGGATGTGTTTGATAAGAGAAAAGCAAATCTTCATTTTCAGTTTAAAAACCACCAGGCACATCCTGCTTTTATTCAAGATATACGATATGTAACAGAAAATTTCCTGTCCAGATCAAAGTGTAACACAAAAGGATCCCAACACGGTTAATAATCAAAAAAGTCCCCAAAAGAGATCAGAGCTTCCCAATTTGCTTGAAACAATTAGTACCTCCAAAACACTTAACATTTAAGCATACTAACTTTTTGTAGTGAAAACCTACTTTGGGACTTGCAGTTCTGTTTTTCAACTCCAGCGATTACAACTTGGCATTTTCTTGAAGTCTGAATCATGGCAGTTTTACACGGCAATAGAAGCCATTATTAGGGCCTCAAAATGGGTAATAGGAGAACGGCGGGCTTCTGGCATGTGGCTTCCACTATATAGAGCATACATGGATGGCATGACAACAATTATCGCAATGGTAGCCTGCACCAATCGGCTACTTGGCAAACTAGCAGATAACAGAAAGGCACGTATGCAGTTCAAGCCCGCCAAGTTGATGAGTTCTATATTGATGGTGAGGCCATTCCAACACTGTCAGAAAAGCCTGTAAAGAGTCTTGGTAGGTGGTACAATGGGGATTTAAAGGACACAGTCCGAGTGGGAGAGGTGAGATAGCAGACAGTGCAAGGGCTAAAGAGGATCAACACTAGTGCTTTTAGTTCGGTCTTCTTCCAAGGTTGCTGTGGCCGCCTACTGTGTATAAGGTTTCCCTGTCAACAGTAGAGAGACTGGAAGCTTTGATTAGTTAATACATTAGGAAATGGCTGGGCGTTCCACATTGCCTTAGCAGGGTAGCAGTGTAGGAAACAGTTGACGATGCAAAGGCTGCCCTTTGTATCAGTGATCATGGGACAAGTACAACAGGAAGAGGAAGCCTTGGTCTCAGTTCGACTCTCTTGAGATACTACAGAGCAGCTCCAGCTGACAGGAGGAAGTTGGTAGTCACTGAAGTGCAAAGACGGGAGTAGAGGTGTCAAGGTGGGCAGGGGAGAACCCTGCATGTGCTTTGGGTTCATCACTTGCTACCCTGAACAACATTCTTATATGATGTAAGGTGGTTCCGAGCCATGGTCGCTTCACTTGGTGCTATGACCAGATACTTTTGATTCTTGGCATCGGCATAATAAGAAAGCTTCAATAAGATCAACAGCTGTTGGCCAATATCAGCAATAGCTGGAATACAAAGAATGACATTCCTCTGTCTAGAGAGCAACCAATAGGAAAGGTTATTAGAACAAGAATTCTCATGGAACAATTGGAAGCTGCTAGAGATTGGAGAAGGCAAGCAGATGTTGGCCAGCACCTTATTTTCTCACCTGAGAATATTGTGATTCACACTGAAATTTAGTATAGTCCCTACCCTGGGGTGGGCAGGCCAAGGCAGCCAGCGAGATCTACTCTACAGGGGGGCAGGTTAGAACGCAGCCCCGTTGGAGGAATTACATGGCTGACTGGCTGTTGTTGTTTGTTTTTTAAACTACACTGCAGCCAAAATTCACAGCAAAGCAGGGTTGCGTGACAGGGTCAACACACAGGTGGACACGCAACACAAGAGTACACCATAATATTTATTTATATTTCACCCAACTGCACGCACAGCAGTCGGCAGAATCACTTCATGGCGGGGGTACAACAAGTCTAGCCCCGGTGGAGGAACTGTGTTCTCCCCAAAAATGTAGGCTTGAAAAGACACACACACACTCCTTTAAATCAGTACTGCACAGGCAGTCACACACATACGACAGACAATAAAAAAGACAGCCTGCAATACAAGCGAGGCAGGCTGCTGAGAAAAGGAGAAGAAAGAGGCTTCATGTGAACAGGATGGCTTTGCAGGGGTGAAGTCAGACCAGAAGAAGGAAGAAGAACAACAAAGATATTGTAGTGAATCTGTAACGTTACAGCGTCCAGAGTTTTATTGCAAATAATAAACAAACAAAAAGGTTTAAACAAAACACACTACTGAAAATAAAGGGCAGGTTGGCCAAACAAAATGGACAACACTAAACAAGACAGTGGACGAACCCAACAAACACGTACCCTGCTGGCACTTCCAGCACGCTGTAGCAATTGTTATTTTTAACTTCCTTCTCTGTCCCATTCTCCACTCACAGACACACAACCCCGAGTGAGTGAAAACATGCAGCTTTTATGCAGCTGTACCGAGACTCGATTGCTAATCAATCATTCAATTGGACTGTTGGTACAACTGCACGTGAATTAATAAAAGTGCAATTCCCCGTGCTCACATATTATTTTACTTGCACGTGAAGTGCTGTGCAATCCTTGTGCCTAAATACAAAATATACATTTTAAACACTTGTGCTCGCAACCCATATTTATGTCCTGTATATTTTATACATAAACACCAACATTAAACACACTACATATAACAGAAAACACTTATAAACATAAAGGGGGCGGGACACTCCGCCACATATGCCCCCCTCACACCTGGCCTCAATGGCCACCTTCCCCCTCAGTCCCAAAGTCCCGGTTTATAGTCCCGGCCCAGGAACAGGGGCAGCAACAGGCCAAAGGTGGCGGCCACGGTTGGAGGTCCTCCTCCCACCCAAACAGCTGTAGCAGCCAGGCCGACTGTACCCAGGCTGGATCCTCCAGTCAAGGAATCCAGGCCGCTGTCCGGCTGTCTGTGGGGGTGGTCTCCACACCTCCCCCAAGATCTCCGTCAGCGAAACTGCTGTGGGGGAAGGTGGGCTCCTGACCTCTCCCCCCTTCATAGCTGACAGCTCCCTCTGGGGGGACTCCAGCCCCCAGAACTCCTGCAGCGAAATTGCTGCGGGGAAAGGTAGTCTCCTGACCTCTCCCCCCTTTTTCATATCCAGCAGCTCCCTCTGGTGGAACTCCAGCCACACTGACCCCTGCGGCCAAGAAGAGCTGACAGCGACCCCTGGCTCAGCAGTTCCAGCGACCCCAGGCGATGCAGAGCAGCTGGCAACCCCAGGCAATGTGAAGCAGCTGGCAACCCCAAGCGATGTGGTGCGGCTGGCAACCCCAGGCAATGCGAAGCGGCTGGCAACCCCAGGTGATGCGGAGCGGCAGGCAACCCCAGGCGATGCAGACGTGGCATGCTTGGACGATGCAGACTTGGCATCCTTGGGTGTTGCGAGGCAGGCATCCTAGGGCGGAGCAAGGCAGGCATCCTTGGGCAGAGCAAGGCAGATATCCTTGGGCGAAGCGAGGCAGACATCCTTGGGCAGAGTGAGGCAGGCATCCTTGGGGGGAACCAACAGGCATTCATCTTTTGCTGGTGAAGGTGGGAGCTGCAGTCAGTCCTTCCACGGCAGTGGAGGCGGAACCAGCAGGAATTCATCCTCTGCTGGTGGAGGTGGGGGCTGCGTGTAGTCTCCTGGTGATGGGGTTGGGAGCGTTATGTAGTATCCTGGCGACGGGGTTGGGAGTGGCGTGTAGTCTCCCCCTGTTGCAGGGGACTGGTGCGGCTCTCCCTCCGTTGCAGGGGACTGGTGCGGCTCTCTCTCTCTTGCAGGGGACTGGTGCGGCTCTCCCTCTCTTACAGGGGATGAAACAAGCAGGCATTCTTCCTCTGCTGGTGGAGGTGGAAACAGCATGCATTCTTCCTCTGCTGGTGGAGACTTGGGCTGTAGACGCCTGTGCTCCACCTTTCTGGGTGCTGGGTGCCCAGGCTTCTCCCACTCAGGCGTAGGACATTCGGGCTCCTCAACCTCTGGCTCCTGCTCTGGGTAGTCCTCACCCTCATGCCCATTGGCAATGCACAGGGTGCACCACCTTGGCTCCTTCAACTTCCTCCTCACCTTTAACCCTCTCTGACTCCTTCTCCTTATCTTCCTCTCCTGGACCTCCAGGAGAGGGCAGTCAGCCACTTCATGGCCGTAGCATTTGCACAGGATGCACCATCCCTCCACAAATGCATCCAGGTCCTCATTAGGAATTTCCCTGGATGCAGTCATCTTAAACCAGAGCACCTGCTCTGGCTGCTGGGGAGGTTGCTGCTTGCTCCGGCTGCTTTTCCCCATTTTTTTTTCTTTTTCTTTCTCCAAACAAAAAAACACTCCTGGTCTGATGCTAGGAGGCGCTGTCGTCCTGTTTCTGACACCACTTGTGAACAGGATGGCTTTGCAGGGGTGACGTCAGACCAGAAGAAGGACGAAGAACAACAAAGGTAGGGTGGTGAATCTGTGACGCTACGGCGTCCAGAGTTTTATTGCAAATAAGAAACAAACATAAAGGTTTAAACAAAACACACTACTGAAAATAAAGACAACATTAAATAAGACAGTGGATGAACCCAATAAACAAGTACCCTGCTGGCACTTCCAGCACGCTGTAGCAATTGTTATTTTTAACTTCTTTCTCTCTCCCGTTTTCTACTCACGAACACACAACCCCGACTGAGTGAAAACGTGCAGCTTTTATGCAGCTGTACCGAGACTCGATTGCTAATCAATCATTCAGTTGGAGTCTCGGTACAACTGCATGTGAATTAATAAAAGTGCAATTCCTCGTGCTCACATATTATTTTACTTGCACGTGAAGTGCTGTGCAATCCTCGTGCCTAAATACAAATATACATTTTAAACACTTGTGCTCACAACCCATATTTACATCCTGTGTATTTTATACATAAACACCAACATTAAACACACTACATATAACAGAAAACACTTATAAACATAACGGGGCAGGACACTCCGCCACACTTCATTTTAGAGTCGCTGATTCCACAAAAGTGGCAAGCCAGCTTTCAGCACAAGTGCAGGGGAACTGCAGTCGACTCCAAAAAGCTCTTTCAAAATGCACTCAGCTCAGAGGTCCTTTACCATCTTGAGAGGCAAAAAGAGAACATGGCTTCCGTGGTTTGAGTGTTTAATCCCTCGCTAGGCAGGACCGAGGACGTCACCACAGGAATGGGGCCTATTGGCGGCTCTGATATAAAGATATAAAGAACTCAGTGAATACCTACCAATAGGAAGGCATATCCTATAAGGAATGTTTTGATGGTTGTCTTCGAATTGAAAGGGATCAACATTTCTCTATAGAACAAGTCTAGTCTGCTTCTTCAGACATCCTCTCCCTCTACCAACCTGCATGTTTTCTGTCGATGTTTTTTGTGATGGTGTGCCGGTGAGTTATTTGGTGTAGTTTGGGTTGTGCAGCACGGGTGATTTAAATGTCGGTATGTGGGCACGAGGAAGTCACAATTAGTTTACGTGCAGACTGTACCAGGATTCAAGTGAATGATTAAATTAGCAATCAAGTCCCGGCACAGCTGTAGAGAAAAGCAGTACAACTGTCTCACTCAGGGTTTGTGTTCAGGTAGAAAGAACGGAAGAAGGAGAGAAACACAAAAAGAATAACAATTGCTACTCATGCTAAAAACACCTCAGCATGGTACTTGTTGTGGGTTAGTGCTTTGTTTGTCTGTTTATTTTAGCCAACGTTTTGCTTGTTCTATGTTTTGTTTTGGTTAAACCTTTTGATTTACAATAAACTTTCGCAACAGATCTTCATATTTCCCAGTATTGTGTGTCGTTACCTGGTCTGATGTCACTGTGACAGTGCTTTATTATACTATTCGTACTACTAACATTGTTTTGTTTGTTTCACTCATTTTTTAACAACAATGTTTACACTAAGCACCATATATTCTGGTATTTTTGGTGTACAATTTTCCACATCTTTTTCATTGGTGCTTAATTGCTTTTAAATAGTTCTGCCTTTTTGTCCAAGGTTTAATTAAAAAACACTTTGAAGAGCAATTTGTACCTTCTTCTCTAAAATGTTATATTCCCGTATTAACTACAAGGCCTGCATTAGGCCTTGACATCAGTAGTATATGAGAAATGGACACTAAGAAGTCAAGGCATGAATACTGCAGGATGTGAAGTTATGGGTATCTGCATCGATTTGACAAAATATCAGTTGAAGGTCAATACTCTCTGCACTTGCAAATTATTTACTCCTGTTGTAAATCCCTGTTTAATTTTGTAGCACCTCAAGAGATAAAGGTCTTGAAGTTTGGGAACTCTGAATCTGACTGCCTAGCACTAGATGTTTTTGAATGAAAATTTCAGCTTATACAAAACAGATTTTGCTTGTTTTACTATTGCTTTTTACTATTACTATTTAACCCTTTGAGTAATTCTAAAATGTACTGCCAGTCCTACAGGAGTTTTTTTTTTTCTGTCTACTGCATGCGCTTGATTATTATGAGTACAGCATACAAACCAACTGAAAGCTATATGTTTGTATGTTTGTAATGAATACTGAAGAAATAAAGACAAATCATTTTTATCGTAAATATATAAAACCAATAAATATATATATTTTATTTAGTCATAAGGTAAATAACATGTAGGCAAAAAACAATAAACAATGGGGTGGAAAAACCACAACAACACATCCTACCAAAAAAAAGGCTGAACTAGAGAGAGAACGAGAGAGAGGCATGAATAAATCATATCTGGGTAAACAGGTTGTGGGGGCGGAGGGATTGAGAGTGTCTAATGCTTATCATATAATGTCATATGGTTCTTCTTGAAGTATGGAGCAACACACAAAGCTTGGCGCCTCTTCGCTGTCACTTGATGTGGATGGTAAATATTTTTCACTTATGTCTTCACTGACACACGCTGACATCTGATTCAGTTGAAGAATTGTATGTATTTGAATTTAAATCGGAATCTGAATTTAGTATTATTACTAATACTTCTTTTTCTGGTTTACAAACACTGTTGACATTTTTGTGACTGGGATAATTATATGTAATTCAGTCAATATCTGGCAGAGGGTGCAAGGGACCAATAAAATGTGTTACAGAAACCTAGTGTTACAATATCATGTGATCAGTGGTTTGTAGGCTCAGTAATTCAAGTTTAAAGTTGCAGAATGTACCGGTACAACTATTGTTAAAATCCCAAAAACCATCTGTAACAGGGGAGACCTGCACTGACTCTCTGGGCGCATTTGTAGCGCTGCGGGAAGAGGGCAGCAGCCCTGCAATATCCACCTGTCAGTCACGGCATTGACACTAAGAGGTGGGAAAGAGGGTGTGTGGGTTTTCCCTCTCTGAGTTGCTGAGGGGCGGGCTTTGAGGGGTTGCTGGACTGATAAAATGATGCTCTTGGGCTCCCTCAGGTATGCCCCCTCGGAGACGAAACAAGCCAGCCAGCTGGCGGAAGCTCTGCCGCTGGACCGAGGACAGCCGGATGAAAGAAATAAAACAAAACAGATCATTAATTAAAAAGAGGAAGGAAAAAAACAACCAAAAGAAAAGAGAAAGATTGTAGAGATCGAGGAATCCCTGGGCAGATCCTGAGTGTGTATAGATGGAGGGAACACAGCCGTGTAGGACGGCGACCCGGGCCGTGCGGTTAGCAATGGTCGGGGTAACGCTGCTGAGTGCAGCACCTTTATTTTGTAGTTTTGTTATTATGTTTTATTTTGCCTTTTTTTTTTTCGCCTTTGGTTCTCGTTATTATTTTGAGTACTTGCATGTGCACTGGACCCTGAATTGGTAAACCCGTGGTCCTGTTTACTGTTGGCAGTGTCCAGTAGCCAACTCAGAGGAACCTTTTGCATTGAACGAGATCACCCTGGCGATCAGTTCAATGGAAAGGGCAATGGTCCTGGCCCAAACCTGCATCAGGTTTGCGAAGCAGAAGTTTCTGCGATAAATTTTAATGTCAAAATGGCTGCCACAAATCTTATCGAAACGCGCCTGTGGCAGAGCAAAGCTCTGCCCTTTTTAAATTGGCAGGGATGGGGTTAACTTCCCCTGCCTGCCTGGGTTTATTATGTTCAGGTGGCTGGGGTTGATTAGTTGATTAGGTTGATTAACGATCAATCAGCGCCCAGCCACCTGATATAAAAGGAGGCCTCTGCTTCTCATTTGGGAGGAGGGAGCTGAGGAAGCAGGTTGGTTTTTTTTGGTTGTGTAGAAAACTTGAATCCAGTGAAGGCATTGCCCAGCCTGGAAACTTTATTTTTGTGAGTTTTGTTTTTGCTTTATTTGTGTTTGAGTATTTGTTATTTTGCCCGTGTGCACTTTATTTTTTTGTTTATTTATAATAAAATAGTTATTTTTTTTGAACTGCAGTCTGTCTCTGGGCCTCTATCCACTCGCCAGCCT
Organism: Polyodon spathula; assembly: GCF_017654505.1. Classification (NCBI taxonomy): domain Eukaryota; kingdom Metazoa; phylum Chordata; class Actinopteri; order Acipenseriformes; family Polyodontidae; genus Polyodon; species Polyodon spathula. The sequence goes on along the minus strand of NC_054539.1, from coordinate 43,636,712 downwards.
GCCACATTTGGTGTCAGAAGTGGGATAGCGCCACCTAGAGGCTCAGAGCAGTATTTATTTTTTTTTTTTTTTTTTTTTTTTGGAAAAAAAAAAAAAATGGGAAAGAAGAGCAGACAGCGGCAAAGGCAGGAAAGCAGCAGCTGAAGAAATGTAAGCTGCTGCAGCCACCGCTGGAGGACCCGGCCAGCCTCTTCCCCTGGTGTTCCTGGTGCGGGAAGGAGGACCATCGTTGGCGGTCCTGCCCAGACGTGCCACCGGCAAACTGGTGTGGCCGGTGTGAGGAGGACGGCCACAACTGGGCAGGATGCCCCTACAACCAGGCCCAGGAAGAGGTGCCTTGTTCACCCCGGGCATCAGGGGCCACCCCACTACCTCTAGCACCACCACCTTCACCACCGTCCCAGGAGATCTGGGACTGGTTGATGCACCCTGAGGCAGACCTCGTCCACGATCTCCCCATAGTTATCAACACGCTGTGGCGTCGAGATGGGGAGAGGTGGGAACAGTGGGAGGAACAACACCACCCGGCGTCCTTCCCAGAGGTTGCCCTCATGGTGGTTAATTACCTGGCGGTAGACATGGGAGATCCACCGGTCACTCCAATAAAGAGAGGTGAGCCGCCTTCCCGAGAGCCAGAGAGGGGTGAGCCGCCTTCCCGGGAGCCAGAGAGGGTGAGGAGCTGCCGTCGTCTCCCAGAGCCAGAGAGGGGTGAGGAGCTGCCGTCGCTCCCAGAGCCAGAGAGGGGTGAGGAGCTGCCGTCGTCCCCAGAGCCAGAGAGGGGCGAGGAGCTGCCGTCGCTCCCAGAGCCAGAGAGGGAGGAGGATCTGCCGTCGCTCCCGAGAGCCAGAGAGGGGTGAGGAGCTGCCGTCGCTCCCAGAGCCAGAGAGGGGTGAGGAGCTGCCGTCGCTCCCAGAGCCAGAGAGGGGTGAGGAGCTGCCGTCGCTCCCAGAGCCAGAGAGGGGTGAGGAGCTGCCGTCGTCCCCAGAGCCAGAGAGGGGTGAGGAGCCTCCGTCGTCCCCAGAGCCAGAGAGGGGTGAGGAGCTGCCGTCGTCCCCAGAGCCAGAGAGGGGTGAGGAGCTGCCGTCGCTCCCAGAGCCAGAGAGGGGTGAGGAGCTGCCGTCGCTCCCAGAGCCAGAGAGGGAGGAGGAGCTGCCGTCACTCCCAGAGCCAGAGAGGGAGGAGGATCTGCTGTCGCTCCCAGAGCCAGAGAGGGAGGAGGATCCGCCGTCGCTCCCAGAGCCAGAGAGGGAGTGAGGATCTGCCGTCGCTCCCAGAGCCAGAGAGGGAGGAGGATCTGCCGTCGCTCCCAGAGCCAGAGAGGAGTGAGGAGCTGCCGTCGCTCCCAGAGCCAGAGAGGGAGGAGGATCTGCCGTCGCTCCCAGAGCCAGAGAGGGAGGAGGATCTGCTGTCGCTCCCAGAGCCAGAGAGGGAGGAGGATCTGCCGTCGCTCCCAGAGCCAGAGAGGGAGGAGGATCTGCTGTCGCTCCCAGAGCCAGAGAGGGAGGAGGATCTGCCGTCGCTCCCAGAGCCAGAGAGGGGTGAGGATCTGCCGTCGCTCCCAGAGCCAGAGAGGGAGGAGGATCTGCTGTCGCTCCCAGAGCCAGAGAGGGAGGAGGATCTGCTGTCGCTCCCAGAGCCAGAGAGGGGTGAGGAGCTGCCGTCGCTCCCAGAGCCAGAGAGGGAGGAGGATCTGCTGATCTTCGCTGTCGCTCCGCCAGAGAGCCAGAGAGGGGAGGATCTGCTGTCCTCCGCCAGGGTCTTATCGCTCCCAGAGCCACAGAGGAGAGGAGTGATCTGTCGGTCTCCCTCAAGCCAAACGGGAGTCTGCCGCTCCCAGAGCCAGAGAGGGAGGAGGATCTGCTGTCGCTCCCAGAGCCAGAGAGGGAGGAATCTGCTGTCGCTCCCAGAGCCAGAGAGGGAGGAATCTGCTGTCACTCAGAGAGGGAGGAATCTGCCGTCGCTCCCAGAGCCAGAGAGGGAGGAGGATCTGCCGTCGCTCCCAGAGCCAGAGAGGGAGTGAGGAGCCGCCGCCGCTCTCAGAGCCCGAGAGGGAGGAGCCGCCGCCGCCGCTCTCGGGGCGAGGCCGCCGTCGCTCGCCTCAGCCAGAGAGGCCTCCGCCACCAGAGGGAACCAGCCGGGCCGCCGCCGCCGCCTCCGCCACCAGAGGGAGCCGGGCCGCCGTCGCCGCCTCCGCCACCAGAGGGAGCCGGGCCGCCGCCGCCGCCTCCGCCACCAGAGGGAGCCGGGCCGCCGCCGCCGCCTCCGCCACCAGAGGGAGCCGGGCCGCCGCCGCCGCGCCTCCGCCACCAGAGGGAGCCGGGCCGCCGTCGCCGCCTCCGCCACCAGAGGGAGCCGGGCCGTCGTCGCCGTGCTACCTTGGAGATTCGGGGCCCCCTCAACCAAAGAAGGCTTGGGGGCTCCGACATCAACCCCGCCCACCACCACCCACCATAACAGCCCACCCAAGGGACATAATTGGACTCTTGGGGGGAGGAGGGTGGGGGGGGGGGGGGGGGGGGGGGGAGTTGGCCGATTGCGGCCGGTGTACGTTGTACATGGGGGGAGGTGTGTGGCAGAGCAAAGCTCTGCCCTTTTAAATTGGCAGGGATGGGGTTAACTTCCCCTGCCTGCCTGGGTTTATTATGTTCAGGTGGCTGGGGTTGATTAGTTGATTAGGTTGATTAACGATCAATCAGCGCCCAGCCACCTGATATAAAAGGAGGCCTCAGCTTCTCATTTGGGGAGAGGGAGCTGAGGAAGCAGGTTGTTTTTTTTTTGGTTGTGTAGAAAACTTGAATCCAGTGAAGGCATTGCCCAGCCTGGAAACTTTATTTTTGTGAGTTTTGTTTTTGCTTTATTTGTGTTTGAGTATTTGTTATTTTGCCCGTGTGCACTTTATTTTTGTTTATTTATAATAAAATAGTTATTTTTTTGAACTGCAGTCTGTCTCTGGGCCTCTATCCACTCGCCAGCCTGCCAACAGCAGCAAACTGCTACTATTTGAACACTGTTTGACCAACAAACTCCAAACATGGTAGTTATTGTCCCAGTAACTATGGAATACAAATATGTCAAAATGGTTATGTTTTATAAAACAAGATGGCCGCCAGGTGTATTTTTACGTCTGAAATTTAAAACTGCCTCAGTTGACAAATGGTTTATTTGACTAACTTGAAACTTCACAAGCATCAAGCATCATCCTTGGCATAAACTTTATTGAGAACTAAACACGCTTAGTGAGTACTTACTGATACTTAGGAGCTGTAAAACTGCCTGGCAGTTCTAGTTATTATTATTATTATTATTATTATTATTATTATTATTATTATTATTTATTAGTCATTCAGCAGATGCTTTTATCCAAAGTGACTTAGAGACTAGGAGTGAACTATGCATCAACAACTGCTGCTACAGAGTCACTTGGTTTTACATCTAAAGGATGGAGCACAAGGAGGTTAAGTGATAGGGTCAGACAATGACTGAGCCGGTATTTGAACCTTGGAACCTCCTGGTTTACTTTAACCACTGGACAACATACAGTACAGGCTTCCTACAGGGCAGAGCCTGGGATTGCTTGTTCTTGATCAGCAGCCTGCAGTGTGGGGCTACTAGAATAACTCCCCATTGTTCTCCTCAGCCAGGCAACCACTAAACCTCATCACAAGAAAACCTCATGCTGTATCTAGAAATCAGGCTCATCTGCAAACCAAAATCACATGCTGGGTATTCAATATCATAACCTTTTCATCCATTAGGAAAGCTTTTACTGTAACAGGGTAGCTGACTGCTCATACTGGCAAGGCAGTAATCACACAAGCAGACTTTCTGTGCAATTTTATTTCCACTTAAAAAAAAGCAAAAGGTGACCTATAGCATGCACTTAACACCGCACCTTCCTTGCAATATCGTATACACAGTTCTGTGCAGCAGAGCATACATGTATGTAATAACAACTCTGTTAACATGGGCTGCTCACTCAGCCATGGGGGTGGAATAATTCAGTAATTAACTGTTTGGACAATTGTCCAACTAATCAGTGTGCAATCAGATTGTCACTTGTCTGGAATGGAAGGAAACAAGGAGTCAATTAACTCTATCCCTGCCAAACCACAACAGAACAAGGAAACACTATTTACAATATACATATATTATTCATGGGTCTCCACCCTTTCACTGGTACATTCTTGTTTTGAAGCTGACCCTTTTTCTGAAAGGAATAAAGCAGCATTATAACTGTCAATAATTAAATCAAAACAACAATTTCAAGGACTAGGGTTTATATATATATATATATATATATATATGGACTGGAGAAGAGGCTCATAGTGGGGAAACTATGGCCCCTGAGTGAAGAAGTATATTTACAGACATGGGACTGTAATAGACTATAATTCTATGGGGTGATGCAAAACTTTTGACCATCATGCAGCTGTATCCTGTTTTAATTAAATATATACAGTAAAATACCTGAATATACCTGAATACGTTCAGGTTCTATGTTTACAAAAATGTACAGCTGTACTAAACACATTGACTGCTGTAGTATTGGCAACTCTGCAGCATAGTGTTGACAAAGGTAAATCAAACTGTGTTCTGAATATTGTCCTCTGTTTTTCTATACCATAATTTCTCTGACTTCAGTCTCTAGAATTAATAGGATTACAAACACACACGTCATACCCTGGTCACAAATGGAGTAGCAAAGACTATTTTTAGTCTGGATTAGGAAATAAGAATTGGTCAAGGGCTGCTTGGTTCTTTCGGTTTGGCAGGAAGACCCCAGTGTGACCTTGTCAGAAACTAGAGTCCTGGAGTTCTCCAAAAGGGACACTTGGGCGGTTACAACCAAAACGTTAAGAAGCAAGCATGTCATTTCAGAGACCTTTACAACAAGCCGGTATTCCATGGAGGAACATGAGTATTCTCTCCGAGCAAGGAGAGACCATCATAGGAGCATATCTCTTAATACTAGGTGGGTAACCAAAAGAAAAGAAAATGGTGCATTTCAGCAATGGATGATTAAATGATTTAACAATGAATTTAATAATATCAATAATAATAATATCAATTTTACATTTTATTTTAATAGTTGTTTTTGTTTACACAGTTGTGATTTTGTGCTTGCAATAGTGATATACTGCATATGTGATTGCTTAACTATAGCTTTATGCTTCTGCTATTGTGTGAGGTTGTCTTTTAAATGTTGAGTAGAAAACTACTTAGGAATGAATTAAATGTGTTTTGAGTGCCCAGTGATGGGGCATATGGAAAATATTTTTGATAAATTTAGATTAAATAAACTTTAATTAGGAATGTAACATTCAAAGGTAATCTGACCTTTCTTTTTAATGTATAAATGTAGCAGGTTTATTTATTTATTTATTTTTACCGTAAAAATCAAAGGTCACACTGACATAAAGGTCACTCCCCTTTATGAGCCTTCAGTTTTAGGAAAACACCTTTCTTGTGTTTAAAATACTTCTTTTTACTTTTTTTTCCTACATGCTCAGTACCGATACATAATGAAAAATACATAGATTTAGTTTCGAAATAACCCTTGTTTACAACATTTTATTCCATTAATAATTTGACAGTGTTGTTTTTCAATTTTAGTTAAAATGCAACTTCCAATTTAAGTGCAATGTCAAAACCCATTAAAAACCTTCAAAATACTTTTAAAAAGCCATATTGTGAAGCCTGAAATGGCTCGATTGGTAAAAGTAATACATGCAATACAATAAAATAATGGCACTATATTAAACTAAGATACAGATGGTCCAAGCAAGCAATAAAAAAAAACAATGCATGTATCTGCCCCCACCATGCACATCTTGTATCATAAAAAAATGTAATAGAAAACTTGTGAAAGTGGTGGCCTCAGCATAACTAAATTATCTATAATTAAGTTACCTTTAATGTATTTCGGTCCATGAAAGTATGCAAACCTGAAGAAAGGGTTTAATTTGTGTTTCTGTTAACATCCGCTGCCATTTCGTTCAATGAAATAGGCACCCTCTACAGTATTCTTTTTTTTTTTTTTTTTTACAAACTTGCTTTTAACTTCAAGAGGTTAATTCTTAATATCTTAACTCTGAAGCTTCCAAGGTTACCCCAGTATGTCAGTTGTTGTGACACCTCCACTGGTTCCTTTAATATGCAACAGGCAGCTTAAATTATCCTAGACACGGATTCTGCTTGAATTATGAACCCATAGAACACTGAATCATGTTTTCATGGTGTTTTTTTCAGGCTGGTTGTCATGGTTTGGGAACAGCTTAGTCATTTTTGTGCTTTATAAACAAAGAGCCAATCTACAGCCTACCGACTACCTCACCTTTAACCTGGCCATATCAGATGCCAGCATCTCTGTGTTTGGATACTCCAGAGGGATCATTGAAATCTTCAATGTCTTCCGGGATGACGGATTCCTTATAACCTCCATCTGGACCTGCCAGGTAAGGACTTGCTATGCCTGAATGTGTGTTTTTTTCCTGCATGTGTAACATGTGGAGGCAAGGTGCCAACTGGGGCTAGAATGACTACTTATTTGCCAAGGTCGAATAGTCAAGGTAAAAATAGTCGACTGGTTGAAATTTAAATATATATTATTATATACATATACATTATACATTATATATATACATTTGATCATGTCTGGTGCGCTCTCTATGTACATACAGCAGGGCTCTTCTGGCAGCCCATGGGCCACGTCCGGCCCACAAGGAACAATCAAGTGGCCTGTTGACAGTCAGAAAAAATTATAAAAATTAACTAAAATAAATATGGAAAGAAAAAAACAAAAACAGTAACATCGTAAATCAATTTACGTCTTATTTTTTATCGGGCAAAGCTGTGCACATCACACCACCCCTTTCCAGTCACTAATCCACTCAGCACGACTCACGCAAGTCAGTTACATTGAGCTTCGCTTTGCGTGCGCTGTGGGCGAAATTATTTTTTTTTACTCGTGTTGCTATTAATTTATTTTGTTTCTAAAGTGATATAAACATGGCTCTCTCTACTAAAAAGAGAAAACAATGGCGAAAATTGTAGATTCAACAATGAGTGGACTAATAAATATTTATTTTACGAACTGTACCGAACGCAAAGCCAATGTGTTTATTGTGCAATGAATGTGCGTCAGTAGGAATACAACATGAAAAGCCATTTTGAAACCAAACATGGAGCTTTTCGAAATACGTATCCAGAGGGCTCAGCCATAAGAAGCTCAAAGTAGAGGCGCTGATCTCTTTCTATCAACGTGCTTGTGCAAGTCTTCTGTGATCTTGCACTCGTCGATTGTTTTTTGAGATTCATTAAAAAGCAAGCCTATACCACACAAAGGAGATTAACAGTTTGGTCAGAAACATCAAATGACATTATTTGGGAAATTAACCAAAACGTAGAAACATGATTACATCCCTTTCCATGGGACTAATCTGTTTGTTTTTATAGTCAGGATTTCATTTTTGTGTTGGAGATGGAATAGAAACAAAGACATGTTTATTCGTTTTAAGTGGCACACTCACATATTCCGTGATGAAAGGTTTTGTGTGCATCTTTACATTACTTACAACCATTCTGTCACACAGTTCTCATTCTCAGACTGTATATTATAGTATATAATAGTATATATTATAACAGTTATACTATTAATATGTCACATACATTTTACAGTGTTGATAATGATACAAAATATACAAGTTAATTTCTGTTCCGTTAAAGGTCAAATAACTTCCATAGGAAATATTTAATTTTTGGACATGGCTTTTAGGCAAAATTATCATCTTACAAAGCCTATGCAGAGAAAGAGTGAAACATATATTCTGTGTCACAAACAAAAGTCCATCTGGAAAATGACAGGCCTTTTAGAAATATAGAGCATGAGCATTTGGCATTTCAAGAAGTTGTCCATGGGTGATTGCAGAGGTGAATGGAAAGGGTGGGTGATATTAAAATGTCATGCCCCTGTCAGTTTACAATGTAAGTGCCATAACAGGCCTTCATGTTGTCTTTACAGGTAGATGGTTTTCTAACCCTGCTGTTTGGCCTGACTAGCATCAACACTCTGACTGTCATCAGTGTCACCAGATACATCAAGGGATGCCATCCCAACCGAGGTAAGCCCCTGGCCAGATTCAATTGTATATTGGCCATATGAATCAATATGGAATGAATGCTATATGTATAATATTATATTCGGGGAAAAACCAAACAACACAATTCTTGAATAGGAATTAACATACTACAAAGCATTTTACTGCCATGCTAAGTTAACACCATATTTTTTTCAAAAAAGAAAGCTTTAATATTTAAAAAACTTTAAAAAAATTAATATTTAATAGCTTTGACAACATATATCAATAAGTTATTTTGAAATTAAATATAAAGTGTACTATATTGTACATGTGTAATACATTGTAATAATTAAAAATATAAGAAAGTTGTAATCTTACACATTGCTGTAGTATTTCTGTGTGTTTGTGTTTCCCTCCCTGTATTTCTACTGTTCCTAATGTGTTTACGCACTGTAATTGTGTTTCCCACTCTGCATTCCCGCCTCCGCTGTGTTTACCTCTGTCTGTGTAACTCAGCCTACTTGTTTGTGTTCCGTGTCTCCCCTGTGATTGGTTCCGTCTGTGTGTGTTCCCATTGGTCCAAAGTGAGTGGCTGAGAACCAATGGCATGTGTGTACACTCCGCATCCTAATTTACACTGGGGGCGGGGCTAACTGTATAAAAAGGGTTTGTTTCTGGCAATCTGTGTCATCACTGTCACTGTTTTGAATCCCATGTTGCAGAGCTGTGGACTGTGGGTGTGGAGAGAGCGTAAAACGTTACAGTATGATACCCTGCTTTACATGTATATTCAGAAGATTTCCAAACTGTACAGCAACTTACCTGCATCTGAACTTTCTAATTCTATACTTTTTTTCCCAAAGTGTTTACAGGGACACATTGTCTTCTGTAATACTGTGGTCAGGACCATTTAAGTGATGATAGTAAGCAGAGGATGAGATCAAAAGGAGTGCTATTAAGCAAGTTTAACTGTATATGGATATTATTACTATAGAGGCAATCGACTTACTAAATAAGTACATAGTACCCTAATTTCCAATAAAGTTCTCTTCATCTGTACTAGTAAATGGTCTGTCTCAGTAAATGGTCTGCCTCAGTAAAAGGCAGGGACAGGAAATGGTCTTTATCCAATTACTCATACTCTGTGTTGTATATTGATGGAAATACAGATAAAAGCAACATTTATAAATTAAATAATTTATTGTCTTTATTGTTTATAAACACGACTACTAGTTAGTTGTTTTGTAAACAAAAATGATGGAAGTCCTTTCCATTGACATGCATCACTTAAGCTTATGCATCACTTAAGCTTACTCAGCCCTCCCTTAGTCTATCATCAATAAAACCAAAAGATAATTAAAGCGCCAAGCTTCCCCTTACGTGCAAAGCTGTATTACTTTCAGACTTCTGACTGGACTTTGGGTGAATGGAAGAAATAGCCCTACAAAATTATCCGCCATGAAAATGACACAATACTGGCAATTGAGTAGTTCTGTACTAAGAGTAATGGTAGCACAAGGGCAGCTCAAATGGCATGAGACACTACAGAAACCAACCACAGTGGTTTCATGTTTTTACTTTACATATTGGTACTGTGAGCTTCCATTTTGGTGCAATGTTTGTTACAAATCCATTTTGTTGCCATTGCTGATACAGTACATTGAAGAATGCACTAGCCAAAACATTTATCTACTTGACTTAGTTTTACCTTAGTTTGCTGGTGCTGTGTTGTTTTCTGCTGACTGTTTTGTTGAGTAATACAATTCCAATTTTCAAACATTCCTTAAAACGTCATGAAATCTTTCAATTGTGTGGCAGGGTTTTCCACCTAATTCGACAATGTGATGTGATAAGTTTCAATGAAAAACCACTGTCAGCTCAAAAATAATGTTACTCTAAAATATGAGGGACGTATTACAGTTTTTGTGCTCTCCTCCAACATTTAAAAATATATATGAAGGACCTTAATCATCTTCTTGAACTGTAATAACTGAGGCAATCACATATTGTTATTAACATCAACACCTTCCAGTCATCAATAAAACAAATGTTGTATTGAATCTTTGACAGGTATTTAAATACCTTTTCTTTATCTTTACAGCTCATTGTATCAGTAATATGAACATTACTGTTTCACTGGGATTTATCTGGTTAGCGTCTACCTTCTGGTCAGGGGCACCTCTTTTGGGCTGGGGAAGCTACACAGGTGATTTTAAATCACACAAATGTGAAATTACTCTGACACACCTAAAACTCTCCAACTCCCACAGGGCTGAAGTTAATACTGCTCTAATGGTGAAGGCACTTTTATTCCAGAAATAGAGGCATGTTGATATTGAAGTAGTGAAGTGTGCTTTTTCCTGTGGTACACTACTGCACAACAAAAGTCAGTAGACTTAGCAGTCAAATACTTATCAGTACTAAGTATTGTTGTATTACTACACTGACTTTACTATTTGATGATGTCTAATATTCAGAAGCATTTACTGAAATTCATTATAAGTTAAAACGTTATGCATATTATTGTTATAATAAAAAAAAAAACAGTCTATACATCACTTTTTGTATATCACAAAAATGAAAACTGTACTCAGAACCTATTATTAAATATAAAACAAGTGTAAAGATGTATGGGAACTTTGACAAATTCTTAACAGTGATTGGCTGATTTCTCATATATGTTTTAAAATATTAGTAGTTAAGGAGTACACCAGTGGACATTCATAAATATCAAAGTAGTTTAAATAGTTCTTATGTAGGATGTAGTCTACTAGTTATACTGGGTCAATTTTACTACTTACAGTATGTATTTCTGAATGGCTGGTATTGCAAACTTAACAAGCTGTCATTTAGTCATGAAGTTTTAGTCGTGACGTTCAGTATATGCCTTCACACATTGTTCAACTTTGTTTACTTAATTGTACTGTGTGAACTTTGTTATTTATCAAGAAATGGATTCCTTGGAAATCTTTGCAAACAGCAAGCAATTACTTTATCTCCTGTGAGTCACATGATTATGTAATTTAACCATGACCAAGAAGCAAGCTGAAGATTCAAGCTTAAAATTAAGTGGATTTGTAATGATGTGTGTAATTCACCCATATCAGTAGAACACCCAATCAAAAAACATGTAGAAATACAAAAACAAACTAGTAAAATTGTTTATGTTGAGTTTAGGTTTTATTGCTTAATTGATTTTGATAGTAATTATGATTGAAAATGCAAGAAAGAACTAATTGAAGTTTAGTATCCATTTAAAATAGTTATCAAATGTACCAAATAAGCTCAAATATATGAAAGGCTGTTGATCTCTCAACTGTCCATTATCATTTAAATGGCTTTCTAGATCATGGGTATGGAACCTGTGAGATCGACTGGGCCAAAGCCACCTTCTCAACAATCTACAAGTCCTACATTGTGTCAATCTTCATCTGCTGCTTCTTCCTGCCAGTCTTCATGATGTTATTCTCCTACGTGTCCATTATCAACACTGTCAAGACCAGCCATGCCTTAGCAGCAGCAGGAGCGGGAGACCTCACTGACAGGCAAAGGAGAATGGAAAAGGACGTCACCCGGGTAGGTGCCCTTGGCTTTAACAGGAACGTGCTCTTATCATCACATGCTTTGATGTGACTTAGGTGAAGGTATAAAAACAGACAGGTTAAAATAAACACAGCTGCGTGAACATATAGATGCAAGACTGTGTGATTAAAGATGTTACAGAATAGGATTTAATTTGCCTGTTTGGAACTGAATGATTGAACTGCCTGACTAAGAGCTCTGAATAAACCTGTTTGAAGAGTTTAAAATAATAGAGAGCCAAGTGTGTAGGTACACATAAGGCTAAGCTCAAGGATGTGTACACGGTCCAGTTGTCCTCATTTAGTGTTGTGAATATTGTTTTAAATCAAAGGTCTGCCTCAAGTATTTTCCCTGCACAGTGGCCACACTGAGCTAATGCTAAAAAATATTGTCATTAAATGTTAATGGAATACTTTTCACACACACGCATATATATATATATATATAATACGATTGAACCTAATGGTCTCAATGAGACGCTAGAACTGAACTCTTATTTATGAACTAGGAGTATTAATTAACATCTAATTAATTGTACTGAAGTTGAGATGTACTGTTGAATGAATGTTGATCAGGTGTTCTTGTATGTTGTTAAAATTTGACTTTAAAAAAAAAAAATTGATTATTAACTTAAATGTTAGCTAATTAATCATGCAATTGTTGATGTGATGTAATTGCTAATTCACAAAGAATATATAACACAATGAATTGTGGTGTTGCCACCATTGACAGTTTGTAACCTGATGAAGACACTGATGTGTCGAAACGCGCTGTTCTACGCTTTTTAATACAAATGGATATCAGTAAAGATTGGTTTTAATGAGATGCCGAGCATTTCACCTTATTGAACTGTTCAGAATGTAAAGGATCTGCAGGAGTATGCTGCCATTCCAGTTTCTGTTACTGGGGAGAAATGGATATACAACCAGCTATATCAGAGACAATCATATTTAATTATCTATTCCTTTGTGGTAAGCACCTCATCACGTTAAACTTTTTTGTGCACGACTGACTTTCTAAAAAATGAATTGTGTGTGTGTGTGTGTGTGTGTGTGTGTGTGTGTGTGTATATATATATATATATATATATATATATATATATATATATATATATAATATATATATAATCTGTTTGTGGTTACTATATATGAATGTTTGTTATACCGCAGGGTTGCAATGATGAATCCCTGTAATCTTTAAATTATTAAGGTCATGAAATATGAATGTTGTACTAATATTGTATCATTCCTTCTTTGTGTTCTGATATTGTACAAATGTTGTTTTCACCTTGTTTTCATCTTGTTTTAAGTTCATTACATGTTTCTCCTACATACAATAGGTGACATATTTTACACTGTATTGCATAGATCACATTAGATGCAATCAAATTTATATCCTGTTCTATAAAAAATGCAATATCCAATTTTGGATTAGTAATAAACATCTTTTTTTTTTAATTGTTTACCAAATCAGGTTGTATTATTCTATTATTGCTATTGATTTTAGTTTGGGTTAGGGTTTGAGTTAGGGTTATGGCAACAGCACCAGATCCGTTCTAGAAGTAGGGGGGTAGGGAGGTGGGGGTTGCAATGGTTAGGGTTATGGTTGTGGTTGGGGTTAAGGTTATAGGGGTCTTCATACCATTACTGGTTCTTGATCACTATCTTTTAAATACTGCCTCTCCAGGTGTCCATTGTCATCTGCACAGCCTTTATCATAGCCTGGTCACCCTATGCTGTGATCTCCCTGTGGTCTGCCTGGGGTTACCATGTCCCCAACATGGCCAGCATCTTTACCAGGCTCTTCGCCAAGTCAGCCAGCTTTTACAACCCCATCATCTACTTCAACATGAGCTCCAAGTTCCGTAAGGACATCAGCATCCTGCTGCCCTGTAACAAGGAGAACAATGACACTGTCAAGCTCAAACGTTTCAAGAAACTCAAGCAAAAAGCTGAACTTCCTCCCAGACACAAAAGAGAATGGAATTACATTCAGGAGAAGAAGCTGATGCAAACCCCAGACTTGGGCATGGGGAGCCCATCCAACACTCCTCCTCCAGAGAACAGGGAAGTCTTCTTCGTCCCAATGCCTTCAGCACCTGAGACTCCTGAATTTGAATGTGACAGACTCTGAAAAGGGGGAGTCTATTTTTTATAAAGTGTGTGTAAAAGATCTATGCAGTTTAGGGGCCATGTGTGCAGTTGAATGGCAATTTTGTTTCCAAGTTTTTTGTTTGTCTTTTGTCCTTTTCCATATCAATAAACGATTTCTATATTAAAATAGTGTCTTATGTGTTGTTACCATGAGAGATAATTTATACCGAATCATCTACACTGCAGCGTCCTCATCTACACCTCTTTCTACCTTTTCACTTGATTGTATTTTGCGATGTTGGAACTGTCTTTAATGGCTTCCTGCCAATGTAGCCTCCTTGGCTTTCAGTGTCAGAGCAAGGTGACAGTTACAGTGTACTGTGAGAATTTTGAAACAGTACATGAAGTCAAGTAGCCACTTCAAAGTTGCTGTATGTCAAGAGGTTCTATGTGTCCCTGTGAACATGTCTTCCTGATGGAGAAATTTTAAATGATTACTGGTATAAATCCTTTAGGTCTCAGCTACAGTACTTGGCCCTCTATAACCTGTGGTGGTAGTCCTAGAATCTTGTTGCCCATTATTTGCTGCCTCCACCTGCAAAGTTTCATTATTTTTCTGTTTTTTCCACAGCATAGAAAAAAAGCCTGGTGACTTTATAATGACCCTATACATTGTTTTTCAACGCCACGTAGGTTAACACATTTTTCTTTAATTACTTCTTTGCCCAAATTTTGTGTCATCCTGCTAAAATACCTGTCAGTCACCCTATGTAAAATTGTTGCCAGCTTCCTAATTCTCATCTTGCTTTTCAGTTTGTGGTTACCACGCAGACTTGCAGACCCAATCTTAAAACAAACCTTTGTTTTCAATATGTCTAAAATGATTACTCGCCCGACCAGCTTTTGTTTTCATCTGACTCTGATTTTTTCTCTCCTTCTGGCTGTCTTCCTTCAACAAATAATCCACCAAAAAAACTCTCAAATAAATCCACCCATCCTACTTCTCTTCCATCTGACAATGCTGCTGAAGATTTCCATCAAACTTCTGCCAATTCTGCTGCTTCAATCTCAGCTCATCCAACTTTGCCCTCTGCCATTCCTCTTCGCCACTCTAAACCCATTAAATCTCAGGATGAGCATGCCCGGAGTGGGGGCCATCTCCCCCAGAGGTTTTCTCCCACAAAAAAATTGTTATTAATCATTAACTATCATTTCTAACTAACAATTTTCTCTCTTCTTTCCATTGGTGGCACAGTTGTGGTGAGCCAGTGGTCCTCTTTGGGGGCAAATGAAGCTCAGTTTCCAACCTTAGAGGCTGACATCGTCTTGCCCTCTGAGAGGAAGGTTCCCGCTGGTCAGAGGGGACCCCCATTCAAAAAGTTTTACAATTTGTTTTCCATTCTCCTGCTTAAATCTATTCATCTGCACCTGTGCCAGTCTCCACGTTCAGAGAGCAAAACTTACTCCCAACTTTCAAGCTAGTCATTGACTCAACTTATCGAAGATGGCTCTTACAGCTCTTTATTCTCTCTTCCAGCACTTTTTTCTCCCTGCATAGATCGCGAGGCTCTCCATGCAGCCTCGGAGCGTCAGCTGAGTCGGACTCTCGATTAGACGTCTCAGTAAGCCAGGGAGACCTTGGTACATCCTCTATTCTTCCTTAGTTTCCCCTTGGGGGAGATTTGTCACGTAATGCCTTGGAGGTCGATCGGTTTGGCCTCACCTCAGCAAGGGTGGTTCTCCAATTAGACAAGGGGAAACCCCTATTCTGTTACTAAAGTCACAATAACTTAGTCTTTATTCTAGTAGGCCCTTTGTGCAGGCCTGAATCCTGCCTCATGAAATTACAGAACACACAGAAACAAACACTAACAAAAACACATATTACCAAATAAAACGGCACAAGGGCCAAAACAAAAGATTTACACAAAACTCACGAATGTAAACAAACATGGACACGGACAGAAATACATCACACCTTCACCAACACTAACACTAAACATTATTTCTAACTAACACCCGTGATCACCCGATTTATACACCTGTGGCTGGAGTATTAATTAATAATTTATTCAATTCATGGCCACATTCCCATGTGTTTAGACAGGGAGAAATTTAACCCCCTCCCTGCCAGCCCATTATTCCCCTACACCAACACATACACACATGCACTGGCAGGACTTTCACGCTGCTACACTGCCACAGTAATGTAAAGGGAACATGTACTGTAAGTTGGAACCTCAAATATTTGGGGTATTCTGACCAATCCCTGCACAGATGAGACCAGGAAACAGAACGTTTATTCAACACAACAAATAAATGAGGCAATACACTGAAAGTAATACAAAGGAAAATAAAATCCTAACCCTCACCAGGGTATTCACTAAACTTTTTTATTTCCCTCTCTATTTTGCAAACTAATAAACAAAGCAAAAAGATAAACAAGGACTGAAAACATAAAAGTTTGGTTGGGAAATCTTCTTTGGATTCCCCATTGCAATCTTCCACAGGGAAGTGTATTTTAGTTCTTGTAGTAATTATAATTTTAGTTTTCTTCTTTTAATCAAACTCCCTTTTCTTTCAGGTTTATTGGACAAGCAGATAAGTTCTGTAGTTTTGTCTCCCTCTCTTGGAGCTCGCTGATACTGTAGGTCAGTGGTTCTGAAAGGTTTCTACCCTCGGCACCCTCTGCAGCACAACCCGAGGACCTGTGACTTGATATACAGCTGATTAAAATTATTTTCAAAACTTCTTGTTGTAACTGTCAGGTTCTCCTTTAAAACACGAAATGCTGATAATAAAGCAGGTTACTTAACACTAGAAACACTGCGGTTATACTCATTTTAACAACTTCAATATTAACATGAAAGACAAACTATCGGATACAACTGGAAAGTTTTATTCAAGCACATCATATCAAACATCTGCACAGCCAAAACACTTTATTTAAATGAACAATTAAACATAAAGGGGTGTATTATCTAACTCACCACATATAAGCAATACTTAAAAAAAATGAAAAGTATAATAAAATAAACATTTTAAAAGAAACTAATGTGGAAACAGGTATATGTACATACAAAACTGTAAAAACAAATTTATTTTTAACGATGCCAAAAAACTATTAATTCCGGTGCAAAGTACAGTTTACCTGGGACTCTGTCTGGACTCCCTCACAATGAGGGCCTATCTGTCAGACGACACTGGCTGCCATTCAACAGGGATCGATAGTGTCTCTGGTATTGTGTCAGAAGTTGCTGGGTCTGATGGCCGCAGCTTCATCAGCCCTACAGCTGGGGTTACTCCATATGCACCTGCTTGAAGCGTGGCTCAATATCTTCTGGTTATATCCCAAACGCGACAGACACCATTGGCTAACTGTGTCTCGTGCATGCTGGGAAGCCATTTGCTGGTGGAGGCAGACGTCTCACAGGCGTGAAGGTGTAAGGATGCTGGTGATCCACAGCCATCAGGTGATGACGACAGATGCATCCAACTTAGGTTAGGGTGCTGTCAGGGCCGCGGGTCCTTTGCATATAAATGTGCTATAGCTGCAAGCGGCTCACCTTGCTCACCAGCATTTTCTTCCGGTGCTCCAAGGGAGACAGATAACATGTCGGTAGTGGCGTATGTCAACTGCCAGGGAGGAATTCGTTTCCCGGGGTTGCATCACACAGCCTTCAAATTGTTAACCTGGGCACAATTGAACCTGTTAGTCGCCTGGGCTGTTCATCTTACTGGAGTGGCAAATTAGGCAGTGAACCTCCTCTCGAGGGAGGGTCCCCACCCATCAGAATGGTGACTCCACCCTCAGGTAGTAGAGCGCATATGGGAACGTTTCGGGAAGGCCAGAGTCGATCTCTTTGCCACAGCGGAGATGATTCACTGCCTCCTATGGTTCTCCCTCCACCATTGCGGCGGTCCACTAGGTGTCGACGCCCTAGCCAACAAGTGGCACAGGACACTCTTATACATGTTCTTGCCAATACCGTTGCTCCCAGCATTCTTATAGAAGGTCCAGAGAGAGAAGGCGATAGTTCTCCTGGTGGCCCCCAGATACCCCAGGAAAATCTGGTTTTCGACCCTTTGCCAGCTACTTCAAGGCCAGCCCTGGGAGATCCCACTACTCCTGGATCTCCTCAGACAGGTGAGAACCACTCTTTGGCATTCAGAACCAGGCTGACTCCAACTATGGGTCTGGCCCCTGAAGGGGACCATTTGCTTGCCTTAGGGCTCTCAGACACAGTCGTTAGTACACTGCAGAATGCTAGGGCCTCCTCCACAAGGTCGTTGTACACCTACACGTGGAGGTATTTTCAAGACTGATGTCTGACCAGAGGTCATGATCTTATCTCTTGCAAATACAGCGTGGAGCTTCTATTTTAAATATAATCCTGAGATTTCATCCCAATGTTTTATACAGATAGTACACTTGCACTGCTAGACTATTTGAATACTATACTGTACAAAGGTCAATTGGTTATTATTAAGAGTAGACCTGGGTTGGTTAACTATAAAATATTGTGGGAAGCACCTGTGTGACAAAGATTAGGCAGTGTTAACCTATAGTAAAGCAAGGTTGTGGCAGTTCCTGTCTTATTGTGGTGTTGCTGTTCTGCTCTTCTCACAGCTGTATGTGATTGTTAACAACGTTTTAAAAGTCTGACTAATGCATGCTTGTACTCACCCCACGCAATATATTTGGAACCAAATGACAACCACAGACAAACTCCTTTGTTAACCAACAGAATCTACAAAAACATGTGGGAATCCAGGCAGTGGAAATGTTTGGCTGTTTGCTGCTGCCCATTATAACAGCCCACACCTCCTGATGGAAAGTTTCATTCTGGGAATAAAAGCCTCTTGTAAGTTTGACTTTAAAAAACTACAAGGTTTGCCTTTGAACAAACCCAGTGAGCCAAAGCTGTGACATTTCACTATGTCCAAGTAAAACAAACAAGGACACAGCCAGTGTCTAAAGACATTGATTTGAGTAACATACTGTTTGGTGAATAACTTGGGAAGCATTGTACAGTTAACACAGCATCAACAAGGGCTAGAATCCAGCACAACATAATTGTGAAATGCTATGTAGTCTATTCAACTTCTGTTGCATTCTGTGTTTGGGTTATTACATAACATAGTGTACTGATTAGGGCAGGGATCCTTAATCCTTAAGTTGCAGACTGGAACACACTTTTATAAGACTGGCCCCGTTCTAACATCTATTAATATTTAACTTCTTTAGTTGTGGACACTCTATCATGTAAAAAACAAATGGTTCAGCTCATTTATGCTACATTGACTAATGATTGGCCAAATGTATTTCCTAATATCAACCTATGATGTATTGTCAGTGATGCAGCCAATAGGAAAGTTATACAGTAGATGTCAAAACCTAACAGTATGTAGGGGGTTTACCACAAAGCCTTTACCCTACCTCAAATTTCTGTCTTAATTGTATCCATACCTAAACCTGTTAGACATGTAATACATCACATCACACTGATATATATTAAAATTAAAATAATTGAAGGCTCAAGGACCCCATGACATTAATGTACCACCCTTAATGAGGACCCCTACTCAATGAATCTATAAAAATAGGAAAATTGGTTCCTGGCGCTGTTAGCACAGGCACTGGGAATGAAGATTATGAATGGACAATATACTTCAAACTTCAAAAAGCAGCAATCATGTAAATGAATGGAAAACATTGCTTTAACAGGTATCAGGGCCGTTTGGGAGAACATATTTCTCTGTGTTCCAGACTGCTCGAGGTGTTGTCATTCACAAGTAATATCTTCTTTATCCTGGATATTTATGACAATTCCTCTGTGGTTCCTGTCACAAAACTCTTCAGGGAAACTGGGCATGAAAAAGTTTTCTCCATAATGTCTTGTTGAGCACCTACAATTAGTTAAATATCAAAGTCTTATATATCTGTTGTCCATTGTCACTGAAACTAACTTACAACACGGAGCTGCACCTTTTATATACTGCATTGAAGAATACATTGAAAGAATGCCATTCCCATTATAAACTAATATCAGACATGCGAGGGATACACAAATGTAAAACTTTTGCACTGAAGTATAACAAGGTAAGCGTAATGCTTGTTTACACTTCTAAATAACTTTGTAAATTTAATGGCGTTACCTGTTTAAGTTATTAACAAAGGTTCACAGCAAAATACTTTTCAGTTGTCATTTGTCACTGTCTGCTGCGCTCCACAAAAGATTTTCATGAGAATTGTTTAGCCCTAGACCTGTAAATCAATGCTCTGCATTGGGTTGGTGTTGCCACAGAAAGCCAAGAACGGGGTTGTCAGCGAGGCAATTCTTTCTATAAAATACAGCAGGAAAGTGGAAATGTAAAATAATGCTTGTCCAGTAGAGCAAGTGAGTGTTATAAATGTGTGGGTTTTACATGATTTCCAGCATGTTACTTTGAATGGATCCAGTAAGCTTACAGCCAGACAAAAGCTTGTATTAGACAATGCCATGCAGCTGCCTGAAGAAATGTAAAGTACACATAGTTTTGCAGTGTGCAGTATCTGACTCCTGTAAAATACTGCAGTATACAGTGTATGCCTACTGTATAAATCACAAAACATTTTTTCCCATTAAAAGCAGGAAAGACCCATCTAATACTTTGATATATAACATTCAAGTCTACCGATCGATCGATCGATCAATAGATAGATAACTCATAGGCCTATGGTATGGTATGGTATAGTAACTGTGTGCATACAGTGCACATATATCGTCAGACTGGCACATTTCTCAAAACGGTCAATTTGGAGCTATAGCTGCAGGATAGTTTATTAAATCATTTATCATTGAAATGGTAATATGAAAAACTCAAGCTAATCAAAAGATGTATTTTATCTAAAAGAATGAAACAACTGTATTCCTTAAAAGTGCCTATATTTTTATTGTCATATCTGACTGATAATAGCAATTAAATTAATTAATCGTTGAAATACTTTCTCAAAAGCACTATTGAGAAAGGTGTAACTATTTCAGGAATGCACGGGGATCCACGTGGTTCTATAAAAAGTTTCTGAGGTAATGTCAAAATCCTATGAATATTCTGCAAATAAAACCAGTGCACGACGACAAGGAATCTCATCATACGCAACACATACTGCACAGCACGTGTGTGCCATTGTGTTGCGGTCCAGACTTTTAAAAGCAGGTCAATGTGCTGCATCAGTTGCGCTCGCTCTTCACTGTGCTCTGTGTGGGAAAGTTAGGTTTGAGGCTTTGATTTGCGGGAAAAGAACGCAGAATACCCCTCAGCTACAGTAAGAACTGGACTTACAATAATGATCGCTGGAGTTTTTGGAGACAGTGGAATTTAAAAATTGACATTGCTTGATGACTGGGAAATAACTGAACACTTCAGTCGAGCACTCGTAAGTTTATTTAACTTTTTGTTTCCTAGGCAGTTTTTTTAAATTTTATTTTGTTTTCTGCAAACACATACTTTGAAGTGCGGCTATAAACAGTACTGACATGTTCATATATTTTGACTGTTGTGCCACTAGGTGTTCAAATTAAGATTTAACAAGTTTTTAGAATTAAATTAAGTATATTTTTAGATTATGTGTAAAAAATATTATATTTTTTATAGAATGTAGTGTATTGTTATAGCATGCATTTCACATCAATATGGTGTAAAAACCTGTTTACATAAATGACCGTTCACATTGTGAAGTATGATGTTTAGTGTAATGGTAGATAATGTCCATTGTTTTTAATGTTGTATATTGGGTTGAAACTGCTAATTTATGGCATACACAAAAAAAAAAAAAAAAAAAAAAAAACCGAAGCTAGGAGATCCAACATCAATATCAGACAATATCACACTTTTTGCATACAATAAGCATATTCTCTTTCCATTGCTGATTGCTTTTATCGATCAAGAAATATAAGCCGTAACAATAAAACTAGTTAAACGTCGTATGCTGTAGTTTATGCTAAATAACCTGGTTTCTTTGTTTATTTCCTAATTGTATACAAATTAGATGCAACTTGAATGCTTTGCTTACAGAATTTAAGTAAAGAAATACGTTTTTTTTTAACAGAAAAGTTTTGCTTTGTCTAAAGAAAGTTTTTTGTTTAGATGTATAAGCACTTTAACTTGGAGTGTGTATAGAACTTGAGTTTGCATTTTATATAGTCCGCTCTGAGTGATGATTAACTGTGAACTTCAGTCAGGAAAGTGATGGAAAGTGCGCCCTCTTCAGAGTAAAAAATGAACAACATGAAGGTAGCAAGAGAAGAAGTTGCACTGTCTGTATGCTGTGAAACAATTTGGTGAATGACGTTTCTGCACGATTACTAAATACACCACTGCTGAGTGTTCAATGGTTATACATCATTTTACAACTACACGATAACCTTTATTTTTTATGTTTCGATTTAGGTATAATCTAAATCCACATTTACCACTGTGTATGGCAGGATGAAAGCTGTAACACTTCAAAAGACATCCATGCTCAATTGTTTGATGATATGTTTAATGTTTAAAAAACGGTAATTCCTGGCAAATGGATAACATTTTGGTATAACACTGTTCTTGTGAGACGGCGGGCTCATTAAAATAAGTTTGCATACACCTGAAGAGTGGATGATTATTAATGCAGGGATATCAATATGTGTGCAGATTTCTAGTTTTATCTGAGAACACGGAGCAATTCTGTGGAAGAGTAGATCAATGCAAGTACTCAAGAAGTGACAATAAATATAGGAAGAAATTACCTCATAGGAACAAATAAAATATATCAAACACTGGAAGGAATTACAGCCTTATTATGTACAGTTGGGGTTACATTATTATTATTATTATTATTATTATTATTATTATTATTTATTATTATTATTATTATTATTATTAACAATAATCTCATTCAGTACTGACACCAGACCACACTCAGACTCACTCTGTTACCAATTCTCATCCAAAAAGTGTCCTTATACCCCGTTACAGTAAAATACACTGTGGGCTATAGACAAAAAAAAAAAAAAAACATTTTAAGTTTTGGTGACACTAATAAACTACTCAACTTTTACACTGTTACTGTAGATGTTTGCTTCATGAAAGGTAAAACTGGTGGCATTGCATTTAGTTGTATCTGCCTACTGGGACAAATTGGACTTGATATATTTTTCTGGGAATACATTTACTGAGGAAGATTATCCAGTAACACTCTTCCTGTGGTTCTGTTTCTGTTCATCACTTAGTGCCCCAAAGGTTTTTTTCTATGTCTCTGTGCTATAAGGCTGAACTTGCATTGTAAAGCACTTTTAAAAAATCGTGGGCACATCATTTCCATGTGAACATTTAAATCTGTATTTTTAGCTGTGATTAGGCCATGTAATTGTGGTGTGCCTTATTGTGGTAATAGTGCCATTTGTCGAATAACGGCTGCTTCAGTTTTTCTTTTTCCAGCCTTTTGGGAAAAGAAACATTGCTCGTATCCTTCAGTACTGATATCAAAAGACTAGTTAATAAGATGCTGAATGTTAAAATCTGTCACGTTACGTTCATCAAAAGAAATGACCCTCAGATTTTAAATGTTCTCTGAGGAAACCAGGAAGAAATGAATCTCTTAAAAAACAAAAAAACAACAAGTAAAGCAACCTTAACTTTGTTAAAAAAAAAAAAAAAAAAAAAAAAAAAAAAAAAACTCTAAAAAACAGGGTCAAAAATTCAGGGAAATAACTTACTATATTTCTGTTTTAAACCACCTTGTGGCATTTTTATTTAATTCTGCTCCATGACATTGAAACAGGCAGAGATTACTTTGTTATATCATTGTTACCTCTAAATAAGGAACGTATCCCCTATAACCTATAATATGCAAGACAGCAATGACTTCCTATGATTGTCTCCCCATAATCACTTGCATAGATGACTCCAGAGTACCAAATGCCATTCACCCACCCATTGACCTACTGCCTGGTTAGTTATATTTAGTTACATCTTAAATACACATAATAGAGCTAAAAAGATAATATATAGTTCAAGGCCTTGGTAATTACTCTTTTAAAGGACTACAAGGAAGAAATAAACAAGCAAAGAACTGACAGGTTTCCATCACAATAGAAGTCACTGTAATTTTTGGTTCAACTCACCTGCCACAGTACTGATTGGGTGAAATTGAATGGCCATTTCAGTGGTTCTCTGTTTCTAATTATGGGAGGTGGGGAAGGAGGAGTATCGCTAAGAGGTCAGGTTGCTTTGACATGACTGGCTGTCTGTGTGGTTTTTGCTCCAGTGGCTCCAGGTATTATGACCCCCATAGAACACTCATCCAGGTACTTCTTACAGGAGTACGAAGTGCTGATACTTTGGGTTTCTGCTTAAAAAAGCTTAAAGATGTTTTCATCGCTGTGGAATTCCTAATCACTCAATACAACACTGATGCAACTTTCAGCAGTAGCAATTTTTCCCTTCCTCAAAAATGATTTAATGATTTACATTGAAAAGTAAATACCATGTGCTATTCTCTTTACAATATTTTCAAGATGAGATCTATCATCACCCTTCTGTCATACATTGTTAAAAATCCATCTTTCATTGCTTAAATAAAAGCCCAATATGTAACACCAACAATTATTTTAACCCCTGAAGGGTGTAGGGGTGTAGCACACCCACAGTTATTTTTCTATTAACAACTGATGAATGTATTACATTGTTGCATGTAATTTATATAGTGAAATGCTGCCCTCAAAATTCATGTAATACAGTTTCCTTCTCAAACAGAGGAAACAAAACTCTGTTTGCACTACGCTGATTAATTCATCTTACAACTTTATTAAATAAAATGTCAGCCCATTGTGTGTTCTATCCAAGTTGCAGGGAAAAAAAATGTGACTGTAAGAATGGGGCCCTAAATTCTCAAGTTCATTGCAATTGACCTATAATACATCATAGTGAAATACACACCGATAGCAGCTGTAGATACAGAATTTTAACAGAGGTGAATTTATATGGGCTACTATGGGCCCAGGAAACACATCACATGAGTCCTGGGGCTGGTTCTCATTTGCAGATTTCAGAAAGATTGATGTATCAGCAACCAAGATAGAGACTGGGTGGTCGGCATGCCACAATATGAACTGAAAGTTAAGATATGGGTGTTAGTGAAGAGATCTGTTCATTCTTAGGAAATTTCCTTGATTGAGATGAGATTGACCATTTTTGACAGACGTGCAGTTTAGGGTTTAGGTCCGGGCTGTTTCCCAGAGCTTCACCTCCTTCATGGATTCTAGGTGCAAAGCAATCAGTGCTTTTTGTAGTTTCTTTTCCTCTTTTCAGTACTTTGCTTTGCACTTTGTATTGGAGGTTGGATAGTAACAAAGGTGCCAATATAACAGGGAAGACTGTATTACAGTTAGTAAAATAAACACACTGGTACTACTGATTGATGTTTAACATTAAACAAGACTGCAGGAACAATTGTTTTTTATTTACACTCTTAACTAGCCAACTCTTTCAGGAAGTACAAAATCATGGGAATGCTTCCAACAAAATGCTTTAGAGAAGCAAACCTCCTAGATTAGTAGATTACAACAGATTAATGTTTTTGTTCTTTCAGAGAGTGGGCACTAAATCACAACAAAGGAGGTCTCTGTTTGTTACTTTAACCCTTTAGAAAATGTGTAAATACAACTGGAAACTCTGTCCTGATGAAATCCCACTGATAAATCTGAAGCTTCCTGCTTAAACATCTGAATTCATGTCCTGTGTGAAGTTGTTGAATTGCCATTTAATGTAGAACATGTGTACTTGCCTACTAGAAGTATAGCACAATATTCCACCATAATGTGCAGTGGTCACTGATACAGTAATATAATGGGAGTCAATGGGGACAAACTTCTGATAGTAGCCCTTTGGTTATTATTCGGTTATTGTCAGTGACATTTATCACTCATGCATTTGATGTCCACTTAATAAAAGCATACTATTAGAATGTTTACATGTACAGGTAAATTAGTTGCTGTACAGTACTGGAATGTTTTGAATATAATGTTGTGACAGGGTAGCCGTGTGGCGACGTCAGGCCAGATGTAGGAAGAAAAACAAAGGAAAAATACTGATACTTTTATTTTTAAACACAAAAATAAATAAAATATTAACAAAAAAGCCACTGCTCACACAGCAAAATAAATATTAAACAAACACAAGTCTTGAACACAGCTCCAGCTGGGCAATCGCTTTCACTGACCCTGTATTTCTCTCTCTCTCTCTCTCTCTCTCTCTCTCTCTCTCTCTGTCTCTCAGCAGGGAGAACTGCAAGCTGTTATATTACATAATAAATCATAATAAACACAAAATATTAAACTGCACAGGGGTGGAGGGGGTACCCTGTTCTAAAATAAACAAATAAATGTACAGGGCTCCTCGTCCTGTTACAAATGTACAGTAGCACAATATAACATACAGGATAATGCATTGTGTATGTTAACAGATTTCTAATTATTAGTGATTACAATGTATTGTACATGTGCAGTGTAGTACAAAGGTATTTCAAATTTAAGCCAGCTAGACTCAAAGACTAATAGAAAAAAAGACTAAACAAAAAAAACAAATCTTATAGTCTGATAATAAAACAAATACTGACATTTAGTTTACAGTTATAGTTTATTAAGTAAAAGGGAGAGATGTAAGATAAAGGGTTAAGTTGTGATAATGCTGCCATCTACTGGTAGAGAAATAATGGTAATGTAACTCAGTACAGGAAGACATATCTGAATATTCAAACGAATATTTCTTGAAATGTGTTCAGAAGCAAAAATGACAATGTTTATATCCACCAGAACTATCAATATAAATATAAAACATAAAACTACTTTGACTTTATGGACCAGTATTTCCTACTGTTTTATTTTTGGGTTTAATATACCTAATATTTCTGTACTAAAAAAAAAAAAAAAAAAAGCAGTACATTTGTTAAAACAATGTTGTAGAAATATCACTATTCATTGTAATAGCTGTTTTTTATGAATAACGTTGTAGCGGGGGAGATCTGTGCTGACTCTGCTGGCATTTTCACAGGGCTTCAAGAAGAGGGCGGCATTCATCCAACAACTGCCTGTGAGTCATGGCAGTGACACGGGGAGGTGGGAAAGTGGGTGTGTGGACTTTCCTCCTCTCTGAATGGCTGAGAGACGAGGCTTGGGAGATTGTTAGCCCTATAAAATAATGCTCTGCTGTTTCCTCAGGGCTGCCCTTTAAATGCGCCGAGAGTGCGGAAGCGCTGGTCGAGGACCGAGAACCAGTCGGGAGAAAGCGAAACTGAGTGTTTCAGAGCGAGACAGTGAGAGCGGGGAACCCTTGGGCAGACCCCAGAGTATTGTAACAGAGCAGGATAGTTAGCCGGCAGTGTAGGACGGTCATCCGGGTCACACGGGTAGCGGTGACTGGGATATAGCTGTCAAGTGCAGCACCTTTTCTTTGTAGTTTTGTTACTGTTTTATTTTCCCTGTTTCTTTGTGCCTTCTGTTTTGAATTATTGTTTCGAAGCACCTGCAAGGGCGCCGGTATTGTGTACCATCGCTTGGTATGCCCGTGGTTCTGTTTACCATCGTTGGTAAATCAGACCACGGACCCCACAGTGCCGTCTGTGGGCTAAAAGAAAAACAGCACCCTGAAATAAAACTGGGCACCTGTGCGGTGTTGCCAAATCCATCTGTCTGTCTCCTGTGTCAGTGAATTACCCACCACCCTTCCACAAACGTACATTACTGTGAAGAATTTTTGATCATAATTGATCCATTCAGTACATGGATTAAAAGAAAAGTTGGAGTGTTGGCTTGCTTTTTTTCTTTCTCAATTCTAGGCTCCTACACAAATCCAGAAGGGATGACTTAATCCACAGAATCAATAAGCAACATCACGTTTTCCATGAGTCACCTTGCTCTGAGTTTTAGTATTCCATTATTAATGTAATGAAGTGAAACAATTGTTTCCTTGGATAAAAACAGCTTCCTCCTCATTCAGCTGTTAACTTCTCTCATGACAGGCAATGGGATATTTGTCATCCAAAATACCAAATATAAATGTTAAAACTTGTTCTAAATTGTCCAGCTCTTATCTCTCAGTACTGTGCCACATATTATTCTTACACAGTAAAGTAGCTTGGATAAAATAGGGCTGAAGACCAGTGGCTCAGTTAGAATATTTCTGCTTATTTTCTAGTATTTAGATGCTGGCTTCTGAAAGAGCAGCATTAACATTATTACAGTGCCTCTCAAAAGTATTCAGCCCTCTTTTCTTTTCCATATTTTATTGTGTTACAACATGGAATCAAAATGGATTTAATTAGGAGTTATTGCCACTGATCAACACAAAAAAAGTCCATAATGTCAAAGTGAACAATAAAATCTACAAATAGTTTTAAATTAATTACAAATATAACACAGAAAATAATTGATTGCATAAGTATTCACCCCCTTTGCTACGACACACCTAAATAAGCTCTGGTGCAACCAATTGTGTAAGGTGTTTCACATAATTTCAGGTTAAATACACCTGTCTCTGGGGGGTCCCACAGTTGGTTAGTACATTTCCTAACAAAAACTACATCATGAAGACAAAGGAACATTCAAAGCAAATCCGGAATAAGGTTCTTCAAAAGCACCAATCAGGGGTACGATATAAGAATATTTCCAAGGCATTGAATATCCCCCGGAGCACAGCAAAGTCCATTCTTAAGAAATGGAGAGAATATGGCACAACTGTGAATCTGTCTAGAACAGGCCATCCTCAAAAACAGAGTATCCAGGCGAGAAGGGCAGTAGTCAGGGAGGCCACCAAGAGGCCTATGGCAACCCTAAAGGAGTTACAGTCTTCCAGTGAGCTGAGAGACACTGCATATGACAACAATAGCCTGGATGCTTCACAAAACTGGCCTTTATGGGAGAGTGGCAAAAAGAAAGCCATTGTTGAAAAAAACTCACATCAAATCTCGGCTAGAGTTTGCCAGAAGGCATGTGGGAGACTCTGAGACCAAATGGAAGAAGATTCTATGGTCTGATGAGACCAAAATAGAGTTTTTTGACCTCAACACTAACCACTTTGTTTGGCTCAAGCCTAACACCGCACATCATCCTGAGAACACCATCCCTACCATGAAGCAATGTGGTGGCAGCATCATGCTATGGGGATGCTTCTCTGCGTCAGGACCTGGAAAGCTCATGAAGACAGAGGGCAAAATGGATGCAGCAAAGTACAGAGAAATCCTGGAGGAAAACCTGCTGAAGTCTGCAAAGACCTGGGACTTGGGAGAAGATTCATCTTCCAGCAGGACAATGACCCCAAACATACAGCCAAAGCCACACTGGAGGGGCTTAAAAACAAAAAGGTCAATGTCCTGGAATGGCCCAGTCAAAGCCTAGACCTCAATCCAATTGAGAATATGTGGAAAGAATTGAAAATTGCTGTTTGCCAAAGGTCCCCAGCCAACTTGACGGAGCTTGAGCAATTTTGCAAAGAAGAATCGACAAAAGTTGCAGTGTCCAGATGTGCAAAGCTGGTAGAGACTTATCCAAGTAGACTCATGGCTGTAATTGCTGCCAAAGGTGCCTCTACCAAATATTGACTCAAGGGGGTGAATATTTTCTGTTTTATATTTGCAATTCATTTAGAACAATCAATAGATTTTATTTTTCACTTTGACATTATGGACTTTTTTTGTGTTGATCATTTTTTGTGTTGATTCCATGTTGTAACACAATAAAATGTGGAAAAGTCCAAGGGGAGTGAATACTTTCGAGAGCCACTGTACATCTAACCACAGCCTTTAGAAACATCATGAGAACTGGCATAGCTTTGTTATCACCCACACCAGTTTGAACTGCAGGCACCTGAGCCTGTATCTCAGTGAGGTCACTTCAATCTTGGATTCATTCTGTGTTTTTTTTTTTTCCATATACTATAGTTTGAGAAAGTCTTAGGCCATGAAAATGACCCACCATTTATAAATGTATGCAAGCAGGAGAAATTTAAGAGTAGTGGCAAATTACTGACCTCATACTTACATTTAAATCAGAGGCTGACAGTTAGAAACACCTCTCAAAAATGATAAAATACAGTCTGTTAAAAAGACAAACAAAAAACAAAACAAAACAAGCAGTTAAAAGATCGTTCTCAAAAATGGAGGAATGTGATGTCAGCTGTGAGAAAATACCAGTTAACTACAGCAATGATGGTGAACAAGACCTGTCCTGTGACCAACCCCTGTGCATCTGGAACATGAAATTCTATAAAAACTGCCACAATGGTGCTACTGATGCATGTGAATGACACTTTTACAAAATCAGAACAAACCTCTATCTTGAATCACCCCTATAAATACAATTCAGTATTGTCTTCTTGCATTAGAATGGTGTGCTGCCCTCTACAGTCCCTAACTGGTGTGGTGTTACTTTGTGATAAAACGTGGTACACCGTGTACTGCGCTTGTCCGGGCATGCACAAATGATTTTATTGCAGAAAAGAAGGAAATAACCATCTGAAAGGTGTACCATGTACTGAGTTTGGTCCTTAAAGTTATTTTTAATATAATGTTTTCACAATTCAGCAAAGTACTGACTAACTGATGAGCAACACATTGGGTTAACTACATTTGTAAACATACAGCTTGTGTGGGTGAACTACAGTTTGTCTTGTTTATAGTGATTTGTGTAGTAGTAAATCACAGCATTGCCAGCGTACCATTTTCTGGCGTTAAGCGGGTATGCATGTCACATTCTACCACTTTCTGGCCCTACACTGGTGTATTCTGGAATCTGGCATGATCAATGTAAATCTGACAGTGCAATCTGGTACTGGGTCATGTGATTTTTCTTTTCTAAGTTTAAATTTAGTACTAGTATTAAAAATAAAACAAAAACAAGACGTTGAGTACACACTCACATGTCCTGCCTGCGGCATTCTCGATTGTACAGCAAATCAATGTGTAAACATCCACACAACAAGCAGTCTCAGAAAATGTGCTCTTATCAACAAAACTGAACGTTTACCAAAAACAACACAAAAAGAGCGAAGTTAAAAATTCCAAATCGCAAGGCAACATTTCAGACATACAATAGCTCTGTAATACAGCACAATGTCTAATCCAGCACAATTTCTGGTCCCAAGCGATGCTGGATTATACAGTTTTTACTGTATACCAATTACAGATGGCCAAGTTTGTTCAGAGGTGAAATGCAAGTAAAACACATTAGGCAGGGAGGTCAATTGTCTTGTGAATTTACATTTCTACTGTTTCACCAAGGCTAGTGACATTGATGTTGCCATCTGCAGTAGACTCTTCATTATGAATACCTCATACAGTTAAGAAAAATGTATAGATATATATGCATTTTGTACAGCAGTCCTGTATATTCATTCTTTATTGATGTTATATCTAGGGCTTTTGATTTTCAGTTTTAACTGATAAAAAACGATAAAACACCTCTGATACAAAAATCTGTGTACTGTAAGCCATAAATATTTGCAAGCTTTTTATTATGTGTTTTTTGTTATGAAAAAAGGAATATCAAAATCCACTAACAATACATACTTCATATATTGTAACAGGTTGGCAAAATTTCTGTAGCAAAATAGGTTTTATAGGAGTATTTACACCCCCGTGGAATTTAAAAAAGAATAGCAAATTGTGACAAAATATAAAAAAATGCTTAAACACACAAGAAAACCCAGAAAAATATGCCAGTGATCATAAGGATTTTATTGTGGAAGACAGCAAAAGAAAGAAGGTACAATTGAATTGTGCAAGTACTGTCAACTTTCTATACATATTGTGACAGAAAAAAAAGTAACCAAAAACAATAATTTCATATAGTTCATAAAAAGCAAAAGCCCTGAAAAAAAACCAACAAAAAAACCCGCTTTAAATAAAACTGGAAAATAGCTAGAAAATAAGCACCTAAGAATAAAAACAGAAAAACAAAAGCCCTGATTATAATCTGGCTCTGTCTGAAGCACAATGGGAGGGCAGCTTTGCGTCAGCCTGTTCCTTGGTCCTAACAATTAGACCAAATTGCGTAAACTAGAGTGCCTGCATTTAGGAATTTTCAGTTTCTTGTCACAGACAGGGGGCCAAGCTTTATACAGTGGAGGCTAGGCATCATTTTGGATCACACTGTTCTGTGTTAATGTGGTTGAATTCTAGCAGTGTAAGTGGCTCTTTCATAGGCTGAGAGTTGATAAAAAAAATTACATTCACAAAATCTCCACCGCTTCCTCTAAACCTTGGAAACAAAATTCCTCATACATGTCCATTCATCCTAAAAAATACTGTTCATTTTGGTTTCCCAAACCAAAAAACAAAGCTCACAGTTTAAACCGAAGCCCAAACCACAGTAAACGTGGTCCTAAGAGGATTTGAGGATACTCATAACAACCACCACACATTTCAGAACATAGTGAGAGTGGCAGATAAAAGAAGATTGAATGGCATGAAGACTGAACTACTCACTCACTGCCATTTGTATTGACTGACCTTTTCCAAGAACCACACCACTTCTGCCTTGGGTTATTGTATGTGATATTTAACACCTTGACAGTGAATTATTTTTGGACTTTTTACTATGAGTTATGAGCCATTGTTGACATAAATAATCAGACCTTATCATGTGGGCTGGTTTAAGAATTGAAACTGAGGTTGAAGCCTGTAACAACTACAGTACCTAGTCATAATTTACAGTAGTCTCTCTCCAAGACAAATTCCTTGAAATTGGACTTTGGAAACTGAGTTTAAAAATATAACAGGGCTACATTTTTTAAAGAATGCCTTCCAAAGTGAGTTGGTTCATTATTGGAATTGAACTTCATTTTGTATTTTGCATTTGAGAATATGTGACTTGTTAATGTAGACAGAATGTCCAGATACTTGCTGGAAGGTAGTATAACTCTAGTACTGTATATGGAAATATGAACTCATCCACCTGGGGTTCATAGTGGATAATAACAATGGTCTAACCCTCACCCCAACCTTAACACACAGCTGATGGAAATCCAAATATATTTATTTTAGAAATAAACATGATACTGCTTTACTTCTGACATTTACTGGTACATCTCAAGAATAACCAAGTGCCTTTACCAATAACACTATGTAACACAATTTTTGTTCCTGGGTAGTAAGTGTTATTTCCTAATTGCTTATGCCTCAAAAGTATAGAAAATGGCTATTATTCCCCACAAACTTTGCTTTTGTGACCAGGACAGTGATATTTCAAAATATCACTATTTTCAATGGGAGAATGGGCAAACGTGTGTCTTTTCGTTCACATAAAGTCAGGAAAAAACAACATATGAATCCAAATTAACATGTATTTATACTAAAGTAATATAAAGATGACTACAAAAGATTTAGAAGTGAGTAGTTTTTCGAGATTTACAATTATACTGTATTTACCCATTTTCCCATTGGAAATAGTGATATTTTGAAATATCACTGTCCTGGTCACAAAAGCAAAGTTTGTGGGGGAATAATAGCCATGTTCTAAAAAAAATTGTTACACAGTGTAATCTTTCTTGTCTTGGTTATCCCTATCCCTATTTGATGCATATTAATGAATATCACTAAAGTTTGTGTTTCTTTCTTCAGTTGGAGCAGTGAGGAATTTAAGTGGTCCAGTGAACACTGTTCAGATTCCAACATGAACAGGTCAACTCTTGCAACCATTACGTTTGGTAGGCACTTTTTAAATCAAGTTTTACATATCTGTTCATTCTTCATACAAATATCAATGACACACTAAAACTTTTAGGTTTATGTTAAGAACTTCTCATATAATTGTAAACAAACATGATGTAGGCAAAGTACAATGTGCTGGGGTTTTCAGAATCTAGGTCATAGTGATATGATATTGAAGGCTTTATCATATGAATCACTTGTCTCTGGTTTTTCATTTAAGCTTTGTGTGGGCTTTTATTATAATCAACTGTTGGACATGCAGTGGTTAAAGTTCATGGTGACCTGCTTTTAATCATACATTCACCTGTATAGATTTTATAGCCAGTAAGGGTCTGTCTAAACCTACTGCTAAAACTACTGTAGCTTTGTTACCAGAAATTTTGACTGGAAACACCAGTATTGTTTCCTCAATAAAGCATATTCGTTTTTATTTAA
Organism: Polyodon spathula; assembly: GCF_017654505.1. Taxonomy (NCBI): domain Eukaryota; kingdom Metazoa; phylum Chordata; class Actinopteri; order Acipenseriformes; family Polyodontidae; genus Polyodon; species Polyodon spathula. Next base: position 43,602,801 of record NC_054539.1, on the reverse strand, counting down.
ATACGTACCTACTTGTGCATCTTTAAACCCAGCTTCCACAGACTTTCTTTAACCCAAGGTATTGAGAGTATCAGACTCTGGGGGTATAATCGATAATATACAAACAATTTGTCACACTTACATTTTTACATGAACATACTGTGGATGTAAATCACGGTGGTTTACTTTTCATTTACTCTAATTAGGAATCCCATTCAGAATCTGGACCCTTATGCACAGCTTCGTTAACAATAACAATAATCTTTTTATTTTATTAGAACTTTTTGGTATAAACTGACTGACTAAACAATAGCTAAGTACATGTGCTGTGTGTTCTCTCTTTCATACAGCTTTATTCGTAGTCTGTGCTGATGGAGCAAAAGAAAATGGCAAAAATAACAAAAAGCCAAAACAGAGTAAGTACGTGACATCAAACTAGGTTGCATACCACTTGCCATGATGCTTATTTTGTAAAACAACCACAGTTTGGGTGAGAAACAAACCATTAAGAAGCTGTTAGACAAATTAACACCAGTAAAAAGCTGTACCATGGGACCTAATATGCTATACATCTAATGCAAATATGGCCCTTGATCTTGTGCAGGCTATTATTTTTTGTAATATTATTTTTCTAAGTACATGATGACTGTATTTTTCTGTTGTCTTCATTCATAGTTGTACCGTCTATAAATTGTGATACCCGGGCAGGGAAGATCAGTATTCCAGAATTCATGGCGAGGTGTCCTGCAGGCTGTCAGGAGACGAAACAGCCTGTATATGGCACGGATGTCTATGCCTCCATTTCCAGTGTGTGTAACGCTGCGCTTCACAGGTCAGGAATCACAGAGTATATCTGAAAAGCTACAAACCACAGTGTTATCGGTTTGAATCCTGTGTAAAGATCATTTATATCATGAGATTCTAGCTGACATTCAGAAACTGCTTCTGTCTTTTATTATTAAATGTGTGTGTGTGTGTGTGTGTGTGTGTGTGTGTGTGTGTGTGTATATATATTATTTTGCAGTGGTGTAATGACTAATGCTGGAGGTAAGATCCTTGTGAACAAGGTCGCTGGACAGGCCTCTTACAGAGGCAGTTTCTCCAATGGCATCCGATCCATGTCTCTTCCTAAGTGGCGAGAATCATTCATCGTGTCTGGTAATCCCACCCCTCATCAATCATACAATATACAATTTAAGTCTATTATGAAAAATCATAGTAGGTAGTTAGATCACTTGCATTTTTACATTATAATTTTTATATTTATTATTTTACATTACTTATGGAAGTTTTAACACATGTAATTAGTGGCACATTAATTAAAATGTAATCCTATGGCTTCTGTAATTCAGTAATATTTGTTTTTTTTAACTGCAGTTTTAATGTATTAATTTGCCTTATGACTGTCTAAATTCCATCTGGTTAACCAGGAACTAAGAATTGCATAGTTAATAGTCTGCAAGTGCATAACAGAAAAACATGTGAAATTCTCTTGCAATATATGGCTCTCAAACTCTAGGACTCCCTTATAACCATTTGTGTTGTGTTTCTCAGCTGGTAAAGCAAAGAAAGGAGTGACCTACCCATCAATCCTTGAATTTCTAACTTCAAGGTCTGAAGTTGTAAGAACAGGTGAGATATGGATATAAATGTTAGCTTGCGTAGTTCAGGAGGCATGCAGCGAAGGGGGGTTTCCAATTTCCTGTCAGTTAGTACCTATTTTCTATTTAAGCCCTGATCACTTGCACCTTTGCTGTCTAGCGTTTCGTTTTCCTCCTCCTCCCCTCCTCCACCTTCTCATACATGCCTTTGCATCAGTTGTCTCTGGGGGGCAAGTAATAATCACTTCCCCGACCTCAGGGCAGGCTTCAGCCTCCCTTGACCTTCAGGGGGGTTCTCACCGTGTGAGTCAGAGCGGACCCCCGGCCACACTCTGTTCTTTCGCAGCTCCTGCGCTTATCTTGCCTCACTCAAGGCTGTTCTATACTCTGTCTCAGTTCGGGACGTGGCTACTCATGCTCGAGTCCCATACTAACCTCTATGTTGTTCTTATCTCAGATCCCAGGCAGCGTGAAGTCTCGGCCAATTGGGGGTCTAACAAGCGCCCCTTTACAGAAGTCTTAGATGCTGGGTACCTCTCCCTCTCTATTTCCTTTCGTGTCCCAGTCTTCCGGGACCATCTTCCTCTGAGGGACGGCTCCACGAGTCATAACCCTCATATATGTTTTCGGTTGCTATGTCCGTCGGCCCTGAGCTCGTGTCAGCATCGCCGCCCTCAGTCAGTGACCACTTTCTGTATCCTGTCTTCGGTTGCTGGGTCCTTCGCCCCTTGGCTTGTGTCGGCATCGCCGCCCTCAGTCAGTGACCACTTTCTATCCTAGCTTCCATGTCCAGCTTCGCTGGTCTGCTACTAGAGTGGGCCTCGCCTGCTCTTCTATCCTAGGTCCGGTCCTTTCTAGCTGCCACTCTGTCCTACTAACCGCTCCCTTCTGCTTCTTCTGCCCTATCTCTACCCCCAGCTCACGCCTCGTGAAATGTTTCTTTAAAGCAAAAATGGTATTCCCATATAAGCTAATAAAACCTAGAAGATGTGTTATGTGTAAAAGGACAGTTGTCAGGTTGTTTGGTCAGTTGGTTAGATTGTAATGTTAATGCTATGATGAAAATTGATTTTCTTTTAGAGACAACCACAAATTAGCCTTGGACTGGTCTAACTGTCATAACAATAGTGCAGGCCTAAAAGCCAAAAAGGCAACAATGACACATTTTCATGGACGTACAAAACCGTGGGAACAGCAGCGGCCCAGATACGTACCTGCCGTTTTTACGCATTAAAAAATGCAAAATACAGACTAAATTAAAATTGAATGCATAAATATGCATAGCAATTTTGCTGCACAGCTTGTCTGCCTCCCCTTCTGCCTCCCCTAAAACTTCTCCTAGAAAATACATCTCCCAGAATACAATGTCTTCAGTTGCTAGGTAACTGTACACAAGAAAATAAACAACCCAGCAAACATTATCCAATCTCTGGCTAGCCCTGTTGTCTTTGCAGCCAATCACAGTAAGAATAATACAAATTCAAAGCTACACAGGTTGAAGCGTAAACACCCGAGTCCAGCTACAAATCCAACTGGAATCTGGCAGAGGCAAAAGTGCCTATAACATTAAACAAACTGTTTTTATAACTTATTAACGCATTTCCTTATTTTATTTATCTGTATGGCTTTATAGTGAAGTTTTAACATGTTCACTGAGTTTAAGAATGTAATGTTAAAATATAAGTAACGTAATGAATTTGCAGACAGTAGCGGTTTTAGGCACATAATGCCCATGCAATTGCATAATGCCACAAGGAAGCAAGGGAGCCCCTATTGTTGTGGCTCAGTTACTATAAAGAAACATATATTCACCTCAACTCTGCACCAGAATGAATGACTTATTAGCCATTTTACCATTCTTTTTATCTATAGGCCACAAGCATTAAACAGAAAAAATAGTTTTTCAGAATGTGCTGCATAATCATGTCACCCACGATTTGCAATGAAAATGATAAGACATTTAAAAAAAAACAATGATAAGGTGAGTCCCTCTCACAATATCCCACGCAGGCTTCGCGTTCATTTTCTCTACCACTTTTCTTAGTTTTTTTTTTTTTTTTTCAGACAGCAAAGAAGCTAGTCACATGACTTTTTCATCACTTTCATTGGCTTCTACAAAATCAACAGTCCTTTGATACAGTTGCTGGAAACCTGTCGCTTGCACATCACTTTCTACAAAAAAAAGTATCCCTTTCTTCATTTTTCTAGCAACATGTAGACTAGTGTCCCATCGACTTAAAGGACATTTGCTGGACCTGTATCCTAACATCGGTATTGCCTTATGTCTGCTTTTGGCTGCCTGTCGCGTCAGGGGAGAGAAGATTTTCATACCTGAGCATGAAATTAAAATCAAAAACGATTTATTTTTTACAATGTTGCACAACAATTTGAATCAGATTTGCCAAAAACTGGATTATTTAGCTATAATTGCAAACTTTGCTGCCGCAAAAGCACGACAAGTTAATATCTAACTTTGTGAGTGTGTTTTTTAGCGATTTGTGTAGTAAAATGCAATGCAAATAGTCGTTGCCCTATTTGTAAGTCATGGCATAACTTAGTACTGGTAAGAATAGGGAATGGTGGCCCCGGAAAACGCCACCACTGTTTACAGTCAGTGTGATACCTCGAAAAAAAAAGTTCTCACTCAATAAAGAACACTGTAGAACCCACGTGTCGTTGTACAGTAGTTTAAAGTAACATTGCAGTTAAAATGGAAGGTTCTTTTTTAGTGCCTATCCCAATTACCATTAAAGATTGTACAGTATTTATCGAGATTACTCATGACTTCAAGGTAATGTTGCATTTTAGCTGCTGAAAATACATTTTAATCTCTATTGAAATTAGAGGGTAAATTACTCCAGACCCAAACATGTATCTGTAGCTCTGGGTAATAGTATAAAACAAGTAAGAGACTACTCAGGATAATAGTTTAACTGTCTTCAGGCAACTATGTTTTTTCTCTTATACATTAGTAGTTTATATTGTTACAGTTGTTTTATTCGTCTCTGTTATTTTGTCTTTGCACTTCACAAGGGGCCCCAGGAGTTCAGCACCTCTCTACTACCAAGTGACTCATGTATGCAAGTCGACAGGGGTGAAATTCTGAACAAAACAACGCAACTACTCATGTGCGCAGCGGGGTGTAAACATTAAACAAATCGAGCCAATTTGAGGGCCAATGAATAAATATTTCTATTAGTACTCAATCAATTTTTTAATATAAAATCAGACTTAAGAACTGCTAAAATAGAACAAATTCACCACAAGAAGCTGAAAATAATGAAAGCTTTGTACCTCTGCATGTATCACTTAGCCGTGTACTGTAATATAACACTCAAGTAAAACATGAAAAAGAGATATTATTATTATTTTTTTAAAACAACTGTGCTATAAAAAAAAAAAAAAAAATGTATAAAATGGTCTTAGTCAAACAATGAACAATAGAGGCTGACATTTTTTATATAACAGGCACTATTATAAAGAAGAAATTATGTACTTGACTTGGCCATTTTAATCTAAATAGTATTCTCTGAAATCATCCCCATACTTTCCAGACCCTGGGTATGAAAAGCAGATTAAAATAGTCCTGGTACTCAGTACAGGCATCAAAAAAAAAAAAAAAATCCTGGTACTTAGTACTGGTTAAATACTGGCAGAATTTCACCCCCGCTTGAGTCGTTACATCAGCTTCATTATCTGCTGACTGCTGAGGCCTGTGTTTAAAGAGACTAACTTGTTTTATCTCAAGTTTGATCCAGGAAGATATTCAGATGAAAATGTATTGTGATTTGTTTCATTATGACGTTTGAGGCTGCTCGCCTTGTACAGACTACGAGTGTAAGAGATTTGTTGTAGAGGAGACACAGAGGTTTACCACTGTTTTCACTGAAAGCAAACTCTCATTCTACCTTAAAGTCTCATACTTTCATTTATTACTTGTGGATGGTTTGCTCAATGCCATTGTCTTCACAAAATGAACAAGCATTTAATTCAGCATTATGAAATTCACGTTCAACTGCACATCTGGCCAACACTCATGACAGTGTTGCGAACTTTTCAGATGTGAAAGTTGCCAGATCAGCCTCAATAAGTCGCTCTTTTAAAGCAAAAGTCGCCAAACAATCATTAGTACATAGACACACCAACAACTACACATAGTATGCGGTGTAATCCTAAATCTAGAAGTACAGAAATCTGATTTCATAAATTATTTATAGGATTTTCAGATTTACGCTCAGCTTCACATTTAAAGTTGGTCTGAAACGTCTAGGTGATATCAAATAAATATCGAACTTCAAACCAACTTTACCACTGTCAACGCAATGTTGCTGGTTTGTTTAGAAGCAGGTTCGTGGTTACTGAGTCTGCTGCTAAGCAAATAACGTATTGACTTTCCATTCAAATGGGGCGGGGCATTATTGGATTTAATTTTAATTACCCTGACAATGATATTAAAAGGATGTCGCTAATACAGGATAATCGAAACGTTTTCGCAATTTTATATCACTAAATTTGTAGCTAATCGCTTTTGAGAAAAATTGTCGCCAAGTCAGCCCTTAAAGTCGCTAGATTTAGCAACAAATTCCACAGATATATAAAGAGGTGTTTATTTTTATTGTTTATTATTTGTTTATTTTACTTATTACATTGAAAAGTGTATAAATCAATGTTCTCCGAACGTTATTTAAACAAAAGTAAAATACAGGAAAAAACAAAAAACAAATTAAGGATCTGTCGAAAAAATACTATTTCTTTTTAATTTATTTTAAATTTTAAATAATTGTAATTATCTTTTATCTGTTCATGGCATGCTCTTTTTATTTCGATCAGGTATAAACCTATTTCTTTCAAACGAATGTAGCGTAGTTCCCAGCAATTCCAAAATTGCTGGGAATTTTTTTTTATTTCTTTTTTTACCATAGGGGTGCAGTACAGTGTACTGTAGGTGTGCAAACATTTTAATATTCTGTATATTTTTTCCTTTTTTGTTACGCATTTCATGCATCAATATTAGCACTATACTCCTGAACAATTACAATCATTCTCGCAACCGATACTGTCTTTGTCTTTATGGTGTATATTATGAGTGTGTGTAATGGAAGTGTTTTGGTATTTTGGACTGCAATGAACTCAACGGGCGGGCAACATATTGATTAGGATTCATAAAGTGAAGGATTCAGAAAAGCTGAAGAAGGAATAATTTGATTTGGTGTCAAATTTCGATGACTCGCCTCATTCACGTTTATGACATAAGCTTATGTGAGGGGAGTCAGGAAATATACCCACTAGACTTCCGTGATGAAAAACAACTGGCACTTTATCACACTAAATGACACTCTTATACCATCAGAGCCGGGGTCAACTGTACATATGAACGTTGCTTACATGTACATAGTAACATTCCTCTATAGAGTGAAGAGGTATACCACAAACACTATGTTATCTCCAAACTTTATTATCCAGCTATAGCCAACATTACATATCCAATGTCCTTGGTATATAGACACATAGGTAGCATGCATATACACCTCATTTAATACAATTATAATGTATTCTATCCATCTGTTTAAATGAGGGAACACAATCACATGTAAATATTTGAAAATAAGGTAGATTCCACAAGCTTAAATCTGCATATTGTTTTAACATAATGTTAAGGTCTGTAGCAATTTATGAATACAACTAATGGTTCTGAAATGTATATATTTAAAGCAAGCATACATCCAGTAGCCTATGCAATACTTTCTTGCTTCACATTGTACTGTAGGCTATACTGCTATCCATGTATATATTGAAAACTGAAAAAAAAAAAAAACAGTACATAAACTGGCACAGGCATTAAAAGTCTTGAAATACAAACGTACCACTTTTTGACAGTGTACCGTTTTCTAACCTTACACATGTCATGTTTTAGTATGCATATCACATTCTGATGATGTACCACTTTCTTGCCCTATACCAGATTAAAATAAGTCCTGGTACTGAGTATGGTTAAGTACTGGCAGAATTTCACCCCTGCATGTAGATTAATGTCAGAAAAAAATAAGCAGTAGTAATTTAAATTTATTTTGGATTCAGATTTTGGATGCATGACATCAATAAGCAATGTATGCATGTAGTGTGTAGAACTGTGTTATGAACAAAGCAACTACAATAATTCAGCTTTCTTTTGGAAGCAGGACAAAAAGATGTCAAGGCCTCTCCAGCAACAACTACCCATCAAACCACAACGACTCCAGAGCCAACGACTGCAACACCTGAACCCACAACCACCTCTCCCAAACCAATGACCATCACCACCATTCAGCCACCTACCACCACATCTATCACCACAGTCAAACCCCGTGCAGCCACACACAAAATCAGAGAAGCAGGTTAGTCACTGGGAAGAGGTTCTGTCACACAGACAGCAGATTGATTGGAATGGGTTGTGAAGTTGTGTGGTTTGGTCAACAAGTATGAGAGAGCAATTAAGTTTGAGTGAAATAATATATTTTACTCAAAACACAGTTTCAAGAATGTTCAGTTGCAGCAGTTTAAAAATAACTTAAAGAGTGTATCTGTTCTTCTCAGATCCCAAGCTATTTCATTAGTCTTTCAAAATATACTATTTAATTTAATACAGCACTTCATGAATTATTGTAACCTATTAATAACGTGAATTATTTTAAAATGTGATATTCACAGACTAAATTGTCAGCTCCTTGTCAGCCTGTCCGTTATATAAATCTTGTTGCCTTTGTTTCTCTGAAAAAACAGAATAGCAGGCTGCAGTTCAAGGACTGGTAATAAAAATGACTATAAAACTCAGGAGACTGCACAAGTGATGCTACTTGTGCTTATCTGTCCAGTTTAGTTTAACTTACAGCAAAGTTGAATGCAATGCCAAATTATAAAAGTAGAGTTCGTTGTCAGCATAGCAACAGAAGCTTGTCTCTAAAAACCAAGACCTTAAAACATGGAATGACCAAAACTCTCGTACTATAACAGCTATGACTACAGTGTGCATATAGTGTACTTGGTGACAGCTGTCTAGTATAATTTCCTTGACTTCACCTCAGAAGTTATACACTCGGAAGACTGTTATCACTTCGTACACTCAATGCACCCTATAGTTAAGTAACATTAATAACCTTATTCTGCACCAGCATAACTGTCCAAGCTAACTATATGTTAGTAAGATTAAATTAGTAAATGCCACATTGGTAAATATTCACAATATTGAAATATTTACTCCACAGAGCTAACTGTCGTGTCTGCAGCAATCTTTTGAGCATGTCAGTCTGTATTTTACAATCAGGCCTTTGAGGATTAAGCAGTAGTATTAAATACTGGCTTTATACTGTATTTCTGATTCAGGTAGCAATCACCCACTCTATGCCTCTCTAATCGCAGCTGCAAGTTCAAGTAAGTGCAGTTCCCGATGGCTGTGACCATAGTGTATCGCTTGATGTCTTGGTTTAGGTGCCCCCCTGTGCTTGTGGTGGTTGCATGTTACTTGTTGTTTCCCCTGTGCCACCTGTCTATATTTGTCTGTGTGTTTATGTCCATAAGGATATTTCTGAATGCTTATACATACAGTCAATGTCTAACATGTTAATAACGTAAACAAATGTAGAGATATCTACTCATAATAAATAACATATATATGATAACAACAAAAAAACATTTTCCAATAGAAAATTATGCTCTTTTGTTAACATTTAGAATTATGTAAATCTGGTAATACTAATCAGATAATCTTATATTTATAATCTACCAGTAATGATATAGTTTATATTTTCCTGTACACTTCAGTTTATACAGTTCAATAAGTTAATTCAGGCCTAAATCAGACTGAAATAGAAAATTATGTCAAGCAAGGTAACTCCTGATGACCCAAACAATAAACAACAATGGCTTCCAGATTTAACATCTTACCAGAGGTACTGTAGCAAATCCAGACATGTCAAGTCTCACGCACTGAGTCATACAAATCTCACTGTAGAATATGAGACAACAGGTTAACAACAAAGGCAGGACCGAAGTACTGAATAAATGCTGCTGCTACTGCTGCCTAGTGTTGCTAAGTGTTTTTCCTCTCAAAAAAACAATATGTGGAGCTTATTATTAGTTTGACAATGGTTCCAAGAATACCGGTACATTCTGATTGAGCCGAGTGGACCCTGTGTGTTCATTTCTGATTTTGCATCTCGTTACTGCTAAGGTATGTGATCTGAATTTGAAGGTTTTATTCTGCTCTTATTTCTGATTATTATTGATTCATGTTTCATTGGCAACGTAGGGCTGATCTATCTGCATTTAAATATCAACAAAACTCTGTTGTTTCCCTTCTTCCAAAGCACATCATAGGGATTTTGACATGAAGAATTAAAGACAGGTATATAAATACATTTACTAAATAAACACGCACAAATACTGTGTGTAATGTGATCCACATACCAATATGCACTTCCATCCTCAAACTGGATTAGTCTGACTTTCCACAGCAACCCTTTTTAACACACATTTGCACCAGAAGGTACGTTTTGTAAGATACATCAATAGACAGTTCAGTACTATTACTTTTGGTTGTGTTGGTTCAGTAGTATTGAATGTTGATATGGTATCTGTATTTAGAACAAAACAGATCAGTTTAAAACTATCATCCTGGTTTTGTCATCTCATTGTGCACCTTCAGCATTGATTTACAGCCTCCAGACGAAGTCTCACTCTTTGAGGTCATCCAAAATGAATCAAGAATCAAATTCATGCAAGTATGTTAAAATAAAAAAGGACAATATTACCTATAAAGTACTTGCACCAAAACTGTGCATGCAAGGCTTTAATTCCATCTTGGGAATATTGCTAAACCAGATATGCTCAATCACAATGAATCACACTTGGAAATAGTTATTTGAGGGACAAATTGAAGCAGTTTTGGAACCAGGAAACCAATATACTGTAATAGCAAGCAGTCCCAGGAGGCTTGAGGGTCGTTGATATGTGGATGGAATAGATAAACAATGTTTAGTTTTAACTCACAAATTTTGAGGAGCTCTGCATCATTGATGAAGAACATAATGCTCCCAATGATTGTATTTTAGCTGGATTTCACATCATTTAAATGGTTTTCTCGTTCTTAACATACCCTTCAGGGCAGGCCCAGAATGCACAAGGAAAGGGGCCAACACCAGGTATGTGTTGCACCATTATGGGGTTTGTTTTATTATAATTTACTTTATTGCAATTTTTAAACATTAATTTTAAAAACCCTTTTTAGAACTATAAAACTAACTAAACTGTTTTTAAAGCATTCAGGGGCTCTTCCACCTATGGAAGTAGAAATTCAACAGTCATTGGACAGTGCCACCTGTAAACTTGAGTAAATACATTGTTAACTTGAAATCTGTTTTTTATAGACTTCCAGGATCTCTGTACTGCATGGTGCTGCTTTCTGTGTGTATTGTTGGCAAAGGATTACTTCACTGTCTACTAGGTCCTGGATTGGCCTTTCTTACCCCACTGTGTGTGTGTGTGTGTGTGTGTAATGGGTAACTTCCAGTAAACCAAAGAAGTATGAGGACATTTTTTGGAGTGATAACAGCTTTAAGTCCATCTTATCTCATATTAATGTTGTTTTTTGCTTCTTTGTACTATGAATCAAGTTTATTTTTATTAAACCACTGACTTTTATTAAACCACAGTTCACATCTTCTAAGCTCTGTAAAGAGCAGTCCATGTACTGGCAGCTCAATGTTCCAAAGGCTGTGTTTTAACTCAATAAATCAATAAAAAATACATTTAAAAATGAATGGGCTTTACATTAAACTTTCCATATACCTGTATAACAATAGTATTTTAAAATAAAGTTTTGCGTCCTAGTGACTGAACTCCATTCTCTATATTCAGATATTAGTGCTGTTGTACCAGATACTGGCTATACCTGGACTGAAGTAGGAAGTGATGATACCCCAGGTAAGCCATTGAATCATTGGGATTACCCAGCTCCAAGATTCCACGGGAAGGGTCCTATATCAATAGGATTTGTTTATGATACTGAGAAAGTTAGCACTGCTTGTCTGGTTGCTTGCATTGTGCTACCAAAAAGCAAAGTTGATTCACATGCAAAATGAGAACCAATAAACTGTGTTCACCTACCAGTGATGTGGATCATCTGTGTTTTTTTCACAAAGTCCTAATAATTGATTTGCTTGTATTTTTTGGTATGGGCCCTGTCTCTCCAGATGAAATCAAGGTTATGTTGCTAACTGATAAGCTTGATTCACAATAAATCAGAATTCAAAGCATTAATAGAGCTAGTTCTCCTGATATACCCTTACAAATGTTATACCTTGGTGGAAGCATAGCAAAGTATAGTCAAGCATTGAAAAAGTATAGTAAAAGGTAAATCATAGAGGGTATGGTAAACTATAAAGAAGTTCAAAAATACCATTGAGAAAACTTTGCCCTAGCAATGCCATTATCAAATCATAGCATTACCAACAATAGCAGTACAATAGAGCTGGAACAAATATTGCATAGCAGTTCTGATATGGTACAGTTGTGCACAGTAGCACACCTGTACTGAAATGTGTGGGTTCACAGTATTGTAATATCATTAGTCATAACATGAAAATGTCTACCAATGGCTCCATCGTACTGTAGCTGCCTGTGACAGGCTGGCGAGTGGATTGAGTGGATTTAAAAGCAAAATAAAGTTCTTTATTAATCAAATAAACAGGCACAAGGGCCAACAAAAAGAGGTTCAAAAATAAATAATCAAAGTGAACTTACAAAAACAAATGGTCAAGTTCCAAGTCTTTAAACAAGATACTCCTTTCTTCTTAAAATACAAAACTCTCCAACACACAAGCAAACTCCCAAACAAAAGAACATATACACCCCCTCAGCCAGGGCCTCTCCCCTGGCTTTTATCCCCTGTGGCTGGAGCCCAATTAATCAATAATTATTCAATTAGAGCTCCAGCCACATTCTCACATGTTTTTCTGGCAGGGAGGAATTTAACCCACTCCCTGCCAGTTCCAAACATATTCATATAGACGGGGAGTTCCCCGTCACATATCCCCCCCCTTGTGCTTTTCTTGTCCCTTAGTACATAGCCATTGCATTTGCTGAGGAAATTCATAGTATAAGCATTTACATTTACAAAAAGACCTACGTACAACAGGATGCGTAGCATATTGCCGCTGTGATATCATTGCATTTTCTCTTCACTAAGGTGTGGTTTCCTCCCCCTTTAGTAAAATGGGATAAGACTTCACAATGGGGATTATAATACTATTTTACCACTGTGGCAAAGTGGTTTGCAGTGCCCAGGTGTAGAGGTGATGCAGTGCTCAGTAATAACAAACACAACACAGTTCATGGTGATAAACAGCTGTTTATTTGTATTGATTTGCTTGTTTGGCTACCTTAAATAATAATACCTGGCTCTACACAACGATGTGTATAGCGCAGGTAAACCACGAGGTTCAGGCCCCATATAATACTACTAATAACACACACTTTAGACACACAAGATCACAAGTCCACTAATGAGTGTTCCTGGTGCAAGTGGTGATTTAATACAATAATCGGTGAAAACAATTAGTGCAGTGCAGGTTTGATGCTGGCATAGCGCGACAGCTCCCAGATATTTAGCTGTCTAGAATAACAAATAACAACAGTTAAACAGACAGATAAGACAACACTAACGGTACTTCTGGTATTGTGACTCCTCCCCCTTTCTGGGTGGCTGACTTCTAACTGAACCTTGAATGAACTGCCAAACCATCCAGTCCAGGACACACTGTTCCTGTTATATCATGCCCTCAAAGGTCGGGAGGGAGACTGTTATATAGACTACACATTTCGACACTTCCTTATGAAGTCCTATCCAATAAAATCTGGCCAATATGCGTTCCCTAGTTTTATTAGTTACCAAGTGTCCGCAAAGGGGATATCATGCACCAGCCTCATGACCTCAGGCTGATAAGATTGGGGAACCATCACTTGTGTTACAGGCTGTCCTGTGCCCGTGGCAGGGTTCACCCTATATAATAATTGCCCCTTGATAATGAAGTGTGATAAACTGGTGCCCCAGCACCTTCAACATCCTTACCTTCAATAGACCGGACCTGTCCCCGAGCGTGTACCAGTGTGGGGTCGTTGTGTTGGTCTCACACTAGGCCGCACTCTCGGTCACACTGCGTACCAACTCCGTTTGCTCTGTTTGTTTTTCTAGGACAATAAAGGGAAGAAAGCAAGTCACCTTGTAAGGGGGAAATCTCACCAATTGTTTCCCCTTGTTTGTTTGCCACGTTTACATGTACGGTCGGGACTGCCTTTAATTATTTGTTTACAATCTGGCCAGTCCTGGCCCAGAATTACTGTGTGTGGTCCTACCGATATATATGTTAGTCCTACCAATATATATGATTTTAGTGTGGGGTATGTCGCCTTGTCTCCATGGATACAGGAGATTGCCACCTGGCCTTGTGGCTGTCACGACACACTGCCCAAGAGAGCTGTCAGCTGGAGTCTATGGCATCAAATCTTGTCAAAGGTCATTCTGTTTTTGAACCATTTAATTAAATATCAACATAATATCTCTGAGATATATGTAAAATATATTTCTTGTCCAGTATTAATATCTCAAATGTAAACTAAGACCTAACTAGATCATGGGTAGGTGTTGATATATTTAAATATATTTTAGACATAAACGTATTGAAAGTTATGTGTAAAACCATAAGATTTAGAATCATTAAATAAAGTGTACCTTTGCTGGATTGTCAATAACGTCAACAACTGTGTAGAGCAGTTATTAATGTTAAAGCTTTATGAAAGCTTTGTTAAAAGGTCCTGACAATCTGGGTCTTCCACAATTCCTTATAAGCTGTGTTGAAAGTGCCCCTTCCTTAATTTATACACCACAGTTTAAGGGACATGCATATTGTTTATGTATAAAAGGAAAATATCAAAGAATTACAGAAGGTGTGCTTAATGAAAGTGTGATTATTTTTAACTTAGTAAATTATATAAGTCATGACTTATAGCTCCAGTACAGTGGAAAATAAGGCACAACATTTCATATGTATTGTAGTAGGGCCAAGAGGAAATCTAAGTAGTATGACAAAGGGTCATATTCACACAAGTTTAGCATCGCATTTTTTGTGACCTGTTTTCAGTTTTATAATTTAAATAGAGCAGAGCCATTTTTCATCTTTTGTATTTCATAAAAAAAATGTTGTTTAGCTCCCAGAGCCAGGTCAGAGGTGTCCGATACAAAGGGTAGGTAATAAGCAAACCTTCTGTTACCTTTTCCATTACCCCATTCCTCTTTGCATTTATCAGGTCATCTCAGATTGGGGAATTAATTAATAGTATTAAGGAAACTTTGATTGGTTAATAAAAAGAGCTTAAACATAAGCGTGTTGATTAGAAAGAAAGAACAATTATATGTGATTTAAATAAAATGTAAATTGTAATATTTTCAAATGGGTTGCTAAGGGACACCATCTAAATTTAAAAAACAAAAGCCTATAAGCAGAGGAAGTATGACTGACATTTTTGAAGGGTATCTGATGTTTTTCACGGTTGCGCTTTTTGCCCTTCAAAAGTATTACATTTTAACTCTACATTTGAATGTTTTAACTCTAACAATATTTCATATTTCAAACAAGTCAAGACGGTTGTTATTCATAAATAACTTGAAACTCTCAGTCAGGGCCGGTGGATTAAAGGACGAGGGGGCCGTACGCTAACCAATATTCTGGGGGCCTTATGCACAATAGCTTGTGAAACAGTTTTGTAATTAATAGCCTGTAGGTAAAGCGTATCTGCAAGGACAGTTTTTAGTTCGCCATGCATGTTCACCATTTAAACCTTGCAAAACAAATACAATGCATACGTGACCACTGACAAGCAGACAGACTGTTTTGCCAATTCCATAATCTGATTGTGCTACTTGGCAGCTTTAGATAAGTATTCATGTCTCAGCTGGGCTGAAGAAGGAATCGCTCCACCATTTGCTACACTTACTGAAGAATTTAAGTAACTTTCGGTTGTTGAATTTTTCAAAAAGGATATTTGTGTAAACAAACGCCTCTGTCAGGTCAAAATCTAATGTGTTTCGTGCTTCACGGTTTTCAGTGGACTTTTGGAACATGGAAGTCACCTTTTTTTGTTTCTTTCCAAGTAAAGCAGTCACAGTACTGCTGTGGATTTCCGCCATTCTCTTTTGGTGAATACTTGAATGTAAATGCCTGTCAACAGCCGATTCTCAGTAGTGATCTACAGTAACATTGCAGGACATACAGAAGAGCTTACCTCCATCGCTCTCTAAAACTCCTGCTGGCTACTGCTTTACATGCTCTGTGACAGACACATTTTTAGAGACATCCATTTTCTAAGTTTATAAAGTTTATAAAATGTAAAGGGACATACTGTGCCCATTTGAGACAGGACAGGTTTTTAAATTGGCCCTAAAACTGAAATAAATAAATATGTAAATTGAGCCAGAGTCATACATTTTATCCTGCAGACTGATGCCTCTGACATAGGACTAGGGATGGATCTCTCCCAGGGGGTAGAGGGTGTGGAGAATTTGGTATTGTGCATTAGCAGGAAGCTACTTGTGTGAGAGACTCTTTCACTATCTCTGCTGTGCAGAATAAATCATTTTTTTTCTATGGGTAAATATCAGGACTTTCTTCCAAAGCATCGGGACGCGGGACATTAGCAAGGACTTAACAGGGACTGTTGGCATGTATGAATCTAGGCTGACAAACATTAGTCAAAAACTTTTGCAGCACCTCAGTGAAGATGTAAGCAAAATTGTTTGTATGCTTTGTACAATGTCTTTTATGTTTTACTTGCTGTAATTTATTAGGTACAACATGATTGTATATTTTTTTATTCAGATTGTAATTTTATTAAAAGTAATACAAGTACAAATATTGAATATGAAATGTTTTAGCATTTAGCTGCTGAAAGCAAACTGCCTCGCTTTGTGTAGCACACTGCTGTATATAATAGCTTGCTGGCATTGCTGTGCACATTATGAAGTTTATTACACTTGAAAGCTAGCTGCATGGTTTGACTGGAGAAGCACATTTAATAAAGTTGAGTCCTAGAAAATAAATGGGCTGCTTGACTGCACCTTTCCTCTAAACTGACCGCAGTAGCAAATCTATAAATTGCTACTTAAAGCTCAATGGTTATGTGCAGTTGTATAGCGGGTGTCCCACGTTGAAGTTTTGGAAAGTAATTTACATTCTGCTCTGTTTATTTTTTTCCTTCATAGGTGAGGGGTTCATAGTAAGTAAGACCAGCAGCTGAATAAAGCAAAAGCCTAAAAGCTAGACCATCGACCCTTCTTATACTTCCTCCCCGGCTCTGTGGGAGACAGTGAGAATTGTTTAGGTTTTGCGGTTGTTTTTCTGTTGAGAATGTGTGATTTTTTTTTCCCCCAACAAGTGCCCATATACGTACACTCTCCATGTTCATTATTTTCACTGGAAATCTGATTTCTGAACACCAATGTCACATGTATATGGTAATAAAACAAAATATGTAATATTTTTAAAACCGTAGAGACTGTCGATGCCTGGAAACCTGAAGCAAAGCCCTTTGACACAGGTAGGACTTAATGCAGTGCCTCAGGTTATACTGCATCTCCACTCTTCATCTTCAAAAGAAACACTGAATAGGCACAGAGGAAATCTCATAAGTATGACATTTCAGATTAAGGCACTCTAAATAATTATGCAGCAGATACAATTAACTAGAGTACTGAATTTGAGAAAATGAAATAAAAAAATACATATATTTTACATTGTATGTATAAAGCAAAAGGTAGATATTTAGATACAGTTCTAATTGTGCATGCCTTTATTTAATAGAAACAAATTATTTCATGGGCACCAATTCTATAGAAATGTGAATTTAAAAATGTCCTGAAAAAAACTGTGAGTGAATGATTCTTTCTGTGCTACAATTGCAATTGTATATTATATGCGCTAGCTCATGCTAGTTTCTGTTCATTCACCGCAGATGTACAGATAACTTTTATATAAAAAAAGATAGATATTTATTGTATGAGACTTTTCTATCAAAAAGTTTTAAGCAAATAAGTGATGGGTAATCCAAAATTATGTAATATTTTCTTATATTAATCGCTAAGCACACCTGTTTGAATTTTACACTGACAGAAACAGGGAAGGTTAAATTGACTGAATTTTCCAGTTTCATTTAAAGTGGTTGTAGCCAACAAAATAAGTTCATATTGTACATCTTACTGAGACTCCAAAAGCAATAGAAAATCGAACTCTTCCTAATTCTGTGAGTGCAGAATTCAAACTAGTGAAATAAAAGTTATATTATCAAGAGAATACAGTTGTAATTAAGCAAGTAAAACCACAACAGTGGGCCATATCTCCTAGACATTCTTATCTAGGAGGTATATATTTTGCATGAAGACATCTGATTGGCTGATACTGTCCAAAAAAGTTTAAATAAAAGGTTTTACAATAATTAACAATCATATTGTGCATAATGTTGGTATATGTTGGTTATTCTCTAATTACAATCTCTATTTCCAGGCTTTGGTGTCAAAGAACAGGATTCGGTCCCCAAATTTCAAGAACCCGTTTCTCAGGGAGATCCAAGTATGTAAAGAAATAATTACCTTTACTAATAAAGAGACAAGTGTTAGTTGGGATTAAGCACTGTAATGACAGCATTGGGGCAGACAAATATGCAATATTATGTTAAACATAAAAGATTAATAAACTCATTACCTGCTGTTTCTACCTGATGTATTCCATTTCGGTAAACAGTGAATAATGAAAAATTATTTGAATCGAAAATGGGTAAAACCCAGTTTCAGAAGATGACTCTTATTAGTTTTTGTTTTTGGTGTTTGCTCCTACAGATTGCAAAGTAGACATTGTGTTCCTAATGGACGGGAGCTGGAGCATAGGAAAGCGTCGCTTTAATATCCAAAAAGAATTCCTGGCTGATATTTCCCAAGCCCTTGATGTTGGAATGGCTGGTCCTATGCTGGGCATTATTCAATTTGGGTAAAAAGGATTGCACTGATTTTCTTAATATCATACCCTGGTTTCACTTTCAAGTACAAAATGCTATTCCATTACCAAGTGGGATATACCTCTGTGTAACCCGATTTATCAGAGCCCTTATGCCAAAGTTGCTTGAAGAGCCCCCTCTGCATCAGAGATGAAGTCCCTGCCCCCGAGGGAAGTGTGGCGAGCAGAAGGGATCAGCTCCAATTTTCTCTTCAGCCTTGCCTGACCGTCACAGTTGTTAGTGAGAAGTCGAAAATGTTTCTACTTCTCTCCCTTTTCCTTCAGGAAAGATATTCACACATCTAGCACATCATACTTTTGTGTGTTTTCTGCACCTTTAGCCCTCGGTTCTGGTTACTTCCACCGCTGCCTTTTGTGCAGCTGGAAGCCAGCGCTGATCCATTGCCCCCCTCTGGGCAAAACCCGCATTCTTCCGCTTCTTGCTACTGCGCTCCTTCGAGAGTCTTTTCTTTCTGTTTATTTTTCTCTCCGTCTAGCTCAAAAAAAGCGAGTGAGTAATATTTGTATTACTAACATTTTTCTTTTGCTCCTTTCTTTCTCTGTAGAGAAATTGTTCCAGTGCGGATATGGCTATGTCTCCCTGTTGCTAGGCTACAAAGCCTCTGCTAATAGGCAGCCTCCAGTTGTAGCTGACTGATTCTGATCAGCCAGCTATTCCGCACTTCAGGACAAGACACTCACTAGTGTTAAACGCTGTTTACAGCTACACTGCGTGGCTGTGTTGGCTGGAGTCTTATTGTCTTGTGCCACCTGAGTGTTCAAGCATCACTTTAGCGAAGGTTGCTAATAGGAGCAAGTCAGCTGGCAGATCTCTGCCCCTGCATTACAATACTGGTGCAAGCTGTGTATTCTTGTCAAGTGGCCTCCACAGAACATTCACTTTTCTGTGCACCACCACCTGCTCGGTACCCGTGGGTTAAATGTTATCGGTCCTCAAAACATGGGCTTTGGGACAAGATTGCTAAGAGCCTCCTATTCTAGCCTTTTTAGCACATCTGCCAGTTCTACAATTCCTGTACTTGTGACAGCTTGGGTATGCTAACCCAATCAATAATGGGATAACATTTCATATATGATAGATCATTCCCTGGTTCCCTGAAATATAGATGTTATCCATTACCTTTTGAGATTGCTGCTCTCACTGCAACACAGCAGGCCTGAAAAGAAATTGGCGTTGATCCCCTCTGGGACAGGGACCCCGTGCATGATGCAGAGGGGGCTCTTCGAGCAGCTTTTACAAACGTGCTGAGGAAAATTGGGTTAAACAGAGGTATATGCCAATCGGTAATGGACAACAAGATGCAACAAATATTAAAATTAGCATATTGCGGCTCTTTTCATTAACATAATTTCTCTTAGTACATACGACAAAAAATGTATACTTTGTGAACTGTTGCAACGAATATGCAAATTGCGGTATGTTTGCACTGCGACTACCCATCTTAGTACATCCACCCCTCAGTGACTTGCTAGACTGTGCTAGCCCGACTCACCCAGTGTACATTGCCCAGACAAACTCTGCTATAAAGAAACCACCTCAGGACATGACTCCAGTGCTACCACAGATGTGAAAGCAATCAATTAACAGTGAGAAATGACAAATGAGATGGATAAAGTTCCATAAGAAGGCGACTGAATAATAATGCCTGAAGCATTACATCCAGCACTCCAGATAAAATTTTGGGTCTGGGAGTGACTTGCCCTCTAATTTTAACACTGAGAGAGTTATATTTTTTCATGGGGTAAAATACAACATTTCCTTTAAGTCATGAGTAGTCTCGATAAATACTGTACAATATTTAATGGGAATGGAGTTGGCCTTCCATTTTAACTGCAATGTTACTTTGAACTACTGTACAACCACATGTGTGCTCTACAAGGTTCTTTATCGTCTTGGTGCATTTTTTTCGAGGTATCACACTGACTGCAAATGAATTACGTTTCTTGTATTTTAACATTAAATTCTTAAACTCAGTGAACATGTTAAAAAAGTTATGAAACAGTTTGTTTAACACTATATGATTTGCTCTGACGACAGTTCCACTTGGATTTGTAGCTGGACTGGGTTGTTTACGCTTCAACCTGTGTAGATTTACATTTTTCTTATTCTTACTGTGGTTGGCAGCAAAGACAAAAGAGACTGGATGTTTGTTGTGTTGGTTTTTCTTGTATCCAGTTTCCTAGCAACTGAAGACAAGTATTCTGGGAGATGTAGTTGTTAGTGAAAGTTTTAGGGGCGGCAGACAAGCTGTGCAGCAGAATTGCTATGCATATTTGTTTACGCATTCAATTTAATTTTAGTGAGTATTTCAGATTTATTTAATGTGTAAAAATGGCAGGTACACAGCTTATCTGGACCGCTGATTACAGCCATGCAGAGGAATGGCATCACTGCTGCCAAGTACTGAGATCTAGGAAGATATAGAATATTGTACAGGGAACCATAGGCTGTCGACCGACCTTCAGAATGTGACTCACAATGCCTCTGGCTCTGTGACACCCACCATGCTCCAACATGCATACAGTACCTAACCCTCACTGTTTACCTATATGCCTGAAGGTAGATGGACAATAAAAAGTTGTGAATTGTGGAATGTTCTTCGTTTGGGCCTATTAATACAGATTTCTGAAACCATAGGAGTTTAATTGTTACTATTTCACCTAGTAAAAACTGTTCCCTCCATAAGAAGTGCTTCCTACGAAATCGCAGCTGCACCCCACTGAAGTTCAGTTTTCAGCTGCAGGCCCAGTGGTTGAAAAAGGACACTTTCTAGTTAGTTAGCCTGGTAAATAATGACCTAAGCAGTAACAGTAACAGAAAATCAAATCAAATCAAGTCAAAGTTTATTTATATTGTGCCCTTCATTAAGGTGCATCTCAAAGCACTTTACGGGACAAAAATAGTCAAATTTATGGATTTAGTGATCAATAACATGCGACAAGACTAAGCAGGTAAAAAAATTAATATAAAAATGTAGATGGTATAAAGTATGTATCCTAACTGTCCTTTATAGTCTTTTTTGTTGGTGACCATAACTGGGCACAGTACTCTAACAGTATTTTACAAGTACAAAACTAAATGTAATGTTTCAAATGTCTTCAATTAAAATGTTTGTCATTTAATTTATTAAATTTATTTTAGTATGTCTCGACTAGGCCGTACTGTTATATAATTTTAATTGGAAGATTCTACAAGTTCAGCACAGTACAAGTATCCTACCAGAATCCTTTGTGTACACCATAAATACACAAGGAGTCTATAGACAAAGGTTGTATAGTAGTCTCCATGTATAGGAACACCTCTTAAGAGAACACTTTGGCTTAGGGAACAACCTTGTGGTGAAACAATCTTCCCATTGCAAGTGTTCTACCTAAAGGAACAGGAACTTTTAAATACCGATTCATTGCAAACTGATTCAAAACTGATACAGTGCTGTTTTGTAACCTGAAACTCATCATTCTCATCATTATCAAACTGAAATTCAAAGTTTATTCTAGAGTTGCTGCTATATTTAACGTGTGTAGGGGTGCTGTGTTAATAACTACTGTATATAGTATTTATATTTTGAGCTATGAAATTAGAAATGTGACTGTTTATTTTGGTTGATTGTTGGTAAAGCAATGATCCAGTTACAGAATTCAACCTGAAGGCCTACTCCAGTTCCAGAGACCTGAAGCCTGTAATAGAGAAGATCGTCCAGAAGGGGGGACTCTCCAATGTCGGTAAGTAACAGACAGGAAGCATGCTGTGTGATTTAGTTCCTACTACATAACCTTTTGTAGAAAGGAGTCTGCTCCAATCTCATTAACTCTAATCTCATTAACATTAGGATTTAGCATTTAGATTCATTAACACTGAGAACCAGTCTCAAAAACATTTACTGTGATTAGCTCATTCTTATTTCAAACAAAATGAATACTAATAACAATCAAAATCCAGTGTAACCAATATCTTTGAGTGTGCCCTTTTGTAGATGGATTTATTGTGAAGTGCCCTGGGATGATTTGGCAATGTTGACTGTGTAATTTAAATTTTAATGCTGCAATGTGTCTTGTATTTTTTGGTTTCACTTTATGTGTTGGTTTCTTTCAGGAAAGGCCTTGTCCTACACCAACAAACACTTCTTCACTGATGCCAGTGGCAATCGAGGGGGCCCTCCCAATGTTGCCGTGGTGCTGGTGGATGGCTGGCCCACTGACAAGGTGGAGGAGGCCTCGCGTCTGGCCAGGGAATCAGGAATCAACATCTTTTTTGTCATCATTGAAGGCCCAGACAACAACGAGAAGCAAAATGTTGTGGAGACAAACTTCGTAGACAAGGTAATCACAGGTTCTTTGACAATTCCAGTCTTTAATTATTCAACCAGAAGATCAAAGGAATGCATCACGGAACTGTTGTAATTATTAAAGTGATAACTACAGGGCACGTTGAGTGTAAGAGAAAAGAACAGAATTCTTTGAAGTGGATGGCTAGTGATTCAATCCTATTTTTTAATTAAAAAAGTAAGCTATTAAGTTCGGTTCCTACTCCGAGTTTTATTTCAACCAAATCAGTCACTGTGCGACAGGTTACTGTGCTGTGTCAGTGGATGCATTTGTGATGTCCCAGTGTATCACAGGATATACAGGTTTGGAACACTAATGAAAGGCAGAGATTTCACTTGTCAAATGTTAAATATAGCTCATGAAACATTTTACTGTTTTAATGTTATTTTGTTCTGTATGACCTCAGGCTGTTTGCAGGACAAATGGTTTCTTCTCTATGAACGTGCCCAGCTGGTTCGCGCTGCGCAAGGCGGTTCAGCCCCTGGTGAAGCGGGTCTGTGATACAGACCGGCTCGTATGCAGCAAGACCTGCCTCAATGCAGCTGACATCGCCTTCGTCATTGACGGCTCCAGCAGTGTGGGCACGGGCAACTTCCGTACTGTGCTGCAGTTTGTGGCCAACCTCACCAAGGAGTTTGAAATCTCAGATACAGACACGCGTGTGGGTGCTGTGCAGTACACATATGAGCAGCGGCTGGAGTTTGCCTTCAGCCAGCACAACAGCAAACCAGAATTGCTCAATGCCATCAAGCGCATTAACTACTGGAGTGGAGGCACCAGCACAGGGGCAGCAATCACCTACGCATCGGAGCAGCTCTTCAGCAAATCCAAGCCCAGCAAGCGCAAGATCATGATCGTCATCACAGATGGACGTTCCTATGACGACGTCCGGGCACCAGCACTGGCCGTTCATCGCAACGGTAAGAGATGAAAGTAGTGTGGGAGTTTAGCTTAGCTTATTTCACAAATAGATAAATAAAGACGTGTCATGTCTCAGAAGCATCTCATGGTGTATTTTGATATTAAGCTTGATATGAACTTTTCTAAAATCGTTTTCTCAAAATTTTGTGCTAAAGCATTTATAGATCTTAATTTGGAGAAAAAGCTGCAATGCCACACATTCTGTTTTGTACGCTACACATGTACAGAATACATCTGTAGTTTTTACAATAACATTGTTTACATTTGCTATCTCCATTTTTCTGTGTAATATTTTTTACATAATAACGATTATTTTGAATTTGAATTCATATACCCTAGGTCATAAATTAACAGGAGAATAAAACCAAACATATTACAATATGGTTCTGTTTCAGCCAATGAGGAAAAATCTTCAGCGCAGTGTCAAGAAAAGTTGAATGTGTTTACAAGATTAATATATTAAATTATTAGCACCCCCATGGGCAAGTGTTATGTTCATTATAGTAGTTCGTTGAACGAAGCTTAAAATGTGTCAGAATATAAAATAGGATTTGTGACTGGTTTCCCTGGACTAAAATGTAACCTTATGTAAGGTAGTCTAGAATCAGTGCCAATAATGACTGTGACTTAAGACTGCATATTTTCCTCCTAGGTGTGATCGCATACTCGATTGGCATTGCCTGGGCTGCCCAGGAGGAGCTGGAGTACATTGCTACTGACCCTGATAAAGAACATTCCTTCTTCGTGGATGAGTTTGACAGCCTCTACAAATTTGTGCCCAAAATCATACACAACATCTGTCAGGAATTCAATTCACAGCCACGTAACTGAACAACCCAAAACTAAGCAAGTTGCTGCCGTTACCTTTTGTTTTATTTTCGTTTCTCATTACAGAAAACAAGTTATAAATATCATCTGTTAAAATGGAGCTTATAATATAAAATGTCCAAAGTTATTCTATTTAGAAGCTGGCTGGCTGTATTGACTAGCTGTGAAATTTAGAGCAATGAGGTTGTTTATTTTCCGTGCAGCCATCGTGGTTACAATTAATTTTGCCACAGGTAGGATAAAATAGTTTTTCTGGATTTTGACCATTGTAATCAACAAGCTAATGTGGATAGGGTGTATTGAGGCACTGGTTTGATATGAAAGTTGACTGGCAGATCCCCTGCACAATTATAACATTTAATTTGTTTGTAACCATGGTAACTTGAAAACTACAAACTCGTTATAGAATGCTAAATGTCAGATTGTGAACCTGTTGTATTTGCAAGTGAGATCAATTAAAAAAAAAATCAAGCATAGAAGTTCACAAGGGCATTAGATATAATACAGAGCTACTTTGAATGGACACTTGTATTCAAGTTAAGAGTATTGTTAGTAAAGCACTTACTAATATCATTATTAATAACATTTTAAAACCCCTGGATTTAGTTTGTATCAAAGTGACAGTGTTTAAAAGAGTTTTTAAATATAATTTAAGTGTACAATTTCAGCCAGGTTTCAGGCAACAATGGTATTTATGGCAGTCAATACAGCTGTCTTATTATTCATTTTGTCTTTTTGGTACCTACAGCCCACATTGTGTAATGGTGTAAATAGACACCTTTGCTGCTAAGCTTAGTGGGCTAAGGCTAAGTTTTAAAATACCCCATATCATGGTATGTAATTTAATATATAAAATCGTTTATGTCTCAAATGTGTTGGTGTTCTGACTTTCTGAAATACAGAAAGTGAAATGCAACTATGTGATCCCAAACATGTTTAAAAACAGATTTATTACATATAGAATATTACATAGGGAGCTGCACAATACAAGCTGATATCCATGTCACAAAAGATCACAGCGGCAAAGTCTCTTTCTGGACAGTCTACCGTTTGAGCAGGGTGAAGATTAACTTTGATACTACATCACCCAGTAATTTATATATATATATATATATATATATATATATATATATATATATATATATATATATATATATATATATATACACACACACACACACACTCACAATAATAATAATAATTAAACAGCATATCTTAATGTTACGTTATTTGAATATGATACATGCTATCTAATTCAAACAATCGGAGACAGACATTTATATGGCTGTATCACATTCAATATCAGAGTCTACCAAGTATTATGTAAGTACAGTATGTCAGGATTGGCTACTTTAATGAGCTGCTGTTTTAATAAGGAGGTTAATCCTTTGGGTAGACTTCAAAGATCTATCAAATTTGCTGGCAGTGCTGCATCAGAATTATAATACAAGTATACGAACATGATGCACTATGCATGTCAGTACATCATACAGACAGATGGCTTCAGTATTTAGAGTAGGTGTTTCAATACATGGGTGTGCTTTTTCAATCTACAATTTGAGTTTCAGCACATCAAAAATTAGCTTCTCACAATTGGGTGTATGGCTTAGGAAGGGACTGAATTCTAGCTCCTATAGTTCATGTAGTTAATGAATTTCAGTGTGTAATGCATGCATTGATATCTAATGATCACATGTATATTATGTATCAGGCTACACTACTGTATGATGTACTGTATGTGATTAGCAGAACTAATGATATGATTACCTATTCCTAATACAGCATGCTACTGTAAAATGATTTAAAGATTTCAAATGTGTGTCTGCACATATCATTTGGGTAAAACAGTATTTTAAGTGTTACTTTAAAGCAACCAGTTGCATCAACTTAATGGTCAAGATGACACCCAAATCAATAGTTATAAATGACTGTAATATATAGATATATATATATATATATAGATATATATATATATATAATATATATATAATCAAGTAATGAGGGGATTATCACAAATCTTGTTTAACTAATATTGTTTTAGGTCAAGCAGTCCGTGATTTGTGCTAATTTGGGTCTGTGAACCAGCCGTAAAAATGATCTAAAATGAGAATGGGATTAAGTAAATGTCAAATACGTTTTTATTTATCACATTCAGTACTCAAATCGTGACATAAAATGTATGTAAAAAAACAAACAACATTTGAAAGTACATTGATTGGCATATTTTGAAATACTGTTTTTGATGCAGCTTTAGATTTAAAAAAAAAGCTTTTTCGTTACAGTAAGAGAATGTATCTGTTGACACAAGTGGTACACACTATGCAGTTCAATGCACTGTATTTGCCCCCCAAAAATATGTGATGGTGCCATTATAAAGTATTATCAAATGTTGACAGGTCCAATGGACACAGCTTCTGTTTTAAGTGCCTTACACAGCATCCCCATTCATTAAAAGTGGGTACTTTTGCATCTGTATACTCCTGTTTGCTATGTAAGACTGTAGCCATAAAACCCTTTTCTCTGCAGGCTACCAAAGCACATAGACCCCTTTGCATGGGGAAACGGGGGCATGTTTCCTATGCATAACCCAGCTTCCTTTTAAGGGCAACATAATTTAATTGTATATCATTTTGCCAAATATATGTTATTAATCTTTTCATTTTTCGAAGAGTATATTTCTTAATATTGGAAAAAAGCCTCCTATGTATCATGTATTTTTGTGCTATTACATTATAAAAGCCTACAAACTTTTGCAATTAAATGCCAAAGGGTTAATAAAAGGGTTGTCTTTTCTTCCATACATTAACTGAAGGAATCAGATGAGTCACTAGTCCCTACTGTAAGAGTCTTCCATTCACAATCACCCTTTTCAGGTAATTGATGGGCTGTCATTACAGATTAAGTAGCTATGTTATTTTAACATATTTAAAAAAAAAAAAAAAGTTATATCCTGTACTATTTAATTGGGTTTGTAATCATTCGGAGTAGTTATTTAGCTCCAATATTGAGTTATTACCGTTTTTCTCTAAATATGGCTTCCCCTAGTTTGACCTTGCCTGGAGAACAATAAATGTTGGAACTAACAGCCTTCCTGAATCCATTCAAATGATGTGGCCTGTAACTCTGTCAGCCCCACCTACAGCACCACTGTATCTCTGTATATGGGTAGATAGAAAGGGGAGGTTAGGAATTGTGAGTGTGTGAGTAAGCAAACAACACTTTCCAGACATGTAATAAAAGCAGGCTTTTCTGAAATACAACTTATTTTTTTATTATTGTTATTGATAAATCTGTCACTCTCCCTTACGGGGAAAAGAGAATACATCATGGAAAAGAATAAACTATAATAAGGTCTGTACATGAAAATTAGCATATTTATCAAATACACATGATCTTTAAGAACTCTCTCTATACAATTATACTTAAAAGAGCAATGATGCTAGTTTACAGGCAGACTTGGCATATCCCAGAACTCTGTATGGTTTTGGATGCAATTGTGTACAGCATTTGAGCAGGAAACTGATCTAAACAGACATGGTTTTTGGAATATTTCTTATGTTACACACCCTTCTTCATAGATACTCCTTACGTTTTAGGTTCTTTGGCCACTGGGTTAATTTAGATTGTCTGTCTCACAGGCCAATCTAATAACTCCAACTGGAAGATCCCAAAAAGGTACCTTAGAAGTGTTACCCCTCGGCTTTCATAAAATGCATTTTACTGTTGCTGCTCTCTGTGTTAAATATTTCAATATATTTTTTAATCCTGAATCAACTGCAGTGGGATTGCTCACAAAGGGATTTCACTGTCAAATTCTCTCAGGAAAAATCTGCATGTTTATGTGTGAAAGGCTTTGCCATTTTACTTCACCACTGCTGTTCTTGAATTCAAGAAAACAGTAACAATGTTGAAATTGACCCTTTTATTGACAAATTTTGAGGGCAGTTCAGTCTTGGGACTTAGGGAGCAATTGCCTTGTTCATTAATGTAAATGTTGAACTAAATCAGGATTGCAATGTAAAATACAATTTGCAATTATACACAGAAGGCAGCCACAAGTCACTTAATTTTCTATAATTTGTTTAAGAATGAAAATGTGATTAAGATGTCACCGCAAAGATCTCCATTTTGGTTTCAGTTCAATATTGGCTACACATTAGAAAACACCAACAGAAGTAAATGTCATTTTTACTAAAAACAAGTTTGCTGGGGGGAAAACAACATCACAATCTTCATGAACAGCAAGTGAAAGACAAGCAATGGAGTTTATTATCACCCAAAATAACTGTAGGACTTGTTTCAAACACACAAAAAAACAGGTTTGTCGTTATGCATCTTTCTCAAACTATGTGGTCAAACTAGATACAACTGTTCCCCAAGATATGACCTAAGATCAGTGTGCAGCATGCATGAAATATTATTATACAGCCAAGTCCTTTGGAAATAACACATACCAGTTTCAACTCCACAGCCCTGGATTAGGAAATATGAACCCCACAACTGTTCCAAGTATTATTCTAAACTATAATTGCAACATTTCAGCAGATTGCAAACCAGCAAAAATTTCTGGGTCATCATATTTCACTGCCTATATATAGGACTTGAGTTCAGGAGATACTCTATTTAAAGCAGTTCCACTGTTGGAAGGCCTCAATTCAATGTCAATGGTTGAGAAAATTGTACAGGAGTAAGAATAGTATATTCAGCCATGGATGGTTGAGTGTGCACAACAACATTAAATCTTTCGTCACTGCAGACCTGTATACAGGTCTAGGAAAAAAAAAAAAACTCCTCTCAACCACTCCACTCGTGTATATTTATGCGTTTTTTTTTAATTTATTTTTTAAGACACCAAAACCCTTTTGTTATCCTACTCAAGTATTTCTGTAATGCTATTTGGTGCAGAAATATTTAAGTGTTCACAAAGAAAATAGTCTAAGATCCAGACAGTGGTGGTGGTTCTTGAGTGGCATCTCTTATGATCTTACTCTCTTGAGGCAAGACCACTCATACAAAACCAGTTGCATCTATAGGGAATGGTTCTTTTCATTCTGAATATGTGGCATAACATGTTTGCCAGAAACCTATTTCTGTTCTGTAGTAAGTAATGAACTTTATAGGCATTGCGTTCTAAGCCAACTTTGGACTTAGGCGTCGAGATGTTTCAGTCAGAATTTTTAAGCTGTTGCACAATTTTTAAACTGTTTTCATTCATACTTTTCTTTCTTCTTTTTGCTTGTTCATCTTCTACAACTGATACAGGGTTACTGGTCATTCTGCACTGGTAATACAGTATATTACTGAACAAGATACAATACATGAGTACCACATAAAATCATACCAAACTTATTCCATTTCACATGTCACAATGTTGTATACCTTCTTTATTTATTTTTTTTTAAAACACAGATTTTTTATAATTATTATTATTAATTATTTTGGTTATTGATGCGCCAAACAATTGCAAATATTTTAATATGCGTCTATTAAAGTGTCAGCTCCCGTTTTTTAAAAAGATGACATCAATACACACTGGCCTGTCAGTGTTTTACATTAGCTACTATTACACTCAACAGCAAAATGTTGTTGTTATTTCTTTTACATAAGATCCACTGCAAGCACTACAATGATGTGTGAGTCTTTTTTTTTTTTTTTTTTTTGTCTTTTGATGGCATATTGCGCTTTAAAGGCAGACCTTCACAGAAACATTTTAACATTGAATATTGATAGCAAGCACCTCAAAAACTTTCTTTTTTCAAGTCAAACACAGAAAATTATAAAAGCAACTAAAATCGTAATACACTGTAGTTAAATAGAGCAACACTTTATTTAATACCCACACCATAGACTTCTGTGTACACTCACTGCAATTGTTAATACAAAAATAAAGTTAGTAAAATGTAGCCGGAAAATGTCCCTACACTGCGAAGGTACTGGAACACCGAATATTATGTTTACAATAGATACAGTTTTTAGAAACTCTAAATTAAACATGGGCTTTTTACAGAGAAACCAGGCATTATTACGATGAGATTTGATATTGAAAAACAAATGATTTACATTAAAAGTCTGAATATTGGCAAATCTTATGATTTCAACATTTACCAAGCAAAGCGGTAGATGTCTAATATAAACATGATAACGCTTTATTTTGGACAGTTACCGGTAAATCTCAATAACCACCAAGCGGCTTTTGCTAATGACTGAATGTCTCGCTTTCACACATTGTAGGCTTCAGGCTTAATTCACTAATTCTTTGTGGCGTTTTGCTTCATAACTATAATGTCATTTTCTGTTGTATTTGGAGTAGAATATCCTTCAACACCATTGTGAATTGTTTTATACGCAAATTTACCAGAATGTTGGTTGTTCTACGTAAGTGGATCACAATATTGTTCAGTATCCTGCTGAACGGCTCAATTGTGCATTAGTGTAAGCTCATTTAATGATGATTTTGTTCATGGAAAATGTGTATGCAGAAATAATTATATTCTTTGTCAATGATTATTTTGTTAATTGACAATTTATATGCAGGAATAAATACATTCAGTGATATACCTGCATTTACCAAAGAGCTTCGGTAAATCATAGGATTAATGTAAATGTCAGAAAAGCAATTTATTGCTTAATAATTTTACCTTTACCACCTTATTTGGTAAATGCTGACATTTACATAAGATTGACCACAGTCTGACTTTTACTATATATATATAGCAAAAGTTTGGGCACCCCTGGAAAAAATGTATGTTACAATGAATGTTTCAGTGAACAGAAGTTGACCTGACCTCTGCATGGTACAAAGTTAAACATGACACCTTGCAATTTCAACTGTCAGAAACATTGTCAAGAAATGGAAGTTAAATGGAACGGTTAAAGTCAAGGTAACATCTGGAAGACCAAGAATAATATCACATAGACTTGCCCGAAAACTGGTCAGATCTGCACAACAGAACCCACAGGTCACTGCAAAGGACCTTCAGAACAGTTTAGCTGACACTGGAGTAGTTGTTCACAGGTCCACAGTACAGTGTACCTTACACAACAAGGATCTGCATGGGAGAGTTGTCAGAAGGTAGCCTTTTCTACGACCTCATCACAAAAGTCAGCGTCTAAAGTACGCAAAAGAAAACCTTGACAAGCCTGAAGCTTTTTGGAACAATGTGCTTTGGACTGATGAAACGAAAACTGAACTGTTTGGACAAAAACCAAAGCAGGTACATTTGGAGAAAAAAGGGTGAAGCATTTCAAGAAAAGAACACCTTGCCAACTGTTAAGCATGGGGGTGGCTCTATTATGCTTTGGGGTTGTGTGGCAGCCAGTGGAACCGGAAATATTGTGCGAGTAGAAGGAAGAAAGGATTCAAATAAATATCAACAAATCCTAGAAGCCGATGTGCTAAAGTCAGTCAGGACACTGAAGCTGAAGAGA
Source organism: Polyodon spathula (assembly GCF_017654505.1). Classification (NCBI taxonomy): domain Eukaryota; kingdom Metazoa; phylum Chordata; class Actinopteri; order Acipenseriformes; family Polyodontidae; genus Polyodon; species Polyodon spathula. The sequence continues at coordinate 43,570,625 of NC_054539.1, read as the reverse complement.
GGTTGGATATTTCAGCAAGACAATGATCCAAAACATACCTCAAAATCAACCATGAAATATTTACAAGAAAAAAGCAGAAAGGTTTTGGAATGGTCGTCAAAGTCTCCAGACTTGCATGCAAAGAGACCTAAGAATCTTTCTGAGCTGGAAGCGTTCTGCAAGGAAGAGTGGGAAAAAATTACAAAGGCAAGAATAGAAAGACTCTTAGCTAGCTACAGGAAATGTTTGGAAGCAGTTATATCTGCCAAAGGAGGTGTTACCAAGTACTAAGTGACAGGGTGCCCAAACTTTTGCATACAACTCTGTATGTGTGTGTGTGTGTGTGTGTGTGTGTGTGTGTGTGTGTGTATATATATATATATATATATATATATATATATATATATACACACACACACACACACACACACACACACACACACACACACACAAGTTTTTGCTCAAAAGAGCCAACTTCCCAATTATTATTATTATATCCCAATTATTTCAACTAAAATGTCAGTGTATATTTAAGTGCCTATCAAATATGTAACTGTACAAATACACACAGCTCCAAATACAGGAGGTGTGTGCAAATATATTTGTACACTGTTTAGCATAAACAGTTATTTATTCATGAATGTAAGTCCTATTTATTTATGAATTCCCTTGTTAAATCAGGCACTGCAACCGTCCCAATTATAGTGGGAACATTTAACATGAACTTTATTTCTGTTAAAACATTCACATTGCACTGTAAATATTTTATTCTAAATCATTTTGGCAAAGTATAATACAAACACATAACAAAAATACACCTTTCACCGCTGCAAAGCACTCTTAATGCAGCTTGTCTTGGGATCTAGGACACAGCCTTTTACTTTATGCACCTCATGTTACTTGTGTTACCACTCCCACCCCCAGCTCTAAAGAGGAAGTTACTTCGCCATTGCTTCACTCTATTACAGCTGCTTGCTGGATGATTTCTAATCTTGCCCATGAAATCGGGTTGCCAACAACTTGCATTGCCAAATGGAGGCAAAACCCAGGCATTGCTACTCTCACTCTCTACTGCATAAGCAGGATTTAGGGGTGAAAGACTGTGAATGTATCCAAAACATCTTAAAGAGTTTAGTAGATCTACAATGAAATGAGGAAGTACATTCTAAATTAAAACCGCAGCTGTTACGAGATTAAAACACATCACACACATTAAAACCATTTGTTTAGTCTAAAAAGATCTTGCACTTTCTCATGACTTCTAAAATTTTTAACGTAACAAAATTACGTGAAAATTCAATGAATGAAATATGGGGGTGACAGCATGGATTTTGGAGAATTTTCCAATACAAAATATCAACTTATTTAGCAAAAATACAGTGCACTTCCTTTTCATAAGCTTTTTATAAGTGTGTTCTTACTGTCAACCTAGACGGGATGAGAATTAACCAATGTTTATATATATGTTTTGTATTATAATATATATAATATATAATTAATATATAATATATATATATTATAATAATATATATAAATATATATTATAATTTATTTCCCCCCAGAACGTGCAGGAAAAGGTCGGACAAAAACGACCGAAAAGACACAACGATCAGTGACTCGTGTTAAGCTATCACGTGACGCATTCATATTCACCTAAGAGTCACATTAAGCTGAATTCGTTACAGATTTAAGCATATCTAAAAAAATAACCCAACCCCCCCCCCCCCCTTTTGGGTTTTTGGGGAGAGAGAAGGTTGTTTCATTGTAACAAAAAAAACCTTTTTTGGACTTAAGCCTAAAAAATTTAAGAGATATATATATATAATATATATATATAATAGATATATATATTAGATAGTTTTATTTATTTTTTACACCCACCCCCACCCCAAATAAAATGGGGGGTTTTAGTATAACAATTCCAGAATTACTAAAATTTCCAAAAGGAGAAAACATTTTCCCTTTTCAATTTCGAAAAATGGATTGAGCTGTGGAAAGCAGTACACACCATAGGTTTCTCGATATCAAAAAGAGAACAACCCTTCCGCTCCCCATTTTCTTACGTGAAACCTTGAAGGTGAAATCTCCCACTGCCCCTTACTTTGTGCAACTATTGTTCTATTCATCCCTAACATCGCAATAAAGTTCACATGATTCACACAAGCCCAGTATCACCCAGGCCTGCCTGGATGGATGAAGAGCACAGCTCCATAGTTAGCTGTGTTTTATTACAGACACTCTAAACTACAAGGCCCTTAAGCTGGAATAAACAGGGGACATCTTGAGGTCCACAAGCAGAGCCAACAATGAGCTAAAGGGGCAGAGCTGATTGGTCATGGAAATACAGAAACCCCACCCTTAAGCCCCACCCCCTTTTTTGTTGGTTCCATTTGCCTAATTTAGGTGGTTGAAGTACAGAGGGCCAGAAGGGTTGAGCGGCACGCTGTGTCATACAAAGACTTTGGCCAGGGCGTCGGCTCCAGCGCTGGCGATGTAACACTTGGACGGGTGGAACGCCACGTCATGGATAGACTCGTCGAATTTCTTGCGGTGAGCCGTGAACTCCTGAATGCACGTCTTGCTGTCTAGGTTCCACAAGCGAATAGAGCAGTCGTGACCTGGAGAGAGAAAGCAACAGGCATTTTGAATTAGTTTTGTTCATTCCAAAACGTTCTTTCCAGAGGATAGCTGTAAGCGAATGACATATCAAGTAAGAATCTTTATTATAAAATAATATATATATATATTAAAAAACAAAAAAACAAAAAAACAAACAGGTTGTTAAGGAGCCCAGTTTGAGAAGTATATCCCTTTTGTTACCTAAGCAACCACAGGCCACTTTCTAACCTGGCATTTCTGGCTAAGGACCATGCAGGGGATGCTAATTTACATGACTACTTAGATATGTGATATATCAGTTATGTTTACCAATGTATTGTTGCTGTTTTGATTCAGTTTAGCGTTTTTTCATCATGAATCACGTCCAGCTTTTTTTGCTGGACAATTATTCACGTAGGCCAGAATGGTAGCCATTTAGGAGACATGGGCCTTTTTTGTCGTCACACTGCTTAGCCTTAACCAAGTCATGTGGTTTTCCTGTGCCTCAGTCCCAATCTGCTGCAAGACTGAGGGTGAAGATAGAGCTCCTTGGAAAAAAGAGGTTCTGCATGTGCTGAACTATGCAGGTGAAAATAATAAAACTTCTTATACTACTAATTATAAAAGCGATATTACTACTTTGGTATAAAAAATTAATAGTAGCAGTTATAGCTCTACCTCCAAATACTGTAAATATAACATTCTTAGTATCTTGCAAATGGTGGTTTGTGAATAGTTACATACCAAACCAAATTACTATTGCATCACGCATTGTCATGGTAACTACATGTTAACGTGCATAAGAGTAAAAATCCCCTTTCTCACTTAACTAAGTGTTGCATTAGCATGGTCTTGTCTTTTACATTCAGAATGATACATCCTTTATCATTTTCAGTGCAAGTTTTATATTTATATATATATTATATATATATATATATATATATATATATATATATATATATATATATTATATATTATATATATATGAAGGAGGGCTATAGTGGAAAATGATTGCCCAGAGGGAAGACCATTGTTATCAGCAGGGGGCTATAATGCCTGGAGGCAACAACAGTCTTCCGGACTGGCATTTAATTTTCCACTATGAGCTGAGTGTGCAGTATATATTTTATATATGAATTAGTCAAGAAAATAAGTGAAGCAAGGTTGGACAGTAAATATGACTTTAGCTGATACAGCATAAGTATCTAAAATAATAACAAATAAATAACAGAAAATGTTTTTGAAGTTCGTACCGTATAGTTATCAAAGTTTTTTTTGGCGTACAGCTCTCTGTCTGGCTTGCTGACTGCTGCATAACACAGTTCACATCCCCGCTATCATATTTGTTTACATCTTTGGAGTTGAATTTGTTTGACAGTCAGAAAACAATGACAGTGAAGTTTTAATCACTATTTTAGTGTTTGGAGCATCTTTCTTTTTTGGTATGTTTTGTAATTAATTTTCTGTTAAGGTCACAGAATAGCTATTTAGCAGTTTTTGTTATGAGGAGTGCAGAGGAGAAGGGAGTGCCTATGAAAAGGGGCGGGACTGACAGTGATGTGAACCAATCACATGACAAAGGGAGACTATTTACTGGTGGTGTAAGGATGTTAGGCCAATAGTTAAATCTATTTTTGCCCATATATATATATATAAACACACACACACCTATGACAAGTTGCAGATGAAGTATTGAACCCTGTATATAATAAATATTGTTTGGTAAATACCTCAGTGGTGGCTGGTGTCGTTAAGGCTAACAGCAGTTTAAGCCAATTTCCAAATATTCCATCCTTTAAACACATTTTAGACTGTCAGAGATCACGTAAAATGGGGATGTGCTGATTAAAAATGTGTAACTACAACATTCGATTCCCTGCTTTTACAATCATCTTCAATCTATGTGCTGCTTTCACCAATCATTGATATTGAGAAAAGCGTCTTCTGAAATATTCAACTTCTCCTTGCTTAAGGATGATAATTACTAGCCAGGGCTGCGTTTGCTGTATATGAAACAAGCTACGTGATTAATTTAATCTCCATTATTATATAACACGGTATGCATGTTTATATGCGAAACAATTATTATTATTATTATTATTATTATTATGTTTATTTAGCAGACACCTTTATCCAAGGCAATTTACAGAGACTAAGGTGTGTGAACTATGCATCAGCTGCAGAGTTAAACATCTTTTTTGCACAATTGATTTTTTTCCTACATGCGCAACACCAATAAATAAAGATACATACACAGGTTTAGTTTCGAAATAACCCGTTTGCAACATTTTATCCCATTAATAATGTTACAGTGCTGTTTTTAGTTTTTATTGATTAAACGGCTAGAAACTGTTTTTTTTTTTTAATTTCTAAAATTTAAAAAGTAATAATTAACAGAGTGTAAAATCAAGTTATACATCCCACATCACACCTGTACTAACCTATTTTATTTTAGCTCATCAAGTACCCAAACACTTCAAGAACATATCTTCTTTGCTTTACTGAACATTTCTTTCCAAAACCACACTTAGACAATAGTAACTGCTGCATTGGCTTTTACAAATTAGTTATATTAATTCCATTTTAATAGAAAAGTATTAAGAGGTGCTGCTTGCATCAATTAAAAAAAGCAAAAAACCCCAATAAACTAAACAGTGTACCATCTAATAACCAGTAAGCAAAATATTTGTGTTGCATACAGTGCCGTACAATTGAATTAAATTTCCAGCTATACAAATACATTCACTTAGTTTTGTTAATCACAATCACAACCATAGATATACTTTACAAGTGAACCACTGCATTACACTGACATGTAGAACAAGTTACTGTATGTATTAAAGTCATTCAAAGTACTGCATTCAAACAAAATGTTTTCTACATCAGGCCATAAACACTTTCTTCCTCCATCAGCTTGTTTTTCTTTGGCCATTTTAAGTTTGTCTTTGCTTCGTTTTCAGTCATGTACTGTTTTTTTCAGCACTGCGATTGCCACGTATTTTGGCAAATTCAACAAAGTGCAATTTCAAACCTGTTGAGTAGCATTTTCGTTTTTTGTCTTACTGTCCTACTTTATCCAGTCTCAAAGCCACCTGCATTATTATAGAATTGCAGTTACAATGAACAGAAGACTTGATAAGATTACTGTGCTTTCTAACCAATAGCTGTTTGCTACAGAGCTCAGGGGCGGGGTCAGTCTGAATGTTGACAAATCGATGCTCTGGAGGGAAGGGAATAAGGAAATTCAGAGAGACTGACAGTGATTGCGTTAACAGTGAAGCACTATAGTTGTAAAGTTTTCATATTCTGAAGATTGATATCTTTAACCACTATTTTTTTATTCTCCACGTACGCACGCGTGCGTCTGGTTGAGAGGAGGTCAGTCAGGAGGAAGAGTCAGAAAGCTTGTGTTTAACATTAAAAATGACTAAGAATACTGAGAGTAACAAATTAAAACTTTTAATTAGAACAGTGATTTTGTGTTTCAATGTAGCAACATGACCTGAATGCCGTAGATCCTGAAAAAATATTCAAGTTGTTGACAGTTAAGTTTGTGAGAGACATAAGTGTGGCTGTAGTAATCCCACTGTGGCACTGGTACAGCAGTTTAATATTACACAAACCGGCACATATGTTGCACCAGTGTATTACCTGCTCCCCTAGAAAAAATGCCTAGAAAACCGACTTACTCAACGGTTTTTACAGTATAACTACGATACATTATAAGAACATAAGAAAGTTTGCAAACAAGAAGAGGCCATTTGGCCCATCTTGCTCGTTTGTTTGTTAGTAGCTTATTGATCCCAGAATCTCATCAAGCAGCTTCTTGAAGGATCCCAGGGTGTCCGCTTCAATAACATTACTGGGGAGTTGGTTCCAGACCCTCACAATTCTCTGTGTAAAAAAGTGCCTCCTATTTTCTGTTCTGAATGCCCCTTTGTCTAATCTCCATTTGTGACCCCTGGTCCTTGGTTTTTTTTTCAAGTCGAAAAAGTCCCTTGGATTGACACTGTCAATACCTTTTAGAATTTTGAATGCTTGAATCAGAGAGAGGCTGTTAGTTGCAAAGAAAGAGTCTCTTCTAACCTAAGCCTAGTACATATTTTTATAAGCCCTTTTTGCCAAAATCTTTTCACAGGTACAACCAATTTCAGACATAATAATAATAATAATAATAATAATAATAATAATAATAATAATAATAATAATAATAATAATAAAAGACCAATTGAAAGCATTTTCCTAATGTATGCAAAGCTACATGGATAAATATCTCGGGTCATACTGGCCTGAGGCATTATGTTTGTTTACAAAATAATTTCCAACACAACTAAACATGAAATAATTTATTTTCTGTTCTTGATTTATTTTAGTTCCAGAAAGATCATCAGCAAACAGGGGTAACATACAAAACTGGAATAATGTGTGTTCACTTTAATTACTTGATAAGATAACTACAAGTGCTTAATAATTTAAATTAGGCCAGTAAGATGTTGTCTGGGTGTTAATAAAAAAAGAGAAAGGAGGCTGTATGGTCCAGTGGTTAAAAAAAAGGCCTTTTAAGCAGGAAGCCCCAGTTCAAATCCTGGCTCACTCACTGACTCATTGTGTGACCTTGGGCAAGTCACTTAACCTCCTTGTCCTCCGTCAATGATTTTTTGAAAATAAAAATCAAGTTATTTAAATCAGAAATTTAAAAAATTGACTAGATTTGAATCAGTCAACCCTGACAGAAATAAATGATGCTAGTCATCTTGAGTTATTTAGTTATTTTTTATGGCTTCCTATTAATTCTCTTATTCACTTGGCCTACAGTGACCTCTGTTGGTAGAGACTGGGAATGTAGTCGCTGTACATTACAATGCAGCACTGGGTGCTCAGATCAGCAGTGCGAGGCTACCCACTGGGTAGCTGGTTTCAATGAGGCCTGGAGCAAATGGAGCACTGACCAATTGGTGGCTGCAGGGCCCCAATTTTATCATGTTTCTTTTAAAGCAATTTCATTATTTATTGATTTTTTTTTTTTACAACCAAAACACATGAAAATATGATTAAACTAAATCTATACAAAACACACTCGGTGCTGTCAAAACTGTATAAATAAATACAAAGCTCATACTGTACAGAACGTATTAATTAATTAAGAGCAGGGCTGAGGGAAAAAATAAGTAATTGGCCTCTAAAGAGTTCTCTGCACACTGATCCTTATGAAAACAACACAGCAGCCATAAATGCATATGAAAATGCATAGAAAACTATGAAGTATTACAATTAAAATCAGTAGTTACTTAATGAATTTTTCATGCACTGTTGATCTGTTTAAAAAATAAAGAACATTTTAAACTGAAACGATATACAAGGCCGTTCAGTTTATTTGTTAATATATACTTTTGCTAGTTCAGTTAGGTTTGTAGGCTTCAGGCTGTGTCTCAACTGAAAATGTGCAACTCCATACACTGAAAAGCTAGACAGTGAAAAGCTAGATAGCGTGCAGCGATTTTCTGTAGGCGAGGGAAACGATCCTTCATTGAAGACCAAAAGATCACTGAATTGGTGTCCTGGTGCACTTAAAGCTGCAGCTCAACATCTTCCCATTTCTATAGCAGCACCCTCTGCATACCCAGGTAAGGAAGCTAAAGGGAAACCGTTTCTGTCCAGTAAGTTGACAAGGTCTGGGTTCAAAAACCTGCCAGTTTTTAAAAATCCTGCAGCGAGCAGCAATATGGCAGATTTCACACTGAACAGATCTGACTTTTAATAATTCCACTCTATCTTGACACATCGTGGAAGCGGAATTTTCCATTTCCATTTCTAGGAATGCTGTTAAAAGCAATGCTGTGTTTTCACTGTTGTATTGGACATCATCAAACCATGTTTTCCAGAGGGTTACAGTTGGCTCTGGGGGTCCTGGTACCTTTAAGTTGCTTTGCTGTTTTTTTTTTTTCTGACAAATTTCAGAAACTTTCTAAAATTTCGCCGCTCTGGACTTGAAAAACTTTTGGCGCGTAGTATTTTCTCAGTCAACTGACGTTACGACTCCCACTGTTTTTCAAGTTTTTAAAAGATAAGACTATCTACCTTTTCCAGAGGGATGTTTCCTTTTATCAAAGCTTCTGTCAGCTGACATCTAGCAGTTTCTAACTTTGCCAGCTTTTGTCTAAGCAGTGAACAAACTTAAAACAGTAGCTTGCTTTTTCAAAGTCTCTCCCAGAGTCGGTCTGCAGATGTTTTCTTTTTAGGTTTTTCTTGCTTTTAAGGTGCTTGAGACAAGTGTCCTTTCTGTTGTGGTCAACCACTTTGTTATACATGTCCATACATAGTAAAAAAAAAAAAAAAACAATCCAGAAACAAATCTTCCAGACGTGAACATTAGTTTATAAGACTATGGGCATTGTTTACAAAAGGGCACTAAATTATTATGGCTCACATTGATTTTATTGTGCCAAACTATGGTAATCAGAATGAATATTTGATTTGCACGGTAATGAATGATCATTTTTTTATTTAAATGAGGCACCCCGCTCTGAATAATGAGATAAGCTTTATTCACACCGTATTTACTAAAGGGCAATAAATGTAGTGTGTACGGATAATTATTTTGTTTGGAAACCAGGCTTTAATCACTGATAATAGGTGCAAAGGCGCCGACTCTGTGGGTGCTCCTGGGCTCAAGCACCAATGGGGGGGGGGGGGGGGGGGGGGGGATAGTTCTGAATAGTGCAAATAAATCACCTATTCTGACAAATTGCAGTGTGGATGCTTCACAATCAGAACTATTATTGCAGCGTTTAAAAAGTAAAACATTCACTGGTGGCTCTGACAAACCAGAATGTCATCCTTCACATAGTCAACTCCATTTATACAAAGTCTCCCAGCTTTATTGAAAAGATCTGCGTTTCCCTCGTTTTTCTTGCTCTCCTTGGTATCCAACCTAGTAGATACAGCGTCCGTCACTTCTGACAGATTCTACTGTACTTGCTGAACTGGTTTTCTCCTACTGCTAATTTTAAACAAATGTAGCCATCTAGCTAACAATTTCATCTCAAGGGCTACAGTGAAACGTCTTTCAATTGGGACTTTAGTAAAGACAGCATGTGTACCTGAGTACATTCACTATTGCCGGTAGTATTTCAGTTATTTAATTACTCACAGGCTGTAACCCACAACTCCACAAACCAGCCAGCATTTTTGTAAATAGCAACACTTGTAATGAATAATAAAATAAAATTTTATTTGTGTCATCGGTGTCAATTTCAGGCGGAGCTTCATGGGCGGCAAGATGGCATGGCTGAGAGAATTTTTTTTCCTTCGTCATCCTGTCTGGTGCTGTCAGTTTCAGTTTCTCAGCACACAGTACAGTAGTCACTCAGTAACGAGGTGCTAACAGTCGATTGTTCGAACTATAGAAGCGTTTACTAAGATGCCTTTGTTATTAAAAAAAATTTAAAAATAAACTGACAAAACTATATGCCTCTCTAGGTACACTATAAACATTATCACGCACATTAAATTATCGCTAACAATACATGTAGTGTGCACGTAAATGAATGCGTTCTCAGTTAGTAAATGAGGCAGTATATTTTGATTTACGATGCACATTAGGCTCACTACTTAATGTGCACATTACAGCTACATTTAGTGCCCTTTCATAAATGAGGACCTAAAAGTACTATTATTACATCACAGTTTTTTCTCAATGCTGTCATGTTTTTTTTTTTTTTCCTGGTAGTGATAGAATCATGGCCTAATGATGGATACTGGATTCATCACTATGTATTAAATCCTGAACTTATTTTTTCTACCACTTGAGGGCAGGGTTAACACATCCAGGCTGATTGGACAGTGCTGGAAAGAATGCACTGAAATAACCCAGGGCCAAATCAGACCTGTTGTGAGAAACAGAGGACTTGGGTCTCCAGGGTTGTCAATGCAGCCTTTTCAAGAAACACATTTACCCAAGAGAAACAGAAAAATCTGTGTAAAATAAAAAAAGGTACTTACTGCCAGACATTAGATACAAGCCATTGGGATCAACAGCTAGACTTGTTACTGCATCTAAGTGAGCCACCATCGAATGGATCAGTTTACCTTAAATGGGAAAATTAAAAAAAAAAAAAATACACAAAATAAACTGGAGCCCTAGTTAGAAGCAAGTGGAAAGGCAAAGGCTTTAATATAACTTAGCTGTTGGAAGTTAAATTGTGGTTCTGTGTGGTTTCTTCTTTTTTTTTTTTTATCATTCCAGCAATTTTATTTCTATTTTAAAAAGCGTTTTTCACTTTGCCCTTGCTTCAAAATAGGGCCCATTGACAAAAACTTCTACTTTTATTTTAGTACCATTAGATATTTTAATGCAGGAATACAGTGGATAAGGCAGATACGAGGGGCCCAACTTACAGGTGTGCTGTATTAGTTTTTTTTTTCATAAGGCTGCAAGTTGACAGTTTTATTTTTAAATACTTTTGGCATATTCTAATATCTTTTAATCTCGCTTCATGCAGAGAAAGCCAATTAAAACAGCTTATATGTAGGCCCTAACTATCAGCTGAACAGCTTAATTCCTGCTGCAGGCTACTAACACTGCCCATAAAATCTGTTTACCTCCTCTCTGCTTCCATTTGTAAAGTGGGCCACCTTTAGCACTAGGATCTGCACATGCACCCCTGAATGGTTGAGGTGTTAGGTACCTGTGTTGTTGTCAAAGAACTTGATGTGCCTGTCTTCCTGTGCTGTGATTGTGATGGGAAGAGTCGGGTGGCTCAACACTTTGTTTATCTTACAAGAGGTACCTGCAAACAAAGATGTATTTATTTTTTTTAAATATTAATTAAATAAATACTCACTGGGATAACCACATTAAGATGTCACATCTACAGAATAACTTGCTACACATTTGTTGGGACCTCTCTTTTCCATTCCCTTCATCTGTTACAGGCAATACCCCCAGTTTCCTAAGAACTGCAGAGGCAATGGAAAACGATCACATCTGGTTTTATAATACATTTTACACTTTAGGTGAATGCACAGTTGTGGTAGGAACAACTGGCACCACCTGAGTCAAAGTCAAAATAAAGTCTAAAAAAAAAGCACAGCAGCAAAACAGATGTGAGAACATTTACATGTTTAAAAGGCTTTGGGTCTGTTCATTTTAGCATCTGCATACCAAGCATCTCTAACCTTCTGCAGGCCTAAAGAAAGCAAACATTAGTCAAACAGGAGCATGCTGGTGATGTAAGCAGCATGATGTGCTACTGCTTACCGTTCAATCTCTGAGATCTATTAAAACAAATAAAAATGGGCTGATGCATCAACAGCCTCCTGTGCTACTTACCAGTGTCTGTGTTGGACTCCAGGCTGAGAACCAGCTGCCGTGTCTCCATGTTGAAGATTGCAGTCTGCCCCGTGTTGAATGAGGACACCATGTGACCCGGGTCACTGCACACCACGTCCACGGAAGAGGGGATCCCCAGCTCTGAAAAGTGAACAGTTTGAGTTGAGTGGGTGCTCATTTCTGCAATGCAAACTCTCACTTCTTAAAAACACAGAAAAACACATATTTAGAAAGTTAACTATTGTATTAAGTACCAAAAATGTTTACTTTTTGGTATTTTAACATTTCCAAAAAAGAATTACACATACAAAAAGAGAAACGTGAATGTTGACAATTAACCAGAGCCAACGGCCCTCCAAAAATAAACTGAAGCAGTTTTGTTTGGCTGTGTTAAAAGAACACAACCTTCCCATTCTTGAAAAAAGTACAGATACTACAACTTTTGTAGTTTATTACCTCTGTTTTCATTAAATACGGTGAGGGCTGGTAAAGTTTCGGCAGCGTTCCACAGCCGCACGGTGCCATCTGCAGAACAGGAGATTAACCGCTGATGGGCCCCGCTGTACACCAACCCACACACAGCATCAGTGTGGCCTAAGAGGGCTCCTCGTAGCACTGAGGGGTCTGCAATCAATCAGGAATTTCACAATTACTGGACTGCAATACTCGGTGGATTCATCGAGGACCCTGCGGTGCATTAACAATTCACTCATGGAGGAGTCTATACATACACTAGTCACTTTACACTGCTGATTGCTCTTATCTCTAAACATTACACTAACTGCAGTACACAAAACAGTGTGGTTCAAATTTAGATACTTCCCGATTATGCACACATAGCTAATCTTGCGAGATGATTATGTGAAACTAACATTTAGAAATTGTGTAATTAAATACAATGGGTCAGATAGAGGTGTTTATGCCAAAATGCAACACAACTGTCCAAGTAACAACAATGCAAATTATGAACCACCAAAAATGCATTCAGTGGCCAATATCTTTTGGGTATAGTTTAAATATTATGTAGTCCCTGTACCAATACAATGTTATGAAGTTTGCAATTACTCATTTTGAATCTGAGTCTGTTTTAAAGGTGCTATCATGTGAATTCATAAGCTGCTCTTCAGTTCTACTTATCTGCAATAGACACCCTGGTATCCAGAAAGTTAGGCCAGTTCATGTATCTTCCATTGTGGACAAGTTTCCACATGTTTTCTTTTGTTTTGCTGGCATTACACTACTCTGCACTAGATGGCGATGGTGCTTACTAACAAAGGCGCTTCATCTAGCTTAAGAACTCCAATTAGAAATACAAACACTAACTAATGCAGAACTCCAATTAGAAATACAAACCATAGGAGTCATAGGGATCAATGTTAGGGTTTGGAGTATTCCAGCTCTGGATTGTCCCATCAATACCACTGCTAAAACACTGCTCTCCACTGGTGCTCATTACTACACAGAGCACTGAGCCTCTGGAAACAGCAAAAAGAACAAACAAAGCAAATTATTAAAAAAAAAAAAAAAAAAAAAAAAAAAAAAAAAAAAAAACATGTTTTTAACAGAACTTGAACAGCAAATCTTAAAATGAGTATCAGGATACTTTTCCACCTCAGCAGGTTCAAAGCATGTCACTCATCTGGCTGGTTAATGAAAGGATTTAAAGTACTGGTTGGAAGAAGGGGTTGGGCCAATTTCACTCCCCAGGCGAGATTACCAAGGAAGTCCAAGGCTGCCAAAAATAAAGTTCTGCAAACTTTCTTTTAACCTATCAATATACCACATACTGTATTTTTAAATGATAGTAAAAAATATATACAAATATTACTACTTTTGTAAAAAAAAATTAAAAAAAAAAAAAAAACCATTCTACATCGTTGGATGAGAACTTACTCAAATGCAATCATTCAATTGCAACTAATTTTCTATTTCCACGCAGATAAAGAAATGCGCCTGTGTAGAAATGTTGACTGCATCAATACAATTAGCCCCATTCAATTTAAACATTAATTGATTTACTACGTACCTATGTGCCCTAAATGTATAAATAGGTTCCACATCTAGAGAGGCACTCCTGAGAAAGAAGACAGGATTAAAAAAAAAAAAATAATAAATGTTAATACATTTCTCAGCAATAGCACAACAATGAAGTGGTGACAGGACATGCAGAAGACCTGTACAAATTAAAATGTGTTTTACAATATTGTACATACACCCCTGTACGTTATTTCAAGATTATCTCTAGTATATATAGTATGACTAGGATGAATACAGTGTAAATATGTGTCCATGCTTTTCAATCTACAAAACTAAAAATAATTACAAATAAATACAAACAAAAAAAATAAAAAACACTATTGGGAGATCCTAATCACAGAAAAAATATTAATATGGTTTACTGTGTATTTAACATCCCATCATTTTTATTCTCAAGTAATGACGGATTTGCTGTCAAGCACAGCTTCTTACTTTTTCGTGGGGGCGGTTTTCTGCAAGTTCCACATCTTGAGCGTGTGGTCTTCTGACGCCGTTATTATGACTGGTTCAACAGGGTGGAAGGCGAGACCCCGAATTCCATCAAAGTGACTCCGTAATGTGAACTTGGGGTTCCACGTCTTCCTCAGTGCATCTTTATTGCTGCTAATCTAGAAACAAACATCACCAATTTTTATGCAGCTTTGTCAACTTCAGTGACTTCCAGGTTTCATTGCCCTGCGCTTCATAGTTTTTTTCCCCACCTAAGGTCAAAGTGGCTTTGTAAAAATCTAACCGTACGTGCACTAATGGCTTCTTGTCAATGTTTTTAAAGAATTGTACTAGTTTATTTATTTATTTATTTATTTATAGAGTTTTCAAATAATATCAGAATTCCAACTAAGCAGCTGCTTAATACACACAGACACACACACACACACACATATATATATATATATATATATATATATATATATATATATATTATATATATATATATAGACAGACACACAACTTTAAGAAGCAGCTGATTTCAGGTTAAGATAAGTAAACTTGTTTTTCTTTACTCCAATGGGTGAGTGATTTGTAACAGTATTTTGTGGGTTTCTTATAAATAAACAACGACAACGAAGAACTCTGAGTGTACTGCATCATTCAGAATACTCATTCTGCATACCAACAACACAGTAATATTGTTATATGACACTTGCAATAAATGCAGCAGCCACTGCATGCTCACTTGATGGCCTGAAGTACTGAACATAGGGTCTCATAGGTATTCCGTGAAACTTTGTTTTGTATTTTTCTAAACGGCTGTGTAAGTACTGTTTGACAAGTGGAGTGTGGAGGTCAATACATGTCAGCAACAAGTTGATCTGCTACATCCCCAGGCTGCTTTGCCCACAAGGGCTGGGATATGTCATTCTCCTGCAATTACCACCCAACCACCAATGATTTCAATAAATTTTAACATTTGTTGAAAATACAGTTTGTTTAAAAGCTTATCCAAGAAACATTTGCTAAAACCACATCATACCAGTAGACTGTTTTAGCA
This sequence comes from Polyodon spathula, assembly GCF_017654505.1. Lineage (NCBI taxonomy): Eukaryota > Metazoa > Chordata > Actinopteri > Acipenseriformes > Polyodontidae > Polyodon > Polyodon spathula. The sequence continues at coordinate 43,555,188 of NC_054539.1, read as the reverse complement.
AATACCTTAATTATCCTAAATTGTCTATTTGACTTGGTTTTCCTGTAGTTAATGAGCACAATTATGTAATACCCACTACAGTGTTAAACCAAAGTGTTTTACAGGCATGGGATATTGACACACACACTAGTTACTTACATCATAGGTGAGTGAATCCGCTTCATTGGCGACTGTAAGGCCTGCAAGTTCTCCCAGCCCCAGCTCACTCTCCGTAGCCTCATCTGTGCCCATAATGAAAGACTTCCCTGACGTTGGAGGAAATGTCAAGGCTTCCACTGCAAAAAATACACAAGAAAACATTTTCACAAAAATGGGTAAACTGCTATGCACTAAACATTTACATAAAATTACTCTAGAGAGTGCATTTACAAAACACATCCTTCAGCTGGATCGCTATACAGAGTTGTCATAAGTAAATAGACAGAGACAATGCGTATAATGGGTATTCTTTGGGACTCCATGTTGTTGACATAGTTTCCCATATTGTATGTGTCACTGCCTGTGGTAAATCTAATTTGTGTTGAGCAGCTGTATGCTAAAACACAGTTCATATTCAAGACAAATGGCAGTAACAACCTGGCGCAACCATCTATGTACATTTTATACAATAAATACTGATTTCCACTTAAAAATTACTGTGGTATTCACAAAGAATTAGTGTACAGATAAATGGCCTCTATTAACCTCTATAAAAAATGATGGAAGGCATCATAATTGACCAATTGTGTAAAAAAAAGTCATTATAATGTAATTTAACCACCAATAACTTTAAACACTTAATCATAAGCGTTGAGGTAAAAGTCAAAATGTTTTGGCTGCTGCCTTCATCAATTACAATGATAATGAGGATGCCAGCAATCAAACTCATTCACAATCATTTGCAGTATATTGTACTCATCTGAGTGTTACCCCTGGTAACAGTGCGTTGAAGTATCTCACAAACAACACACATTCTTTGCTGTTGGTGAAGAAGCCTACCTTCGTCCGTCCTGTTTGTTTCATGTTCATTGAGCCGTGCCACGCTGGGTCGTGATGGGGGGGTTACTGAGGGCTGCACTGAGGGAACGTCTTCTGCGTCTCTCAGGTTTGCCAGCATGTCTTGTAGCTTTGACCTGTTGGGTCCTATTCAGGGAGGAGGAGACAATGCATATATTATTTTGTGATATACAATATGCAATTTGTTTTTTTAAATATAGTTTGACACTAAAAATGGTTCAACACACCTGACAGGAAAAGGAAAAAAAAAAAGAAGGAAACTGGTAGTCACATTTAAGGCCTATGTGGAGCAGTAATGCTGTTGGGTGGTCTTAGGTTAGTACTCAAAAACGACACAATCCTCCACAATTGGCCGAATTTATAAGCAAATAGGCAACAGAATTTGATTGGCTGTATTTTTCCATTAATACCAGAATTAATGTTGGAAGAAATAAAAATGAAGGAAATAAAAACAAAAAAGCTGAGGAGAAACTTTTGGTTCCAGTGATCACTCTCGTTGTGCAATCACTTCTTTCTTTTTATAATTTTATGTGTTACCTTTGTTCCTTTTTGTTCCCTTTTTTTGTTCCAAGGGAAAAGAAACAGATTATATTATACAGATTTTGGAAATGACAACAAATAGGTAAGAATGCAATCAAAAGAGCAAGCTTTTACTGTTACTGCAATACGCAATACAGTACATATTATACAGATCAATACTTTAACAACAACCCCCACGAAAAGACAACTAAATATCTCAGCACTTTCTATTAGTTTAAACTCATGTCTACGATTTTTTTTATATATAGTACACTTATACTTATTTATATATAGTAAAAAATTGTTTTGTTACACATTTAGTAATGTATTGATGACTTCAATTCCAACTGATAAAGACTATAACATTATTATGGTAGTGAGTCTACGACGTTAGAAGCCTGTCGATACTGACATGAACAGGGTGGGGGGTGGGTGTCATTTTTGCAATGACAAAAAAGTGAAAAAAAAAAAAAAGCAGAAAGATAAATCAATATTTGGAATGATATGCAGATAACTCAGTGGTCACATCAAACTAAAAGAAGGGAACTGAAATTGTGATTGGGGAGGGTGAGAGGTGTCAAAGGAGCAGTAAAAGAAGAGATGGGAAGGACTGAGGTAGTGCTTTTTTTGTTTTGTGTATAGGTTTGGCAGTGCCACCCATCTTGACTTACTCTTCACCCCCTTTTTCCCCTTGCGTTCCTTTTTGTACTGCTCCTTGAGTTTAGTTATTAAACCTTGGTCTACATCCCAGCCTTCGGGTATGGGACACTGGCCATCCTTCTCTAAACAGGGAGACAAACCAAAAGCAGCCTTTTCAGTACAAATCCTTCTTTCACATTACGAGGGTTTAGATAGAAAATGACACTGATTCCCACATATCCACATACTGCGATATCAATTATGACTTTCCTCAGGGGTGAACAGAGTATCAGTCAATTACAGTTTTCAGGTTGTTTTTTTTTTTTTTGTTTGTTAGTTAATTCGCCCACTATATTTGCATGAGCCCAGCAGAAGACGGTAGAAAATTACAAACAACTGTGAAATAAGTTTGTTATGCAAATGGAACCTGACATATTTTCTGTTACAAGTAAGTTTCAGAAATACATCTGGCCGTCCGAGTGTTGATATTGGTAGCAGGCGCTAAGTTGACAGGTACTTATGTATCCAAAACTACACAGAGTATAAATGTATTCATGATGATAAAGTTACAGTTTTTCATGATGATAAGAGGTCTCATGTACATTAATGAACATTAAAGTCTGTACATTATCTGTGATTGGAGTAAAACAAGTGAAGGACCCTCAATCCCAATCCCAAATCAGCAATAATATAAATCCGAGTGGTCTTTAATACTTAAAAGGAAAAATGTTGATATTTCTTATCGTATATTCACAAGTCATATACAACATACATAAAAAATGCTACTACTTCCTGATACACAATCCCTTCTTGTTTTGCAGGGCCCATGGGTTGACTGCAGATACTGTAAAAAAAGAACATTTCACAAGTAATACATGTTTGCTAATTTCGCTTTATTAAATCTGCAAAATTAATGTGCCGTGAAATATATTATTCATACATGTGCAGTACATTAAAAGAAAAAGCGCAAACATTTATTGCAGCAAAAATGGACCATGAAGGCCATTAGCGAAATTAAGTTGCTGCAAAAAAATCCTGTTTTACAGTAAACTATCTGAGCAAAATTGACCTACAACACTGGAAGTGATACACTGGAAACAGCAGCAGCTTTTAATTTATTGTACTTCAAAATACCCTCCTCATAACCCTAATTATGGATAAAAATAACAAGCAAAGAACCACAAGAAGAGTGCTATCGATAGTGAAAATGAAGACCATATACAATTAATTTTCTTCATTATATATATATATATAATATATATATATATATATATATATATATATATATATATATATATATATATATAGACACACACACACACACACACACACAGTACCAGTCAAAAGTTTGAGTACACCTGCTTGAAACCAGGTTTTTCATAATTATCTATGCTTTTAACTGTATAAACTTGTCTATAAACACTTAATATTTCATATATATATATATATATATATATATATATATATATATATATATATATATATATATATATATATAAGCTGATAATAATAAGTGAATTGCATTCAAAAATTTAATTTTTAAATGAAAATGTAAATCTTGTCAATTTCAATGAAATGGTCACCCAAAGCAAGGGGATTTCAGTCTGAAGCCCAAGTCAGTTAAAAGTCTGAAATGTATATAACACGGTGTTAGAACACTGGCCTAAGTATAAAAGTGTCTTTGTTAGATGTTCTCTGAGTTAACTAGCATGTTACCTAATTAACCTTTTGTCACCAATTATTGTTAACAGGTGAGGGTCCATGATTACTATAAATATAGGTAGCATAGACACAAGTTTGTCATTCCTGAATGTAAGGGAGCAGAAAATGGCAAAATAAGCTCAGTTAAGCAAAGAAAAAAGCAAAGTCTGTAATTACTTTAAGAAATGAAGGTCAATCTTTAAGACAAATCGCAAGAACTTTGCAAGTGTCTGTAACTGCTGTGGCCAAGACCATCAAATGATTTGAAGAAACTGGCACTCATGAGGACCAAACAAGGTCAGGCAGGCCAAGGGTGACCTCAGAATCAGAGAACAAGTTCATTCGATTCACAAGTCTGCGAAACCGCGATTAACTGCCCCTGAAATACAAGCTCAGCTAAATGCTACTAGAACTACAGATGTTTCAACATCAACTGTTCAGAGGAGATTGCGTGAAGCTGGCCTAACTGGAAGAATTGCTGCAAAGAAACCATTGTTAAGAGTGCAGAATAAGAGGAAGAGACTTGCCTGGGCCAAAAACCATAGAAACTGGACGTTTGAGGAGTGGAAGTCGGTCTTATGGACCGATGAGACAAAATTTGAAATATTTGGGTCCAACCGCAGTATTTGAGTATTTGTAAGACGCAGAGAGGGTGAGCGCATGAGTTCTGCATGTGTGGTTCCCACTGTCAAACATGGAGGAGGCAGTGTCATGGTCTGGAGTTGCTTTGCTGGTGACAGAGTTGGTAATCTTTACCAAGTCCATGGGAAGCCCAACCAGCATGGCTATCACAGCATACTTCAGAGGCATGCCTTTCCATCAGGATTACGGCTAGTTGGGCCTTCATTCTTCAGCAAGATAATGACCCGAAACACACCTCAAAGAAGGAAAGTGAAGGACAACTCAATCTAATGACCTGGCCTGCCCAGTCTCCAGACCTCAATCCCATAGAACTTGTATGGGAGGAACTAGACAGAAGAGGCAAAGCAAAGCTACCCACAAGTGCCCTACATCTCTGGGAATTGCTGCAGAAGAGCTGGGAAGACATGTCGTGTGATTTCCTGCTGAAACTTGTTAACCGAATGCCTCATGTTTGTGAGGCTGTTATTAAGGCAAAGGGTGGCTATTTTGAGGAATCCCAGATTTAGAGACAATTTTCAATTTTCTTGAACATTGCCTTGATACTCCTTATGTTTTGTTATATATATATACACACACACACTGGTTTTCAGAAATATTCACCCCCTACCAATAATGTCATGTGTTGAATTACAAATAATATACGCAGTTTTTCAAATAACTTTTTTTCAAACGACTTCACTGTGCTCAGAGGGATAATCAGCACCTTTAAAATGTTCTTGTAACCTCCTCCTGCTCTGTTACTCTCTACCACTTTATCCCTGACTTGTTTCGAAAGCTCCTTGGTCTTCATGGTTGCTTTGTTGGATCACTATGTGAGTTACAGCTTGAAAGTCTTTATGTACCTGAGGGAAATTATCTACAAGTTAAACCACTTTGAGTGCACACAGGCTGAAACCATTTAACTACTTTTGTGACCTTTCAAGCAAATCATTTTCACCTGAGCTGATTTAGGGCTGCAGTAGCAAAGGGGCTGAATACTTATGCAACTGAGATTAATCTGTTTCTCTCTGTTACTCTTACTTATTTATATTGTATATGCATTTTTTTACTTTATCAGTGTGGAATAGTTTGTGTAGATTCTACATGTAAAGTCTAATTTGAAAAAATCATGGAGTACGCTCAGGTGGGAAGGTACAAAATTTGCTATGATAACCTTAATATCACGGTACACAGTACATCAAACAAGTTATAAAATAAAGGCTTAAATAAAGAAAGACTAATGCAAATCACTTAAATTACTGTAATTCACAAAAATAAAACCAACAAAACCCACTTCCTTTCATGGAATGCTTTAAACACTTGGTATTTAGTATTTTACTATGCCAAATAACTTGGTACATTTCTTTTTTATAAAGACAGATCAGAATTTAAAAAAAAAAAGAAGTTGTACACTCAATGTTATGCAACAACAGTATTAAGATCTATTATTTGCTCAAAATGACGTGGTGCTGTAGATTGTTAAAACATTTTAATGTATAAAATTAAATAAATAAACACTTTGTTTAGCTGATGGTAAATAGAAACAAATCGATTACATTTCTTAGTCCAATAATGAATTACGTAAATTTTTTGATATGACTTTAAAAAAATATCACTAAAGGAATTTTTTCCCTAGTAAATGACTATAAAAAAGTAACGGTAAAATTTTTTTCATAAGAGAAAATAATATTACCATTAATTCTCTCTTCACACTCTCTCTCTCTCTCTCTCTCTCTCTCTCTCTCTCTCTCTCTCTCTCTCAGCTTGATTAGCTTGCAGTGATCCTGAATTTCTAAGTGTACTCTGTCATTTGTTGCTGTGTTATTTCTAGAAAGTGTATTCTGAGAAGTGAAAACACGTTTAGCATGCAGGTGGTGCTTCAGATTTTATGTAGCCTACATTTGTGATACTGAAGGTTCCAATTTGACAGTAGATACGTCAGAATGTTTTTTTTTTTTTTGTTTTTTTTTTATAAACTTCCCATTGACAAATCCTTCACATTTTAGTACTTTGCTCCAAAATGCAGTTATATAACTAACTTTCTATGCAAACACCGACTGCACTCATTGTGTTGCATGCATTTGAGTATATTAAAATGGTGACGCAGAGAATGAGTTACGGTATGCTAAGAGGGTCAAGACACTTGATTAAAAAACAAACAAAAAAAATAAAAAATACATATCCTATACCATTTTCTGTGGCTTATTCATGCTTTTATTTTCTGTAAACAAACTTTTATGCAGGAGTTTCCAACAAGGGAATGATTTAAGTTTGTTGAAAAAGTATCTAGTGTGGTTCAGTTTAAACAACAATAATATAAAAAAGTAAATAAATATTAATTGGAGCAGAACTGCAAAATTAAGGTGCATACAATTTTAGAACTGGGTTAATGAATTCAAAAATATTTGTTTGAAGCATTTTAGATGGAGTTAGCTTATTCTTGAAAAGCAACTTGCAACTCACAAGACTTGCCCTTTGCCCCAGCTTGGTTTTGCCAGAAGTAATAGAATTGGGCAGAAAATAAATTTGCAAGGAGAACCAGTGAAGCTGGCTGAACATGTCCATTAAAAGCTATTTTATAACACAGAAATAATAAGGGAGCGTAACTTTGAACTTGTCTATTAAATCTAATTTCAGGGTTGGAGGGTTTTAACTTGCCTAAAAACAGCAGCCCAAATGTCTCTCATTTACCTAGGCATGAAGAGTAATTAGACAGCTATGTTACGAAAATATGTTTTTGCACAGGGTTAAATAGTATTGGATCTTAGCTATCCCATACCCCATTCTGTCCCATCCCCTGCGCTCCTCGACTCTCCAGACCCGTCCACTTCATCTGTGGTCACCAAGAAATCAAACTCCTTCAGGGCCTCTTCTGTGTCGTGGTCATCGCTGGCTTCTGACGACAGCGACTGGGATGGCGATGGAGATGAGGACACCTTCTTTCTTACAATCTGTCAGCCAAAGAGCAAGGATTGCATTGTGAAAATAAATCAATCATATTTGAGAGGTGGAAAGTCAACAAAGGAAATATACTCTGACTAGAATCATAGCAACTTCAAAATAACAAAACGATGAGAAAGGAAATTCTTTTTTTCTTTCTTTTTTTTGCAGTGTCTGTACCTTTCTAGTGATGTTTGCAAAACTTCTGGTGGGTTTTGGTGCTGGCAGTTTGTTTTAAATTGATCAAACTGATTTAATGTTATTCTGGTTTGTTAATTTTTTTATTTATTTATTTTTTTTTTTAATTTTTATTAGGATTTACGTACCATTTTTCTTTTCTTTTATTTAAATTAACACTCTCCTTCCTGAGCAGTTTGGGTAGACTGTCAGGTGTCAAGACAAATTAAAAACAGACCAGGGTGTTGATCATAAATAATTTGAGTTTTTATCAGGAAAAATTTCAGGCAAGAAGTGTTCATATTTGTTTTCTGCTTTCAGTTTGCAAAATGTCATTAAGAAACATTAAGTGATAAGGCCTATCCTCACCTTTTGGGTTGCTTAGCAACCTATGTTCCTATGTGTAGTTTTACAGTACAAAGTTGGTTTAGTGGAATGAATTATTTAAAATGTATAATGTGTAACCCACTACAACAGCTGTTCTATGTTTTGTGCTGAATAAACGCTATTTAAAAGTAGCTATCCTACTCTGTTATGCCTTCATTATCAAAACAAATTGTGCAACTTCATTAAGCTGTTAACATACAAAAGAAAATGTACCTTAATGAAATCTTTAAATGTTTCTATGCCTATTTTTAAATATAACCTGTACCTCTAATCATTTTTGGTATACTGTCTGAAGGCTCTGCTGAGTCACTCATAACAAAAAAAGGTGTATTTACTCACTGTTGCAGAATCTATAATAGTCTTCTCTTTCCCATCGCTGTCATCATCTTCATCTTCATCACTAAACTCTGCAGCTGCACTCTCCAGAAATTTAAAAGTGTCCAAGACAGATGTAGAGTCTGTCAAATCTGGTTTCCTACATGTGGAAAAAACAGCACTCAACACAAAACATATACTGCTCTGCATTTTTTGTTGCTAGGAATGTAAATGCTTGTCAGACACCAAATTGGAAACATAGCATTGAAATACAGTGAGGAAAAACAGGATATAGTTTGATGACAGTTAATCAAAGATAATGAAGTTATTTTATAATAGTAAAGAAACAATAAGCATTCTATGCTAGTGGCAGATAATACATAACATGATCCATGATGATTTATACAATGACAAAAGTACTATACATTCCAATTAAGGATGGCATATCATAATGTACGCACTAAGTAATAACTAAGCCATCACTACTCTGTGTATTATATGCAGAGTAAAGGCCGCCATACAGATGTGATTTTTTATTGTGCGACAAGATACTTTCTTAATTGTAGAGTAAATTACCAATGACCCAAAAGCTTAACTGGAGTGCTGACCATATCTTTATGGGTCATTCCGGCTGGAGTGGTGTTTGATCCACAAGGGATGAAGAAGGTATTGTGTATAAAAAAGAGCTGTGTAACATGTGCTCTGCATGGTGATAATGTGCCTGAAGGTGGTAAAAACACCCATTTTGATAACATTATCACTTTGGATCTTTCTCCAAGGACTTTTTGTACAGTACAGTAAGTATTTTAATGACCAAAATATTGATCAAAATACACAGAACATTATGCAAAACTATTTTTAATGCGGCACAATGACAATTTCCATACTGAGTACCACAATTAACTGAACAGTTTGTTGACCACCAAGACTCCAAAAAGTCAATATTAATTGGAAGAATGTTCTGATATTCATAGTAGTGGTGCCTCACTGCTAAGGGATATTTCCTTTGGGGCTTTTAAGAGCTTCCATCCCGCATCTAGACACCAGATTTCCACGAAAATAAATATTTTACAGCTTTAAAATCGCTCAATGATCAGATAGCTCAGTGGTAAAGGTAATTTCAGTTACTGATTAAGAACCAATACAGTAATCTTAAATTGCAACGCAGCTTTGATAGCTAAAGTGATTGGTTAGATTCTAGTAACATAATGTGCAACATGATAAAAAATAAGACATATAACTTAGTAGCTTCACATGTAATTTAAATATTCATTTTTGTCATTCACATACTATTTTATGAGGTTTGTAACAACACTGCTGTATGTGGTTCTGGGATCTACTGTTTCTATAGAGAAAAATAACTAGTTTTTGCAAAACTGTCTGTCTAGTTTTCTTTCAACTAGGGACTGAAATGCCTTCCTCATTCCATTCAAATAATCTGAAAATGTGATCTTTCATCTATCACCCCCCTACACACTCTGTCAACATAATGCAGACTATAAGCTATGTCATACAGTAATTGGGTATGTTGTTGTACACTAGATGGTATAAGCATAGTTGCAAATCACATAATCATGTTATTGTTTGGAGGTATCATGTATCATGTTGGAGGTATGGCTTTTTGGTCGCAAGTCTCCAATGAAGGCCACTTCTGACCAGACTTCTCCGGACAGTGTACCAGGGTCCCACTGTTTTCTGCCAATTCTGAGCTGATGGCATTGCTGGACATCTTCCGATTGCGAAGGGAAGTAAGCATGATGTGTCTTTCAGCTGCAGTAAGTTTCCTTGGCCGACCACTGCGTTTACGGTCCTCAGCGTTGCCCGTTTCTTTGTGCTTCTTCAAAAGAGCTTGGACAGCACATCTGGAAACGCTTTCTGCCTTGAAATTTCTGCCTGGGAGAGACCTTGCTGATGCAGTATAACTAACTTGTGTCTTGTTGCTGTGCTCAGTCTTGCCATGGTGTATGACTTTTGACAGTAAACTGTCTTCAGCAACCTCACCTTGTTAGCTGAGTTTGGCTGTTCCTCACCCAGTTTTATTCCTCCTACGCAGCTGTTTCTGTTTCAGTTAATGATTGTGTTTCAACCTACATATTGAATTGATGATCATTACCACCTGTTTGGTATAACTGTTTAATCATATACTTGACTATATGCCTACAAAATCCCTGCCTTTGTGCAAGTGTACCTAGAAGAATTGATGCTGTTTTGAAGGCAAAAGGTGGTCACACCAAATATGGATTTGATGTAGATTTTTCTTCTGTTCACTCACTTTGCATTTTGTTAATTGATAAATACAAACTATTAACATGTCTATTTTTTAAAGCATTCTTAATTTACAGCATTTTTTCACACCTGCCTAAAACTTTTGCACAGTACTGTGTATATATATATATATATATATATATATATATATATATATATACATATATTATGGGCATTTCCGTTCCGTATATTTTAATAATCAAATACACATAATTTACTAAACAATTACCAGATTATAACAAATCAATAAACTGTCTTCATTGGATAACCATAAAATATAAATACATGTTTACATTAAGTAACATCATATTAAATATGGTACATACCACCCAGTCCCGATTTACTACCAACTATCAACTATCATCCTATTTCCAACATACCATTTTTTGCCAAAGTAACTGAAAACGTTGCTGACCAACTTTATGATATCTCAGCAGTAATGATTTGCTGATCTGGTTTTCGTTCCGGTCATAATACTGAGACTGCTTTACTGGGAGTTTGCAATGATTTTCAATGATGGCTAGAATCCGGTATGCTTTCTTGTTTTGTTAGATCTTTCTGCAGCATTTGATACCGTTGACCATGATATTTTGTTACAACGTCTCATATTGGTCTTTCTGGGAAAGTTCTAGATTGGTTTGTTTCCTATTTATGTCACCGTCATCAGTTTAACTCGCTGGGAAACTGCACCTCTGAAATAGCTACTGTACAGTTTGGTGTTCCTCAGGGCTCTGTTATGACCCCTTTGTTGTTCAGTGTCTATATGATACCTCTTGGGGACATTATTAGAAAATGCAATCTTGGCTTTCATTTTTATGCTGATGATACACAAATGTTTGAATCATTTCCAGCACAAGCAGACACGGTAACATATACTCTTACAAAGTGTTTAACTGAGATCTGATCATGGATGGCTACAAACTGCTTGAAAATAAACCCAGGTTTTGTTAATTGTCTCTAAACTGGGTTTTACCTTCCACTAATGCCAACAACCTGGGTGTTATCTTGGAGCCTCAGCTTTCTTTTGATTTACATAATAATTATGTTATCAGAACAGCTTTTTATCATTCGAGAAACGTTGCCAAATTAAAGTCTGTGTTGGACATGAGGGATGCAGAAATGTTGATACATGAATGTGTAACTTGTCATCTTGATTATAGCAATTCTTTGTTTGTTGCTATACCTGCCACAAATTTAGAAGCTTGTTCAGAATACATCTGCCAGACTGCTTTCTCATACTCGTTGTTCTCAACATATTACTCCAGTGCTCAGGCCCTTACATTGGCTACCAGTGAGCTACCAAATTGATTTTAAGTTGCTACAATAACTTATAAGGTCCTTTGAGGAATAGGGCCCTCTTATCTCCAAGACCTATTTTGTATATTCCTACTCGTTCTTTCAGATCTGAAAATGCATAACTTATTTGTTGGAAAAAGTCATCTTAAATCAACTGCAGACAGAGATTTTTCCTGTTGTGCGCCTTGTTTGTGGAACTCTATTCCAGTTAGCATTAGGCAGGTTGAAACATTGGATTCTTTTAAGTCTACATTGAAAACCTTTCTGCTGAGTAAAGACAGTCTAAGAAAACAGTCCTGAAATGTTTTAAATAAAGAACAAGGGTGACATACAGAGAGAAAAACAATGAGTTTTTATTTAGTAAATTGATTTTTATTTTTTAATTTACTCGTTACTGTTTTAAACCCTTATTGATAAATCAGGACACTGCCTGAGAAATGAATGGAGCAATTAATAAACAGTCCGTGTACAAGAGTCTGAACTACCAGTACAATCTCTCATTAAATGCAGTATGAACTACCAATAAAATCTCTCATTAAACTACCATGTTTCTACCTTAAGCCAAAGCCTTTCTCTATTGAATCTATATATGAATGGAGCAATATTACTGAACTGTCCGCATCTCGCTTTGTTATTGTTGAAAGATGCTGCATCTGTGCTCCAGTCAAACTGTATTTAAACAGAGATGTTTATTTTTATTATTATGTTTCCAGTACTGAAAATGGTTACAGTGTCTACAGATCTGAAGGGAGAACATGTATGTGCACCATTTAGTATTTATGCATACTGTTTAGTATTTAAATATGTATCATGCACTTAAAACATTAAACTATGTGGGTTTTTTTGTTCTTTTTTTGTTTATCATTACCTGAAAGAGATCCAGGTACCTGGGCAGTGTCACAATTATTGGCACCCTTGTTTTCAGTACTTTGTGCACCCTCCCCTTGCAAGGATAATGGCACTAAGCCTTTTTTGAGATAGGAGAACACATTGGAAGGGATCTTAGACCATTCTTCCATACAGAATCGTTCTAGATCCTTGACATCCTTCGTCTGCGCTTATGGACTGCCCTCTTCAATTCAAACCACAGGCTTTCAATGTCCGGGGACTGAGATGGCCACTGCAAAATGTTGATTTTGCGGTCAATTAACCATTTCTTTGTGGATTTTGTTGTGTGCTTGGGGTCACTGTCTTTCTGGAAGATCCACTTGCAGCCAAGTTTCATCCTCCTGGCAGAGGCAACCATGTTTTTGGCTAAAATGGCCTGGTACTTGGTAGAGTCCATGATGCCGTTGACCTTAACAAGGAAGCAAAACAGCCCAATAACATCAGATCCACCACCATATTTAACAGTAGGTATGAGGTTCTTTTTTGCATACGCATCCTTCTTTCGACGCCAAACCCACTGCTGGTGTGCGTGGCCAAACAGCTCCAATTTCATCTCATCTGACCATAGCACCCTCTTCCAATCCAAGTGCCAATGCCTTTTAGCAAATGCCAGGTGCTTACATTTGTTGGTTACTCTCAATAAAGGCTTTTTTTCTGGCAACCCTTCCAAATAGGCTATTGGCATGGAGGTGGCGTCTAATTGTGGATTTGGAGATTTGGTGACCCCAAGATGCAACAAAGTTCTGCAATTCTCCAACTGTGGCCCTTGGATTCTTCTTTGCCTCCCGAACCATCTTCCTCACTGTGCATGGGGGCAAGATGCACTTGCATCCTCTTCCAGGCAGATTTACCACTGTTCCACTGGTTTTGAACTTCTTAATTATTGTCATAATTATATTTAGGTTTTTAGCTGTTTTATTTTGTACCCATTGCCTGATTTATGAAGGTCAATAACCATTTGTCTCTTTTCATTTGTGAGTTCTTTGCCTTTCCCCATGGTGATGGATGACAAATGGATTTTACATGCATGTTACCTCATTTTTATACCCCAGTGAAACAGGAAGCCAGGGAAGGCAACAATACAGTTCCTTAAGACTGTGATGTACTTAAAGTAGAATGTTAATGCAGATTTAATTTTGTTTGATTTTATTTACAAGAATCTTTAGGGGTCCCAATAATTTTGACACATATGTTTTTGAGAAAAAAAAAACATTACTTGTTAAAAATAAATGTTTTCTCTGAGCAATTGTATTCGTATAAAAGAATATAGTTTTCCCATATTTTTGAGCATAAAATATAGCTCATTACCTGTGTTGTTTATTTTATACAGCCTTTTTTGCTCATCTTCATCAAGGGTGCCAAATATTCATTATTGCTCAGTTATTTTTATTCAGACATCCCAGAGTTATTGCAGCAGGGAACATTTATATGAACGTAAACTCAGAAGGCAATCTCAGCCTTTAGCACTGTCGACAATCATTTGTCAAATGTGTTAGCTATTTTTTCCCCCCCATCAGATTCATGCCCAGAGATATGTGAATTAAAACATCAAAGTAACCATGTTGAAAAATGTATAGGTGCAATACAGATAGCACAGTATACATCAAAGTTAAAGAAATACATTTGTTGTTAACCCAGCAGGGTGCTCTGTAACCCTAAAGGGAACGCAACAGATCTACCTACTCTACCTGTTCTGGCTCGAGGCTAAAGAATCTCTCTCAGAGGATTGATAAAGAGATGCCAGGTTTGTAGGTTAAAGAGTACAGGTCAGACGGGAGAGGTTGATATAGCTTAGATTTAAAATCATACACTTGCAAATCCACTACAGCCTGTGTTGCGTGCAATTTGAAATCTATGTGAGAAAAGTAATTTGCATGGCACTGGTGTCACCAACGTTGCTAAGTATTTACGTGCCAGCTTTGCTACACTTATCTGCACCAACACGTTTCAACCACCATGCCAGAGGGCAATATTACATGCCTGGTGGTGCTCTATAACAATCCAAAAAATTGTTGGTTGACGTGTTCGTCTTCTGAATCAGATGCCGCTAAGAGGAGGTTCATTTTCATTTTTGATGGTTCAGCTTCTGCAGTTTGCACACCGCGCTTGTGAGACTTCTGACAACAGTAAGTTAAGAATTAACTCCGACACATTGTCCATTTTGGACTTTAGAAGGTACTACAGATTCTTAAAACTTAGGAAAGGTGCTGTCACTACCTTTAGCATTGAGAGATTGGTGTTTTCTTTGTGTTTAATTAAGTCTGCAGTGAATACGTACTTAAACCGAACAGCATATGCTGCGCCATAACAATAAATAAATGGCACATTGCGGGTGAAACGTCTGTCCCCCAGGGAGCTCGGTCACATACCTGTAGAGCTTCCAGCTTTTGGAGTTTGTCAAATTCTGCAGGAGTGGGCACTGATATAGTTTGCTTCTGAACAGCTGTCATAGCATATCTTTTTCTAAGCAGTGGTTAAACCATCTGCAATGAGGAGTTCCACTGAATTGAAACATTCTTACTTCTGTCCATTCGCAGCGAGTTTTCTACATTCTGTCAGTAAGTTTTCGAACCCGGCATCATTAAGCGCTACTGTGATAGATCGCTGTAGATGCAAGTGATGCATGGCATGTGTTCAAATGGAAAAAGATTGGCAGCTGCTATCACAGTGCGTGCACTGTCAGTATCAATTGTAGTTATCTTGCCTTGTATATCCTACTCTTTCACAACATCCAAAAAAAGCTCTGCACATGTTTTAGCATAATGTCTCTCTTTGGTATGTTTTACTGTTGTAGCAAAAGACTAGTGTCCAAGTCATCAGTCAGGTGTGCAGTGATTCAAAGATAGCTGTGATTGCTCATGGACGTCCACTAATCACCAATTCTTCAGTCGCACCGACTTTGCAGTCTTTTTGTTGTTATTCCTCTGTTCCTCTGGAAGGCAAGGTGTACTGAAGGACTGATTGGAAGATGCTATTTGTAAAACATCTCTTTAGCCTTGCGTCACTTACAGCGTTAATGAGTCTGCAGTCGGCAGCTATCCGCTTTGCTACTGAATTGGTTATATTATCGTACTTGATAATCTCCAAAACAATTAACGCATTCAAAATTGCAGAAGTTAACTGCGACTGATTGACAGCTCTAATACATGTTGTTTTAAATGAACCCTTTGCGGTCCTATGTCGGACCAGGTCAGACATTACAATTTTCTTTTTCCAGTCCGTAAAGACGTAAAGCACAGGTCTCCAGTCGTTTTTTCTCCGGAAAAAGCCAAGAAAACCTTTCAATGGTCGAGTGAGACCGATAGGAGCCGAATGAAGCCGAAAAAAAAGGGCCATATCTGAGCAATACAGGCAGCCCCATGCACCACAGAGATAACACAGACACAAACAAAGGAGACAGCTGCTTCCGCATCCAGCACTCAAAGAATTTTGCATCACTAAGCAAACAGTTTTACTTTACACACTTTCTAGCACTTAGAATTCACACAGTCTGCATACAAAAACAAGAATAGCGTCGGATACATGCTTACCCAATCATTATGGTTTCCTTTAAAGGCGGCTCTGTGCCATTCACCATGGGTTCAGGGTTCTTGTCCGAAGGTCTCTCTACAGCGTCACCAGCCAAACCCAGCAGTGCTTTCACTCGCTGTGACTTCACATCCAGGATTGTGTCCGTGTAGCCAACCTCCTGCAGGTACCTGCAAACACAAAGCACTCTCACATTAAAAAGGGCCGCCAGTGAACTGTCTGCTTTACATTGGCATCTTGTATGGTTCAGGATTGAGTTTACAGTCCTGCTTTTAACTTAACTTTAAAACGGCCTTGAGTGATATGATTCAAAACAATACAAATCTATCTATACTGAAGCATGAAAACATTTTAGAATAGATCTTTCATATTGAAATATTGAAAACCACTAGGTAGGATAAAATGCCAGTTGCATTACATTGTTATAAATTAAGGTATTTGAACAATGAACAGGCTACATTCCAAGAAAATGAAAAGTCTAGTTATTTAAACAGACTTTGATGTCTTGTATCTGACTTGAACACTTACATAAAGCTTTCAAATTTAAACAGAAAAGGCTTTAAATTACTCTTAACTACTCTGTAGAACATTATCACTGAGGAACCTACCAAATCAAAACGGGTTCAATTCTAAATCAAACACACTTTAGAAACAGGAGCTACATACCTTTCTGTAATATTTAACAAGAAGCATCAACCTCTCTGTCATAGAGTGTGTCGGTCAGTGTGGTGCTGTGCTGGGACAGTTGCTAGAATATCTTCTTGTACCAGCTTAAAAAAAAGGGTTTGTTTCTCCCTGTACCAGCCTCTACAGTCACTGAGGGACTGAGTACACTTGCACAATTCCCTATTCATTCCCCTGTCCAACACAAGAATTCTTTCAATAGCCAGCTAGGGATTAAGTAATTGTCATTAATGTTACATGTATGTGCTTATTCTGGTAATGAAACAAAGGCTTTATAGCTTGTTATATTTCATTATTATATACAGGGGACTCAGTTCTAGATAATCCAAAGGTAATATGTATTTATTGAAACCAGTGCATGCATGGTTCACAGCATACTGTACAAGAAAACGTGTTCAATTTAATGCAGAGCTAAACCTTTAATTAATGTGTCCGTTTTTCTCCCCCAAAGGTATACTAAAGTTTTAGGTTTGTTCTACTTGTGCAGGTGTTTGAATCTATACTTACTATTCTTCCCCAGCATGGTTAAGACATGTTCAGTGGCTCTCAAAAGTATTCACCCCCCTTTGATTTTTCCACATTTTATTGTGTTACAACATGGAATCGAAATTGATTTAATTAGGAGTTTTTGCCACTTATCAACACAAAAAAGTCCAAGTGAAAAATAAAATCTACAAATTGTTTTAAATTCATTGCAAATAAAAAACTGAATATAGTTGATTGCATAAGTATTCACCCCCTTGAGTCAATATTTGGTAGAGGCAGCTTTGGCAGCAACTTTCGCCATGAGTCTATTTGGATAAGCCTCTACCAGCTTTGCACATCTGGACACTGCAATTTTTGCCCATTCTTCTTTGCAAAATTGCTCAAGCTCCGTTAAGTTGGAGGGGGACCTTTGATGAACTTAAAAGGCATGTCATATGCAGACAGGCTAAAAGAATTGAATCTGTTCAGTCTTGAACAAAGAAGACTACGTAGCGACCTAATTCAAGCACTCAAAATTCTAAAAGGTATTGACAGTGTCGACCCAAGGGACTTTTTCAGCCTGAAAAAAGAAATAAGGACCAGGGGTCACAAATGCAGGTTAGACAAAGGGGCATTCAGAACAGAAAATAGGAGGCACTTTTTTACACAGAGAATTGTGAGGGTCTGGAATCAACTCCCCAGTAATGTTGTTGAAGCTGACACCCTGGGATCCTTCAAGAAGCTGCTTGATAAGATTCTGGGATCAATAAGCTACTAACAATCAAACGAGCAAGATGGGCCGAATGGCCTCCTCTCGTTTGTAAACTTTCTTATGTTCTTATGTTATCTGTACTTTGCTGCATCCATTTTGCCCTCTATCTTCACAAGCTTTCCAGGCCCTGACGCAGAGACGCATCCCCATAGCATGATGCTGCCACCACCATGCTTCACGGTAGGGATGGTGTTCTAAGGATGATGTGCGGTGTTAGGCTTGTGCCAAACATAGCCCTTAGCGTTGAGGTCAAAAGCTCTATTTTGGTCTCATCAGACCATAGAATCTTCTTCCACTTGGTCTCAGAGTCTCCCACATGGACTTTACTGTGCTCCGGGGGATATTCAATGCCTTGGAAATGTTCTTATATCCTATCCCTGATTGGTGCTTTTGAAGAATCTTATTCCGGATTTCGTTTTCATGATGTAGTTTTTGTTAGGAAATGTACTAACCAACTGTGGGACCTCCCAGAGACAGATGTACTTAACCTGAACTCATGTGAAGCACCATAATTGCACACAGGTGGACTCCATTCAACAAATTATGTGACTTTAAGATAATTGGTTGCACCAGAGCTTATTTAGGTGTGTCATAGCAAAGGGGGGTGAAAACTTATGCAATCAATTATTTTCTCTTTTATATTTGTAATTAATTTAGAACAATTTATAGATTTTATTTTTCACTTTGACATTATGGTCTTTTTTTGTGTTGATCATTGGCAAAAACTCCCAATAAAATCCATTTTGAGTCCATGTTGTAACACAATAAAAAACGTGGAAAAGTCCAAGGTGGGTGAATACTTTTGAGAGCTACTGTAGCTGTAATATGAGAACTACAGTGTACTCATTGCAGATATGCACAAAAACTTGTTTCCCCCCCCCCCCCCCCCCCCCCCCCCCCCCCAAAAAAAAAAACATTTGAGTTCCAGGATGCAGCTTGGTAACTATTAGAAAGCAGGGTCACTTGAATGTGTCTTGGGTGATCAAGGCTCTGGTAAACAAGTGATCAGTTTCTTTACCTTTTAAAAAAACTACTCATTTAATAATTTTGATGAAACTAAGCGCTTAGCTTCAGCTCTTGGGGATTCTATCTAGGTGAGTGTGACCTATTTTTGCACAAGTTCTGGCTTCTAATTAAATTGCTAATAAAGGCTTTAAACTGCTATTTGATAAATATTTGATGGAATGTTGCATTTATTGCAAGAAGGGTTTGATATACCATGAACGTTGGCAAAGGAATGTTGGAAAGCATTAGTCCAGTGTTAGATATGTGACGTAGGCATTTGCCAAAACATTAATTGTTTTGACTTTTAATTTCTTCTTTTTTAGTAATTACAAGTTAAAGAAAATTAACACATGATGTTTTTTGCCAAACCTAGTGTTACAAACATAACTAATCTGCCAAGAAAATAAGTCTGTCATTATGTATAAATATTGTGTGTGAATAACCACAGGTGTATGGACTATTTGACAACCTTCACACCCCCCCACCCCCCCCCCCCCCCCCCCCCCCCCCCAAAAAAAAAACAAAAAACATCTGCACAGATAATGCCTTATTTGATTCATTCATCCATCCCCTTACAGCTTAGAGTCTAAATAGACAGATCAGGATCCCAAACAGACACATATTTATCTAGAGCTTTACAACCATGCACAAGCTAAGACTGAATAGCACAACCCCCATGGGCTCTGCACTGTACAGTAAAGTACACTGGAGTTACAGCCGACAGGTTGAGGGAAGTGCTGCCATTTTAATCGACTGTCCTCCAATCTCTGGAACTCTGACTTATTTCTTTTTTACCAGGTGAATGACTATGTACAAATTGGCTGCGCAAAGCTAAATTACAAACCAACCTAAAGGAAAAACTAAATCTTTAATTATAACACATTTGAACCATATATACTTCTAAATGTTATTCTTGGAATTATCAACTCTGCAAATTACTACCTTGGTATACTACAAATAATATCTAAGAAAAAGCCATGTAGAAAGATGTAAAGCAAAACTACTCCTACATTTAGAATCTTCTATATTTAAATCTACATTGGAATGTACTTTACAATTATGAAATAATATAATATATATATATATATATATATATATATATATATATATATATATATATATATAATATATACACACACACACACACACACACACACACACACACATATATAGACAGACACACACATGCAATTATGGATCTTTTTTTGAAAATATTTAACTCAAGAACCTCCGTTTTAAGTAATCTGTTAAATTAGTTGGTAACTACAGGTAGTGCCAATATTGCAGCTATGTAAAATCACTGAAATAGACCTTGGGATCTACTTTAATGATCTATTTAACACCATTAAACTAGTAAACCCTGCTCCATTAGTTTATTAGTTGTGCTACTGCTTGTTGCTCTTGTGTTCAGATCCTCCAGTGTTTAGATCATTAACATACCCCCTCAAAGGGTTTTTACTTGCAGTTGTCCAAAAACATTTGCCTGTTTATAATGACTGTCCACAGTAGTACAATTCTATAAGGCTGCTCAAACTCCTTTTTTTACCACATTTTAAAAACCAACCCATAAAGGATCAGCAAATCTCTAGCTGCCTACAGCATATTTAATAGAAGGAATCCCATGCTAGTTTTTCTGTTTTAAACTGAATGGCCATCGCTTTACGAAGGGAATCATTTCTGGGAAGTGGAAAGTGAGAGCAGATTGTCATTTGGACAGCTTGATGTGTTGTCAGCGGCTACGCTGTGAAAGACATGACTCATTTTATTTTAAATGGCATGGCACTCTCAACAGGCCACTTCAAAGCACACTGGAATCATGTCTTAAGATAGCCTTCTAATTTAACTTCAGATGACATGGTTCATTGTCTGTAGGCTACACAAGAGCTCAGTCAAAAAATAATAATAATTTTAGTTGGTACGACTAAACAGCATCCAAATCAAACCTAGTTTAAATCTGTTTATTTTAATGTCAGTTCTTGGAAAGTCAAAAAGAAGAAAATATATACTGTGTTAATAAGTATTTAATATATCAAGGTCTTCAAATCAAATACACAATGTGCTTATTTTTTGTGGCAGGACATCAGTTTAATTCAATGAGTTTGGTGACATTTTTCCCAACACACAATATTCCCCTTAAGTGAACGGCATTGTGGGTTCAGTTCAGGATTAAAGCTCTTAACCACTTATAACTATAAAAGTCACAGTAAAATGTACTAATACTAGAAGAAACTAGAAGAAATCTTAATGTCTTCTAGACTTCTAGTCATAACGTTTGTCAAATAATTATATAAAGTATCTTTGAGTATTACTATAGGATTGAGATCAGAGCTGGGAAGAGAAGCTCTCATTATGCCCGTTTCTTCCATGTGTTACTGTAGTCAGTCATTGTCCCTCACCTTGTATTTATGCTAAATTCACTAACTATTAAATGTACTTGGATGTTGCCACTGTATAACTACTTTGAGTTGAAAGCTAAACATCTGTGAATATGAAGAAATGGTAATATCCAAATTTAACAATGCATCTACTCACATTAAAAAAAGCTGTACTGCATTTAAAAAAAATACTGTAAGCATTTAATAAGATAGCTTTAGATACCATCAGAAGAAAAGGTTTAGTGAATAGCATATCCTTCTACTTGAAAAATTCTTAGTAATCATTATGTCATTATGCACAGCAGAGAACTAGCGACAGGCAACCTTGCTCACTACAGACTGCTTGCTATACTGTCATTTCATCAGTTCCCAGAGACTTAAGAAAAAAGTCTTATTATTAGAAACTTGATATATTGTCAGAGGACCTGAATTTTTAGTAGTGGTGGGCAACATATAAAAACTGTATGTCGACATATTTCGATAGCTATAGTTTCGAAGTCTTCCAAAACACAGAAAAAAAAAAATAATAATAATAACGATTGCAATACCAAACATCAATACATATATGGATGTTAAAAGATATTTACATACAAAAAGCAATAACTTACTCCAAATTAGTGGTGCTTTGCTTCACAATATCCATGGAGAAAAACAAGGTCACCTCAAAACCGAGGTACTTCACTACACACAGACTTCGGGCTTGTTAATTTTCTATCCAATCCGGAAGTAACTGAATCTTCAGCTGCTGTGTATAAATGCTGACTCACGACACCTCAAAGTATAAAGTATGATGTCATACCAAATTTTGTCACCAGTAGTTCAACATCTACTCTTGTGTAATGGAAATAATGTGTTTTGCTAGCTAACACTGTTTGATGTTTAATAATTATGTCCTTATAGCCAATGGAATTATGTTAAGGAAAATATTGTTGAGGGTTGGCAATATATTTCAATGATTCAGTACAAAATCTCTAAGCAGTTTACCTGAAAAAGTCAATGTAAAAAGACTTGAGCACTATAAAAAATAAAGTGTGGTATATCACTTACTGTCTTAGTAGCTGGCGCCCCTGTTTCCATGTTAGCTGGCTGTTCTGTGGGGCTTGAACGTCATTCTCATTGTCATTCCCCTCATCTGGAAGAAAAGCAAGATTACTAGAGAAGCTAGGGCCATAAACAGCCAAGCTGAAACCAGCCACAAAACTATGTTTCAGCAATGGGGAAAACTGTGCAATGTATTATTCAATCTGCTAGTTTGAAAGCTACTGGAGTCATACAGTCAATTGGGCACTTTCCGGTGTTGAAAAAACAAGGTGTTGTGCATCTCCGTATGGAACGCTACAAAAACAGTAGACCTGAACTCTGGGGTAATAGTCAAGTATAATGTCTTTAGACCCTGTTTAAAATATACCCTATTTAGAGTACCTAAATAATGCAGGATCTATGTATGTGAAAATGTGGATTGTGAACTACATTATTTAGGTAAAGGCCCTGCCATCTTGTTGCCTATTTCGTGCATCTACCTGTCTGTCTTTCTTTTTTTTTATATAGCAAAAAAGTTAAAACGTGTTTTGCAAATAGTTTCCTCTTAATGATGACTTAATTAAATCAATTTAACTTAACTCACTGTTTGCGTTCGGTTTGAATTAAAAAATTAAGGAGCTGACTGTTTTTTACATTATCAATGAAACAGAATCATAGTTTTACCTTTTTAGAAAGTACCAAAGTGGACTTTTGACTTTTAAAACACAGTATTATATTCAACTATAATACCAAATTATAAAAAAAAAACAAAACAAAAAAACCCCACTTATTTTCTGTTTCTATTGCTTCAAATGAATTTGGACCAATAATTCTGAATACAGTATTATGAATGAATTCATTAACATTGAATCATTTTTAGCAAAAATATGAATATATGATGTATATTTTCATTCATCATCAACTCAACCTAAATCCCTCTTTAGCTGTAAAGGTTATTTTGTTCTTGTACTGCACCATCACACCCAACACTGCATTTTTATTTGCAAATTACATTTCAATATCTAAAAAGACAAACTAATAAAAAAGGGTATTAAAAAAACAAATATTCAGAATACCTGTCACAGATTACAACATCTCTTTACAGCATTTAATTAGGTTTAGATTTGATGCAGTTCAGTTTTTCAATATGTAAAAAAAAATACCCTTCTAAAAGAATTCTGACCAGAGTATGATTACCAATCCATACTGGCAACACAATTTAGAAAGCACATTTTTTACTAACTTGCATGAACATTACTATTGTGTCAAACTCAATGCCAGATCAGCATGATGCAAGTACTGCCCTTAGTACAGAAGAGTTATGTTATATTGAAGGCACTGTGATCTAGACCCTCCCAGGTTGTAGAGACTACCCAATTACTCAAAAAAAAAAAAAATTTTGAATGTGCTTAAAAGTAACTTCTGTCGTGGCGTTTACTAGAGATGTAGACAGTAAACACGTAAAATCAACATAAAGACAGGTTGACAGACAGCTTGACTTCATATGGAGGTGGTGAAATGGAAGTTTATATATAAAAAATAATAATAACTAAAAGTCTTACCGGAGTCATAACTTGGCAGTTTCATATCACCTTGATTTAACTCTGTTCCATACTTTAATTTATGGTATTTCGATCTAGAAAAGAGAAGTAACCAAATTAATATTAAGAATAACACCATTTTATGCAACACTTCAATGTAGTAGGTCATATAAATACAGTACATAATGCACTGTAATTGTAATAATTTATGCTAAAATAACCATTGTTCATGAAAGGGTTTTGAATACATAATACATTATGACACACTATATTTTTTCCCCCCCAAATAAACTTGCAAAATACAGTATTTTAAAAAATAGATGACCTGTTTTTGCTGTATGTTCACGCACTGTAAGTGAGACATATGGATGTAAACACTGTTCCTCTGTACTGCATATCCCATGACACTGAAGTTCTCAACAACTTCTGTAACTGAAAATTATAAGTCATCCCAAGGATAATGCCCCCATACACCATGCCAAAATAATGCGTTAATGATTTGAGGATCTCGATCAAATCGAGCAAGTAGAGTAGGGATAAACGTGAATGAAGCTTTCACTGCCTACCTCTGCACCATTTGCGAGCAAAAGTAACAACTGAATGGATTCAATCCTTCGAGACACCTTTAAGCCTCAGGGTGCCTCCATTATCTTGGTCGGCAGAAGAGCATGCGTAAAAAATTAATTAAAATAATAAAGTATTAAACCAACTGTTAAACAATTTCTAAATGGCTTTATTAGAAAAACACAAATGCCTAGTAATCGTTTCATTAGTTTGTTAGAGCAAGAGGAATTGGCAGCTTATCGCCTGAATCTGTACTAGATTAAAATGATTTATGACAATCCTGACATAAAATATTATGTCCGTCCCACATCTACATAATCTCTTTCTGCTTGGGAATTCAACAGACTGGTTCTTTTTAAATGATCCAAATACAAATCACAGTCGCTAAGCAAGAGAAAACATCAGTAGACATCCTAGAGGTTAAGCAATGTCGTTTCACACTTCATCTGGTATGACGTCTCACAGCCAAAGGCTGTTTCTGCCAACTAAACAATCCAGCTTCACGTCTATCAGTATGTCTTTAGTAAAAAGGGGAGTAGGACTCATCATGAACCTCCACAGTCAGGTAACACAGCACTTTTTCATTATACCTTAATGCCAGGTCAGAAATAGTGCCAGAAATAAACTTCATTTACATACATTAGAATGGCAGAAATATATTCTTAAAGTTTAAACATTTAGAAAATTAAACAGAATCTAAAACCCAAGCTACACAGCATATATTAGGCAAGGGCAACTAACATAGAAGGGCCTCACCATATGATAAAGCCCTCTCAATAGGGTTCTGTTGCTATTCCAAAATGATGGCATTCAAAAACTATCACCTAGTTTTAAAGTAAAAAAAAAATAAATGCATAAATTAAATATCTAGCAGCCAACAGTACATGTGTTAATGTGATCCTGCTGTTTATTCAATAACTTCTTCACAGTGTTTCATAAAGTTTAATCAACGCCTCCTGGCTTTGTTAGAGAGGAGAAAACAGTGCCTGTGATATTAGGATATGCTAAAATAAAGTTGCTCAAAGTAATCAGTTTGCACTCAGTTGCCTGATTTCTATAACTTGTCATTCAAAGGCTAGTTAATATTGCTGTTGTGGTTAATGAACTGCCGATGTCAGCAAGCACTATTCTCAATTTTTTTTTAAACTTCATTTGCTATACTGACTTCAAAAGACAACCATCAGAGGATGTGTACTAGAACAGATAATTTCTTTCATTAAAGCAGAAAAAAAGGGAAATTAGATAAATGAATACTGTATTTATATATTTTCTAGCAGATTGATCTGAAACCGAGATTAAACATAGTTTGAAAGATAACATTCAAGGTATTTTACCAGAGATTAGGGACCATAACCTGGTTAAACGAAATTGCTGATCTATTTTCTAATATAATTTGAAGTGCCCAATTATTTTACCTATTTTTTTTACCCCAACAGCTCCCCAACGTATATTTGGTAGCATTTTGCTACCCACAACTCGTTCTTTTATGCAGTAGCATGTATTGGATACCTTAAGCTGCAGTTTATACAATGACCCTGAGTGAACATGTACATAATTACTGATATTATTATGTACAATATTAGTATCTTTTATAAAGCGGGACACCATTGTATACAGAGCTTCTCCAATATATACTGTGTTAATAAGTATTTCATATAAAAAGGTCTTCAAATCAAATACACAATGTGGTTATTTTTTGTGGCAGGACATTTAATTCAATGAGTTTGGTGATCTCCATTTTTCCCAACACACAATATTCCCCTTAAGTGAATGGCATTGTGCGTTCAGTTCAGGATTAACGTGCTTAACTACTTATAACTATAAAACGCCTCATGTAGATATTTGCGAAGCTCAATGCAATTCATATCTGACAGTGGAGTACAAATACCTACAATTTAAAAGATATGAAGTTTATTCTATAGACTGTGCATCTTTAGGGATCTTTATTTTGTTGTTTGTTTTTTTTTGTTTTTTTTTTTTGTTTTTTTTAGTCACGTGATGTCCCTTTAAAAGTTATATTGAGCTGACTCCATTTCATAATTAAACTCTTGGAAACGCATTCATTGTGAAACAAGACCACTTGTTTTTTCTCTTGCAACTTGAATGGACGATGATTCTGTTTCACTAATTATGTAAAAAAAATAAAAAAGGCAGCTCTTTATTTTTAATTCAAACCGAACACAAAAAGCATGTTAAATAGCTTACCCTCTTAATTAGAATTTAATTAAATCAATTTAACTGTTTGAATTAAAATTAAAAGACCTGCTTTTTTTATATTATCAATGAAACAGAATCACTTTCAATCAAGTTACGGGAGAAAAAACAAAAAGTGAACTTGTTTCACAATCAACACTTTTCCAAGAGTTATGTGAACGGAGTCAGCTCAAAAAAAGGGAAATCACATGATCAAAAAAAAAAAAAAACGAAAAGGAAGAGCCCAAGGCATCTTCCAATCCTATTTCCTTTTTACACCCAAGAGCTCTACAAAGGATGACCTACTGCCCCCTGGAGGTCAAAGGCCAGCATTGCAGTGTTCAGGCACCTGGCCAGAAGAATCTGGTGTGGCGCTGAGGAGAAACAGGCCCATCCAATTTTGCCTCCCTAACAGCGCCAGAGACAGGGCAACACTCCCTGTAGAACCTCCAGCAGAGATCGGCAACTTGGCAAAGCCAGGATGCTAACCTGCTCTCCCTGACTGTCTGTAGGACTGCATGCCTTAACCTGGTGAGTCAATGCAGTGTAATATGTAAACTATTTACTAACTAAAAATGAAGGAATAGATGCTTCTCATGGATTTTGACAGATAATTGTATACAGTGACAACTGGCAACTATAATACAATATTTTCAAAGTATAACACAGGACACAGTTCAAAGATGTTGTTCCACCCCCACCACTCCCTTGTCAGTCCAACACAGGTAAGTGCATTCAAAGGGTTAATTTCCTGCACTACCAATATAAGCAGATTCAAAGCAATTTGCAAACCCCACACCAAAGATTGCTTTCTGTGTCTAATGATCACATGCATTCATATTACAGGCATGATCCCCCTCATCCTGCTTTCTGCCAAAATACCTGCTGGCAGAAGGAGTGAAGCACTTGAATGGTATTTAGGAATAGCAGCACTACAATAATTCAATTCACCAGCCAGCTTTGAATGCTAATGCCCATTAAGCCCCATTTTCTCTTTTT
Organism: Polyodon spathula; assembly: GCF_017654505.1. Classification (NCBI taxonomy): domain Eukaryota; kingdom Metazoa; phylum Chordata; class Actinopteri; order Acipenseriformes; family Polyodontidae; genus Polyodon; species Polyodon spathula. The sequence continues at coordinate 43,527,298 of NC_054539.1, read as the reverse complement.
CCCTGAGAATGATGATTTTAACAACTGTATTGCTGGCCAACTAGGAAATCATTTTAGGAAGGAGGAAGAAACATATTCAGGCCCCTTTAGTACAAAAAAAATCTTAAGTAAAATTCAACCTGGCACAATTATAAACAATTTAGACAAACACTTCTCATAGCCTTATTGTATTTTAGATGTCATTATACAAGACATGAACAATGTGTGTAGTTTTACACAATCTATTTTTTATGAACTGCTGTTTCAATCTTGCTACTTCCGCACGCCTGTTGCTATGGTTAAGGTTTGTGTGAAGATGGCAACGGTTGCATAAGTCACACATGACTCACTACAAAAGGCTGATTCATAGAAAACCTAATCTTTGAATTAGCCTAGCAAGGTCTTTGTTTTCACTGAGAGGATAACACATTCACACAGGAGAAAGTTCAGTGTCAGTTACTACCGATATCGTTTTATCCAGGTAGATTTTGTAAATATATATATATATATATATATATATATATATATATATATATATATATATATATACATACACACACACACACACACACACACACACACACACACACACACACTGTGCCTATAGAAAGTCTACATCCCCTTGAACTTAATCACATTTTGTTGTGTCAGTGTCTCAGATTTTTTTCCACTTATCTACACACCATACTCTACACTGTTAAGGGGAAAAAAGTTGGATGGGATAAGTCTCCACCCCCTGGGTTAATACTTGGTGGAAGCCCCTTTGGTAGCAATTAAAGCAGTGAGTCTGTTGGGATAGGCCTCCACCAACTTTGCACACCTAGATTTGGCAATATACCCCTGGCCCTTGTTTCTTTTTTCAGGTCAAAAAAAGTCCCTTGGGTTGACATTGTCAATACCTTTTAGAATTTTGAATGCCTGAATTAGGTCGCCGCGTAGTCTTCTTTGTTCAAGACTTTTAACATTACTTCCCTTGATTTAAATTCAACACTTTTCACAATGTATCCGAGCATCTTGTTAGCCTTTTTTATAGCTTCCCCACATTGTCTAGATGAAGACATTTCTGAGTCAACAAAAACTCCTAGGTCTTTTTCATAGATTCCTTCTCCAATTTCAGTATCTCCCATATGATATTTATAATGTACATTTTTATTTCCTGCATGCAGTACCTTACACTTTTCTCTATTAAATGTCATTTGCCATGTGTCTGCCCAGTTCTGAATCTTGTCTAGATCATTTTGAATGACCTTTGCTGCTGCAACAGTGTTTGCCACTCCTCCTACTTTTGTGTCGTCTGCAAATTTAACAAGTTTGCTTACTATACCAGAATCTAAATCATTAATGTAGATTAGGAATAGCAGAGGACCTAATACTGATCCCTGTGGTACACCACTGGTTACCACACTCCATTCTGAGGTTTTTCCTCTAATCAGTACTTTCTGTTTTCTACATGTTAACCACTCCATAATCCATGTACATGTGTTTCCTTGAATCCCAACTGCATTCAGATTGAGAATTAATCTTTTGTGCAGGACTTTGTCAAAAGCTTTCTGGAAATCTAAATAAACCATGTCATATGCTTTGCAATTATCCATTATCGATGTTACATCCTCAAAAAAATCAAGCAAGTTAGTTAGACATGATCTCCCTTTCCTAAAACCATGTTGACTGTCTCCCAGGACCCTGTTACCATATAGGTACTTTTCCATTTTGGATCTTATTATAGTTTCCATAAGTTTGCATATAATAGAAGTCAGGCTTACTGGTCTGTAGTTACCTGGTTCAGTTTTGTTTCCCTTTTTGTGGCTCGGTATTACGTTTGCAATTTTCCAGTCTTCAAGTCATGCCACAAATTTTCGATTGGATTTGGTCAGGGCTCTGACTGGGGTACTCAAGGACATTTACCTTTTTGTTCCTTAGCCACTCCAGTGTAGCTTTGGCTGTGTGCTTTGGGTCGTTGTCATGCTGAAAGGTGAACTTCCGTCCCAGATTCAGCTTTCGTGCAGAGGGCAGCAGGTTTTCCTTAAGGACTTCTCTGTACTTTGCTTCATTCATTTTCCCTTCTATCCTGACAAGTGCCCCAGTCCCTGCCAATTAGAAACATCCCTATAACATAATGCTGCCACCTTTGGGTGATGCGCTGTGTTGGGTTTGCGCCAAACATAACGCTTTGCATTTAGGCCAAAAAGTTCTAATTTAGTTTCGTCAGACCACAAAAATTTTTGCCTAAAGAATCTCCTGAGTGTTTTTTTGCATTACTTCAAAAGGGATTCAAGGTGGGTTTTCTTGAGTAATGGCTTCCTTCTTGCCACCCTACCATACAGGCCAGATTTGTGGAGTGCTTGGGATACTGTTGTCACAGGCACACTTTGACCAGACTTGGCCATAAAAGCCTGTAGCTCTTGCAAAGTTGCCATTGCCCTCTTGGGAGCCTCTCTGATCAGTCTCCTTCTTCCTCGATCATCCAGTTTGGAGGGAAGGCCTGATCTAGGCAGGGTCTTGGTGGTGCCATACATCTAACACTTCTCAATAATCGTCTTGACTGTGCTCCAAGGGATATTCAAGGCCTTTGATATTTTTTTTATACCCATCCTCCGATCTGTGCCTTGAATTTTCAGTTGGAAGTTGTAGGGTAGGATGTGTAGATAAATGAAAATAAATAAATAAATAAATAAATAAATAATATATATATATATATATATATATATATATATATATATATATATATATATATATATATATATATAAATATCATATTTTAATTCCAGGCTATAAGGCAACAAAATGTGAACATTTTGAAAGGGGATGTAGACTTTCTATAGGCACTGTGTGTGTGTGTGAGTGTGTGTGTGTGTGTGTGTGTGTGTAATCCATCCACCTGACAGGTGTGGCATATCAAGAAGCTGATTAAACAACATGATCATTACACAGGTGCACCTTGTGCTGTGGACAATAAAAGGCCACTCTAAAATGTGGAGTTGTGTCACACAACACAGATGTCTCAAGTTCTGTGGGAGCGTGCAATTGGCATGCTGACTGCAGGAATGTCCACCAGAGCTGTTGCCAGAGAATTGAATGTTCATTTCTCTACCATAAGCTGCCTCTAATGTCGTTTTAGAGAATTTGGCAGTATGTCCAACTGGCCTCACAACCGCAGACCACGTGTAACCACGCCAGCCCAGGACCTCCACATCCGGCTTCTTCACCTGCGGGATCGTCTGAGACCAGCTACTTGGACAGCTGATGAAACTGTGGGTTTGCACAACCGAAGAATTTCTGCACAAACTGTCAGAAACCGTCTCAGGGAAGCTCATCTGCGTGCTCGTCGTCCTCACCAGGGTCTTGACCTGACTGCAGTTCAGCGTCATAACCGACTTCAATGGGCAAATGCTCACATTCGATGGCCACTGGCACGCTGGAGAAGTGTGCTCTTCATGGGTGAATCCTGGTTTCAACTGTACCGGGCAGATGGCAGACAGCGTGTATGGCGTCATGTGGGCGTGCGGTTTGCTGATGTCAACATTGTGAACAGAGTGCCCCATGGTGGTGGTGGGGTTATGGTATGGGCAGGCATAAGCTACGGACAACGAACACAATTGCATTTTATCGATGGCAATTTGAATGCACAGAGATACCGTGACGAGATCCTGAGGCCCATTGTCGTGCCATTCATCAGCAGTCATCACCTCATGTTTCAGCATGATAATGCACGGCCCCATGTCGCAAGAATCTGTACACAATTCCTGGAAGCTGAAAATGTCCCAGTTCTTCCATGGTCTGCATACTCACCAGACATGTCACTCATTGAGCATGTTTGGGATGCTCTGGATCAACATGTACAACAGTGTGTTCCAGTTCCCACCAATATCCAGCAACTTCGCACAGCCATTGAAGAGGAGTGGGACAACATTCCACAGGCCACAATCAACAGCCTGATCAACTCTATGTGAAGGAGATGTGTGTCGCGCTGCATGAGGCAAATGGTGGTCACACCAGATACTATCCACTCCCCTACCTTTTTTTTTTTTTTAAGGTATCTGTGACAAATAGAGGCATATCTGTATTCCTAGTCATGGAAAATCCATAGATTAGGGCCTAATGAATTTATTTCAATTGACTGATTTCCTTATATGAACTGTAACTCAGTAAAATCTTTGAAATTGTTGCATGTTGCATTTATATTTTTGTTCAGTGTTTCATAACCACCCTTCTAAACCAGATGAGTCATGCATTATTATACTTCATGGGCAAGCTACTGTGATATAAAATATTTTTGTAATCTGATTTCAAGAGAAGAATGAAAAGATGAAGGTTTAAGTTTTACAGAAATTAATTTCCAGAGTGGATTCTGATTTTGCTCATTCTGATTAACCTAATCCCCACCAGGAAAAGCTACAGCTTTTATTATAACACTGGTAAATCAACCACCTATTTGTAGGGGTAATCCTAGAATAACAATCCATGGTGATTCCCCAAGTGCTGTAAATGTCACAGTAAAATCCAGTCAATGGTTATCCCGGCAGGGTAAAGGTTATCAAACAGATCCCTAAAAAGAGGGCTTTGCATAGAAGGACATATGCTGTAAATTGTTCTGCCAGCATGTTTTTGCCTACAGTACAAGGTTTAACAGTAGGTATTAGTGTCCTCTGTGTTGGATGCTCATGAGGTACTTTCCTCAGTCAAAGTGACAGCCCACAGTCCTACGTGACAGCAGTGTTCTGCGACACCTCATTTAGAGAGCCTTGATACGATACCATGCACAGTATTATGATATTCGATACCATCACGATACTTTGGATTGTACGTCCATTGCATGTTAAATGGCTGCCAAATCCTTTTTTTCTTAAGTACAAAGTGCAAAAGTTAATACACAGTTAATAATGCTACAGCATGGTGCTTGGTGTTTAAAATCTCTCTCTCTCTCTCTCTCAAATGACTACTTGTTATTGTTTATATTCAAATCCATGATTTATTCTTACATGATGTAATGGTGTTCTATATATTGTGATATAATGTTTACTTATATCTTTAAATCTATATTAATTCTAATCAACATTAGTTTACAGAAACTTATATTTATATTATCACACAATGCTGGCTATGAGGTCACCATTGATTTGGCCTCCCCAGCTCTTCAGCATGCACAACTTTTGAATTAATTTTGTTTAATTATTTTTAACTTTTATATATTTATTGGAATTAATTAGTTCATTCTTTTCTGTTGAATCCCAGATCCCAATTCTGCATGTATTTTTAAAATTATTTTGATATAATGCCTTTTGTATAGTCTCTCCGCAATTTCCTTAACCACTTTTACCAATTTATTGATCTTACTGCTTTTAACTTGTTCACATGTATTCGTATTCTTTAATTCACATTCTACAGATTTCAAATAGACATCTGTTTCATTATCACTATTCCTGAACCTTTATCTGCTGTGCCGGTCTTATATCATCATCATTTAACAACTCAGTCATAGCTTGTTCTTCAATATTGGTTCAATTAAATTTACATTTTTTCTTCAGTCCTACTATAATTTCTTACTTCAATGTATATATCTAACCACTTGCCCCTTCCATCCGGAGGAGTCCAAGTGCTTGTACTATTAACCTCATAATTACCCTCTGAATCTCAGATACTTTCATTGAAAAAAGTTTATCTTTATCGATGTATTTTTTAGTCGGTATAAACTTAAGTCCTTTACTCAATACTGCTTTCTGGGATGTGGTTAAAGTTTTATTTGATAAATTAAACACTATGTCTTCTGTTTTATCTTTAGTGTATTTGGTACCATTTCCATTTCTGTGTCTCCTATCTTTCTGTTTTTAATTCTCTGTCCTAGTCATGGTTAATTCTCTAATTTACATTTTATTGTTTACTTTAAACTGGTTTATTTTTACTGTTTTAGATGTATTTTGATTGTCTTTCTTAATTATGCCACAGTATTCAGATGTTCTTCCGGTTTTGGTATCTTTAAATACAATAACTGAGAAATGGTTATTGTTGTATAAAAGATTAATTGGATTGTTCTTATTTTAAATAGTTTCTGGTGTGCCTTTGTATTTAAAACAAGCATTATTCTTTAATTCTGTGTATATGTGTATGGGCCTATTTAGGAGATCTACAGCTGCCAGAACTTCTGCCTCTGTAGCCCAAGAATCTATACACCCGTCAAAAATGTCATTTTTTCAATATGGGTCACTGAGTCGATGTACATTTCACATTGTCTTATATTATAACTATTATACTCACATATACAGTATATATTATTACATATACATTAGTATAGATATACACACAGTGCCTATAGAAAGTCTACACCCCTTTTCAAAATTGTCACCTTTTGTTGCTTTGTAGAATTTGTAGAAAATTAATTAAAATTAAACCTGAAATAGCTTGGCTGGATAACATAAATAGAAAAATAGCTAATAAATCCTAAATTAGCTTGGGTGTAACCAATCTCCTTCAAAATCACACACCAAGTTAAGTGGGCTCCACCTGTGTTAAATTGTAGTGATTCACATGATTTCAGGATAAATTCAGCAGTTCCTGTAGGTTCCCTTTGTTGAGTACTGCATTTCAAAGCAAAGACAACCATGAGCACCAAGGCGCTTTCAAAACAACTCCGGACAAAGTTGTTGAAAGGCACAGATCGGAGGATGGGTATAAAAAAATATCAAAGGCCTTAAATATCCTTTGGAGCACGGTCATAACGATTATTAAAAAGTGGAAGGTGTATGGCACCACCAAGACCTTGCCTAGATCAGGCCGTCCCTCCAAACTGGATGACCAAGCAAGAGGGAGACTGATCAAAGAGGCTACCAAAAGGCCAATGGCAACTTTGCAAGAGCTACAGGCTTTTATGGCCAAGACTGGTCAAACTGTGCATGTGACAACAATATCCCAAGCTAAGGAACAAAAAGGTAAATTTCCTTGAGTGGCCCAGTCAGAGTCCCGACCTAAATCCAATGGAAAATTTGTGGCATGACTTGAAGATTGCTGTCCATCAACGCTCCACAAGGAACTTGACAGAGCTTGAACAGTTTTTTAAGGAAGAATGGTCAAATATTGCCAAATCTAGGTGTGCAAAGTTTACAGACCTAACCTAACAGACTCCCAGCTGTAATTGCTGCCAAAGGTGCTTCCACCAAGTATTAAATCATGGGGTTGGCAACTTCTCCAATTATGATCTTTCCCCTTAACAGGGTGGAGTATGGTGTGTAGATAAGTGGAAAAAAATCCTCATTTAAATGATGAAACTTTGAGGCACTGACACAACAAAATGTGAAAAAAGTTCAAGGGGGTGTATATATATATAAAAAAACCTGATGCATTTATGGCACAAAACTTAAGGCTCAAAAGTGGTGGGTGTGTGGTTTGGAGACTATAACAAGAACGAGGGCTTTGAAAAGTGTATCCATCAGTTGGAAATAAATCATTTTACTTTTGACTATGCTAAACAGTTGTGAGGGTCATTTAACTTAAAGAATAGCCACAGACCTCTCCTGTTTTAGGGCGTATTCCAGCATCTTGATCCTCCGCACCAGGTCCTTCTTTAGGTTTTCCTGTCCCTTCCGCTCGCCCTGCAGAAAGGCAATCTGCGCCTGGAGCATAAACACAAGAACACGATCAACCTGTTAGACTCGCTACTAAGAAAACTTGTAACAAAACAAGAGAAACATCCTGCGTGTTTCAACATGGACCAACCACACCATTCTAACATCTCTGGCCTAGACAATTAACACAACATAGATCATGGTCATATACAGATGCTTAGAATGAGCTGGAGCGATTAGTAGCACATGTGTACAGTCTGTTGCTCCCAATACGTTGGGGAAAACAGAAATGTCGCAGAAATTTGTTTTCAAGGCTTGTAAGTACACCCTGACTTTAGTGAAAATTAGGTACTTGGGTGTTTGCCTCAAAAATGCATTGAGCACAACTGGCAACGCACGAGAAAAAAGTTGTTAAAAGTTCTTAACAAATTGATGCAATTGTAAGTGTCGCAGTTATTAGTACATCTCATTATAATATTTGAGAACCGTCATTTCCACCCCCTTTTTGTGAATTTATGCGGGAACGCCCATAATTACATATTTATCTATGGCTGAACTGCAAAGAAAAACTGCTGCTGCAAAACATTTCCTAAAAAGTCGCTAACAGCATTACGCTTGTTTAGTACATTTCACCCAAGACTTCCGACTCGGTTGCGAGTATTGCGACAGGCACAACACTTTAGTACATCTACTCTCAATTTCTTAACTAGACCCTTAATTGAACTGATAATTTGCTTAATTTGATCTTTTTCATTTTTTTTTTTTTTAGCTCTTAAACAATTACAGATTTCAAGTTAGCTATAACTCTTTATGTTACCGGTAGACTAAACTAAAAATAAAGTGCACTAGGCATTCATTTGATTTTACTACTGTACTGTATAGGCCTACTGTACACATTTATACATAATGTAATGTGTAGCCTACCAAAAACACATTAGTGTTATTTCAGTGCAATGATTTACATTTAAAATGCATTGAGCACTATAAATGTACGTGTGTGCAATTTTACTGTATTGTTACACCTCCTTATTTCGGACAAACATGTCGAGGGGCTACTGTATGATTATGAAAAGCTTTTTGGGAGTGAAGCTTGGGGCCCAACTATAGAATCTGATGGTATTAAACTGTCTTTCCTTTTTTTATATATTTTTAACAGTATTAAGTTAGGTAAAATGAAGATTGAACAGAATGTATTGTGCAGATGTACGTTTACATTTAACAAAAACAATGTTATTTATTCTTGCACCCTTGCACATATAGACGTTATCCTTCGGGCACCCTCTGCTGCAGCAAACCACTCAACTCCTGCTATTTATTTGAACAGTGCTGCATGACTCTCGCAATGCTAGCGATATCGCTATGAAGACACAACAAATATTTACATTAGTATATTGCAGCTCTTTTCATTAACATATTTTCTCTTAGTACATAAAACAAAATGCATAGTTTGCGAACTGCCGCAACGAAAATGCAAATTGAGGTATGTTTGTGCTGCGACTGGCCCATCTTAGTACATTTACCCCTCAGTTTCACACTCTCACGTATCTAAAAGAATGCAACAACAGTATTACATTGCTTTTATTTACAGTAGGAGCCTAGTAAAGTTTGACTGCCAGCTCTAGGAAGCATGTATAAAATAATAATTACAAAGCGCTTTAAATTGTTAAATATAACTAAACATGCAGCGTTGTAATTCAATATGTTAATGTAACATCATTCAGCAGATTTCGTTCGACTTTATGAAGCAAATTGTTTTAATGATGCAAAATTTTTGGCCATAGCTGTAGTTGTAAGCTATGTCAGAGTTTTTTCCCCTTCGGATACAAGAAAAAAGGGGAAAAAAAAAAAAAGTCAAGTGAACCTGGTGCCAGTGACAATGCTGCCACTGCCATAGCAGCAGTTAGCTCTCTGCCACATCAAAAACCAAAAGACATGACATTGATAAAAGGAGGAGGGGAGAAGGCAAGTATATTTTTCTATCATTAGCCATTAGACAAGCAGTTTTTTTTCAAAAATTCCACACTCCTTTGGCAAAAAAGCATTTTATAATAGACACTCTGTACTGAGAAAGTGTGACTGGTAGATCATTTTCAATAGTTTCTAAAGCATTCATATTTGATACACCAGTTATTACCTTCTAAATATTTGATAATTAGATAATTGACAATTATGTGCAGCCATTATCTAGCATGTAATGACCGTGGTGGAAGATATTATACTATTAAAAAGCAATCAAATGTTTTTGTGCATAGGGAGGTTGAAATCTATACTACAGTTTAAAAAGAGATGAAATCTACTATGGGGTAATAACTCAGAACCTGATTGGCCGATACGATCCTTGAGGTCACTAGTAATGAGATACACACCGACATTTATATAGAACATCAAGGAACAAAGAAAATATACATGCAGAAAATATACAAATTCAATACATAAACTGCAAAACTCAGACCTACTAGCAAACATGCATATTAATCATGTATTATTAATGAATTACGTACTTAACCAAAAGCAACATTTTACCATCTGTTCCTTGTCATCTGCTGCATAGTATGAGAATCAGTGTAGAGAACAAATGCTTTTTATTTATTTTAAAAGAATCATAATTCCACAAAAGAAAACTTACCAAAGAATGATCACATTACATGTAGCTGGCTTCTTAGGCGACACTGGCAGAAAGTAAACTACACCAGGAGTGTGTTCAATAGGCAAAGCGCCCCAGGGCATTACGTGGCTTTTGATGCGCACGCCGCGAGCGCTTCCTAACAGTCGTGAGTCCAGCTCAGAGCTGCCTCGCTGGAGGTTCAAAATGGCAGACCTGTAAATTGATTTTTTAAAATATGGATTTATATGACCAACACATCTGTGATAAGTAATATTTTTGTTGTCATTTTGGCTTTTTAAAACCGATTATAGTATTTAATTATCTTTTTAAATGGCAATTGTTTTAGAAAAGGAAACATGGACTATTTATAACTTGACAAATATGACACGTGCCTCAAATGCCAAACCAAAAAAAAAATAAAAAATGTGTAAGTAACTTTACATTAGAAAAATACAGTAGTAGTAATTACATTAAACATTTACAAACTGCAAAACTCGCTAAAAGAATGTTTTAATACAGAGATTTCTTGCCTGCTACTGTGAAACTGCTCGTTCCTAACAGACAGTTCAATAACTGCTAACATGTGTTACAGGACATCACGAGAGAGCGCTCTGCTTATTGAACGCACCCCTGAAAGAATCCCTTGTCTCTTGAAATAAATTCAATGGAGCTTTAACATACAATAATCTGGCCATTCCATTTTGTGATGTACAGTTTCCAAATGTTGGCAAGTATGCCAATGCATGCTAGAGACATAAATCAAATTGTTTTAATAATAACACTTTAAAATGACATACCGCTAATTAATATACACTATTTTTTTTGTTATTATGATTTAATGACGGTGGTTTACTTTACCTTACCACCCTATTTATAAAGGATGGTAGTGTAAAGTTATATTTCTGAACACTGGCAACTGTATATTATTTTTTGTACCAAATAAACCAAATGCATTACTTTGTATATGTGACTAATTAAACAAAAAATTAAACAGAAATGTGTATTACCCCTTCTAAATTGAACCCATATTACAGTCAGCACTTGCATATCCAACACTTTTGACTTCAGTGACGGTTAAACGAGTGAGACGCATATCTGATTATTTCACTTTGGCCCATTCCAACCCTTGTCCTTTTTTCAGGGAACACAAAAAAGATATAATGCCAAAAATACAAAGCTGAAAGGACTGTTTTAAAATAAGTAGGCCTCCATTTAGAGTTACTGTAGTTGATTTTGTTGGTACAGTACTATATTTTCAACAGTAGTAGTATTTTAATTCAGAACTACATGATTCTGAAAACATCAGTGTTTATTAAATACAAAAATAAAGAACTATTCCTCTACCAGCAATGGTATCGGGGGGGTACCTGGCGGGTAACTGTGATATACGAATAAGGTAAAAAAATACATACCTTTCTATTTACTACATGCATAAACTGATGTAATCAATTAATTATAATAGTTTTTAAAGCTCCACATGTACTATTACTAGGTTTTTGTTTTTTGTTTTTTTACCATTTCTCAATGTCAATGAATCGATGCTTTGGCTTTTTTGGAGAACGATATATCAATAGTGAAAAATTAGGCATCGTCCCAGCCTTAGATACAGCCATACATACCATACGCATCGATCTCCTGGGGCCGGGTTTTGAAAACTTATAATCTGGACAACAGTGACCTGGATTTTGTAATACTAGACAGATTAATAAATAGATTATTTTTATCTGGATTGTTTTGATCTGGCTTTTCAGCAAATGTCACTGCTGTTTTTTTTAAATAGTAATTTCAAAATAAAGGATTACAAAATCCGGACCACCTGAAGATAAAAAATAAATTATGCATGAATGAACTTTACACCTAGATAGATAAGATGGCAAATGTCACATTTTGAAACAAAAAAAAAACACTGTACCTTTGTTTTTGTATCTGAAGTTCACGCATACGTGATATCTACTTTTTTCACGGTCTACCAATTTCTTGTGACACCAGTGTTATATTTTGTTTTATTATTTTAAGTTTGCATCTGTGCCAAAGCCAAAGGTCACAGAGTTTGAGAGAAAATGAATAGCTTTTTCTGACCTCTTGACTCCATTCTATTTTATCTAACACAAGAAGCAAAAATAGAATTATTCTGCAGCCAGCCTGCCTCTTATCAGGGAATGCAAAGGAACCCAGTAACAATACCCTCATCCTGCATTCATAGTGTCTTCCTTCTTTATTTTGACTGGCAGCAATATGAAAAAACACCTCTCTCAATCTCAGCAGTAATGAACATTGCATTTCCTTTTCTCCATAGAATTTAACTTCAACACTGCAAACAGAAGCCTGCATTTTCAAATAAAAGGCTGTGTACTAGTCTTCAGCACAGCATTGCATTTTAATTCTGGTCTTGCACTTCTTATGGCAGCTTTTAAAAAGTATCAACAAAAACATGTGTAATAAAGATAACAGTTTTTATTTGAAACTAAAAGCATCAATAAGGATCAATAATTATAATGCAAATACTGTATCTTTAAATTTCATTTTGAGATGCTCTTTATATCAGGGCGTCACTATAATAGGGTTTGTCATTGTACTGTATCAGAATACTGACAAAACGGCAAATTTGAATTGATGATCAATATATAGCACTTTTATGAAGATTGCGTCACACTGATCAACATTTACGGTATTGTGACAAGGTACTCGTGTCACATGTGTGGGTAACCGCATTGCAAGACAGAGAGACCTGGAGTGGAAAGACCGGCACAGGACGCGCAGGATTTACTAAACACAAAACAGAAAGTAAACAAACCGGTCATGTGATGCTACGAAGATGGAAACACACAGAGGACACATACAGACAGAAGACTGTACAAAATAAAACACAGTACAAAAACTACATATAAAAGGTGAGATACAGGGCGAGCGCTAGCCTTACCGAATGAGGCACTGCAGTTATTTTCGCTGAAACAGACAGCACTCTGAGATCCGTTATCTTTAGTTAAATTGTATTACCATTTATGTTGTACGCAGTTGTGTGCATGGGTAGCATTTTTATTTCATTTTGCAGTTTGAAAGACGTATTTCAGGATGTTTCTGACAAAAGCCCTTCAGTTGTGTAGAAAGGTGTGTATGTATGTACAAAATGTACATTTCATTTGTAATACCGTTCACAGTAAACCACCGCAATGAATAAAATGAATAGTTTAAGTAATCATACGGACAAAATTGAACGAAAAAGACGCATGCTCATATCTCGCATATTTCAAAAGTAGTTCAAAATTCAGCAGGAGGCATAATTTGTTAGGACCTTTAAAGAAAACATATGGGGTTCTAGGCAGTGTTTTGTTTTTTTTTTGCTTTGTTTTTGTTTTTTTCTCTCTCCAATTTTCATATTGTTAGTTTAAATTTAGAAGTTTTACAGGAGTAAAAATTATGGGTCGTCTTTATTTTTTTTTGAATGCTAGAATTTGCACACTGTGCGCCAGTATAGTATCTTTCCTTTCCCACACAGTGACAACTGCTGACCTACCCAGGTGTTCTTGTAATGCTGTTGGTTGAAAGAATAGTGAAAAAACAAGTTGTCGTGTTTACCAGCATGTAGGACACCGGGGTTGGATCATCCACATCCAATGTACAAAAAGCAGCCAGCAACTTGGGTTTATAAATAACTCGGCCGCTGTCCCAATAAATTAAAAAAAAAAAAAAAAAAAAAACTGCAATGGAAAAATAACTCACTAAAAACAGTTGGATTTTTTTTTATTATTTGAGTGAGTTTTCTATTTTCTGTATAGACTTTAATATTCACAAAGCTTTGTAAATACTGTAGGACACATTATCATAAAAAGGGGATATCCATACTGGCTGCAGAAAATGTAAATTTGCATTCAGAGTTTGACATCATAAGTACATGTGTATTAACTTTAAAAACCTTAAAAGCGCAGACTATGATTAATAGCCACTCTCAGAAAAATGTGGAGCTCAATGAGTGTATTGCTATTTTAACCTAGTTATGCACAGCCAAATTAGATACAGTGGATGTTCTGTTAGTTGCAAGCCTGCTGCAGGGTACCCCTCATGCTGCCGGCATCCTCCAGTAACCACGATCTCTGAATGAAGAGTCCGAAAATACAACCATGACAAGTGGATTGACTCTGTGTTACAAGTCCACACTGTCTGGTTTGCAAAGCCCCGGCAAAAAAAAAAAAACTCACATGGGAGACAGAAAGATGCTGGAGCTTTGGATTTTCACTGCCTGTCCCTGCTGTGCAATTACTGTACCAATACAATCGGCCTTATGTTGCATACTATAGTTAGGTACTTAATACGAATACAGGGGGGAGTGGTGCGAGTGCTTGTAACACAAATCAGAGCATAGGACAGCGCAAAAGAACTCCCTGGAACATTTTAATGGCATTTCTTAAAATAAAATATCTACAAAATGTCATCTACCAAAAACGTAGTAAAGCTGAGGCAAATATTGTTTTGAAGTTCAATCATATATTTTGGGCCACAGTTGGTTAAACAAATGCTACCTTTGGTGTAGGCTGGGCAAGGTAAGATGACTGTTGAAACAAATCTGGTAGCCCCAAGCATAATGGAGGTCTAAGAACACACTCTCAGGTCCTTAGTCAAAACACTTTGTTACAGACGCACCTACAGTCCCAAAACCTACAGTCAGCGCTCTGTGTGCTACAAATAACTTGTGTTTCTATTTTCTTGTCAAAACACTATCAAAGAGTGTTGTCCTTGAAGAAAGTTAAAACCTACGTATCATCTCTTTATAGTCACACCTTATCTGACTGCTAATAAATTAGCCAATGATCAGTTCCGAAAAATGCTGGTAGGAACACATCTTGTTATGGGTGCAACTTCTTGAATCAAAAACAGCCCACAGAAAAGCAAAATATAACACACAATATACTTTTTATATTATTTTTATATGAAAAATAATTTAATATTATATATATATATATATATATATATATATATATATATATATATATATATATATATATATATATATATATATGCAATATAGAAACCTGTTGGAAAATGCTTCTGTCATGAGTTATCAGTGTCCTTTAATTGAATGTTTTGAATAACACAAGCTCAATAATTTGCATAATTAGTTTGAAACAGGCTCACCACCCACCCCTATACTTATGAGTCCTACACTCATCAGTGAGGGTCCGTGATTGCCAAGCTTAATAGTGATTACAACCATCACCCCTGAAGAATGACAAGAAGTGCATTTGATAAAAAATACTAATGAAACACTTAGAAAAGTGATTCCCTACAATACTAAATAGGATAAAAGCAATTATGGTATATTTTAAGTTTTGATTGAAATTATAAAATGAATGTCAAAACTGCTTATTGCAATTTTGTGTACTTTTCGGGGGAAGCCACACCCCGCACAAAAAATGAAGCAGCAGTAGCTCTATTCACGAAGCTAATTATATGCGCAAATAAAGCAAGCTAAATGATTAATTTGCAAGTTGTTATCGTGCTGAATTCTGCACAGGGTTGTTAACAGAATGTTTATGTTTAAATATGTGTTTGTTCAGCTTGATCTCATATATACCAGACTGTCTGAAGATGTTGTGTGCTGCGTGTACATCAAGAATCCTCACACCATTTGTACATTTAATGGAGTGATAATGCTTCTATGTTCTATCTCCTGGGGTGATGACATTGGGTGCGTTAAGTGAGCCGCTCAGAGTGAGAACGCTCAGAAAGCACACTGAGCAGATTTAAATGACTTGACGCTCTGCTACACGACAGCCCTGAGCGACATTTAAAAATGAATAATAATTCTTTGCTTGTTTGTGTTTCTGAGGTGATGGTAGATGAAATGGCCCTGTGTGAAGTTGCTGTCCCCTGCTATACCTCACTGAGTTCGGCACTCTGTTTGGACTGAACCTCATATCTGGCTGTGTTTAATACTGACAATACCGACACTAATAAGAAAATTATGAATAATGTTAATACTACAAACCTAATAATAATAATACATTAACAACCGTAAAACAACTACATTTAAAAAAAATGAATTTAAATGATACAAATTCGAAAACAACATTTTTTTTTCTTATTTAGCCAATTAATACATAATTTCATAAGTCAAAACCAGTTCATTGTTCTTGACACACGTATGTGTCAGTCCTGCCTGTCATCTCCACTTGTTTCCTGCAGGTGGCCACTGCGTCCGCTCCCTCTGATCACTGATGAGAAATGCTCAGGAGCGCTCCGAGCGGCTCAGCAGGAGTGGAACTGAGCAAGTCGTTAAGTTGATTATTTTACTGAGCCGCTCTGAGCCGCTCACTTACTTAACTCACCCAGTGCTACATGGGTGCAGTCAATAGCACCCCCAATAAATTTGGAAAGCCAGAGACTTCGTAAAAGGCCACTTGTATATCATGGACAGCACCTGTCTGGGTAATAGACATAATTCCCAGTGCGTTTCAACACAGCATTCAGTATCTCCTGTAAAACACAGGGAAAAAGTGGGTTGGAATATCCCACCAAGAATTAGCTTAAGAATCTTTTCCTAGTTGTTATGAAAATGCTTATATGGTGCCTGACCGATCTAATTTTGGTGCATGGGATCTAATGAAACGATCTGTTTTCTGGTTGGAAATCAAATGAGTCTTTCCACTGAAGCACTTTGAACAAAAAAATCAAGTGTCAGATTCCCTACATACCAGTTTTGATGGTACAGCGTGTAATTTAAATGTCTGCAGACTCAAGAGTCAAAAGTCCCGCACAATTGTGTGATTCAGTCGTCCTTGTGATGTAATGAAGAGAACAATAAGGACTTGTATGACAAACTACAGAACTACTTTAAGAAGGCTAACAATGTTTTCAGTAAAAATGCTGACGAAAAAGACAGCAAACGTGTATCCTATAACAGTGGCCATAAACAGGGGTTTAAAGCTGCTTTATAATATATAAAATCGGTCAGTGCAGAGACCTGGGGTTTGGAATGAACGACTAACCTTGCTTTTAAGATTTAATATATATTACAAAAGCATAAGTGCTACACATTTATTTAAAATAAAAAAACACTGGTAAGCAATGTTACAAACTATTTATTTATGTATCTGTTTTGCTTGTTTTTTCTCACAACTTAAAGTACCAGAATCGCTGTTTTTTTCCTTCTTTTTCTTTTATCTGATGAGATCAATGCTGTAGGTCTAGGGAGAAAAAATAGATATTCTGAATGTAGTGATACAGTTCTTAAATTGGTGAAGCATAAAAAAAAAAAGAACTGAGCATTTGTGTGATTCATAATTTTATTGAATGCACAAAGCCAAAGGAATAGAAAAAAAAAAAACATGCATTATACAAATAGCCAAAAAAATAACCAAACCAGACAACACTAACCCGCTAGATGCTTTCACAACAAGCCAAATTTGGCTGGAAAATGAGCAGTCTGGTAGCACTGGTCAAGTGGGAGTAGCCTAGAAGTCGCATGGGTGACGCATGCATTACCTATTAAATGTTACCTCAAGTTCAGTGTACAAATAAAATGTGAACATGTATAATTTGTTTTAGAAAAAAATCAATATTTTAACTGGTGTTCCGGTAGTTTAAGACACACCACTGCAGACTCTTTTCTCGCTCTTCTTCCGGGTCTGTGACACCACCTGGTTTCAATAAGCGGTGTGTTTAACACCCGCTGAGGCACCTAGTAAAGTTAGTGCCCTTAAGTGAATGTGGTTTAAATATCAAATACCTCCCTCACAGTATTTTGTGACGTAATTTGCCTGCAATTCCAGCCATTAACAATATTCACTATATTTAAATGACTCGAACACAGTACTTTTTCCCAAGCGCTAGGTTTCCTGCCAATGGTTAGTGAATACAGCAAGTGTATAAAGCATGCAGTAAAGGGGCTTACTGCATGCAAAGCATATTACCGCTGTTTAGTGAATGAAGCCCTATGGGAGTAAAATGTATTTTGGGTGAGCAGAATAATCTTTGGCTCCTGACCAAATCTTCTGGGGGGTGCAAACATTCTTGTGGCGCATGATTCACAAAGTAACATGATCCTCCAAATCCTGGACAACGTAAAACAGCTGAGAAGAGCAAAACTGAGAGGTGCAAATGTAATGAAATAAAATGGTTCAAACCCAGTGCAGATGAAAGTGAACCATATAATTCTGCAGTATAAACATCATAAGGCTATTTACAGTAGCCCCTTTCCCTTAGAAACTGAAAAATTAGGCCAATTACAGTAGCTGCTGCGTGCATCTTGCAGTACAACCTCACAAACATTGCCTGGTGAATATTATGGATCTTGCAGTTAAATTAAACTCTTGCAGTATCATTGCCAATATAATTTGATTCCAGTCTCTTGCCTGTTTAGTTTATCACTTACCCTAGTTCTAGGGCTATTTAAAATCTTCTAATCCCACAAGATTAAGAAACGAACTCTACAATACAGGAAAGCAGCAAATGCTCTTAAAAGTGGAACAGTCTTCTGTTAATAACCCTTTGACAAAACAATAAAACACTAGAATCCGGCTGGGTAAACCACTGCCTAATAATTTCAATCTGACTACAGCAATAATAGAGGCTATACTAGATTCCCACACGCAAATGCCTCCAGTGCCTTTAAATTAGATCTAAACTGGGGAAAATATGGACGGTCAGTGAAGCACCCAAATGTTATTATTACCGAGCTAAAACTTTATGATACTGAATTAAGCAGACACATGGTAATACTGATGAAGGCATTAGAAGAAAAAAAAAAAACATTACGGGGTTTAAACGTAAACGTTGGCTTTGACAGTAGTGCCTTCAGTCTGCATCCGATTACAGATTCTCAATTGAAAGGATACTGTGCGTGGCCGTTTACTTGACGGAGACAGGTGTCAAATGTAGAAGGAGAATTCCAGTAATGTTTAAGTCTCTAAATATTAGGACCAATTTGTTCCTTGGCCAGGGAATCAATTTACTTGCAGCTGTTAAATTACTGAGGGTTATTTTAAATGCAACACTACCATCATTACCTTATTTTTCTATGCCTATACTAACATTAGGTATCATTATTCAATAAAAGGAATGAGATTGTAAAGAGAATAACATTTTACATTTCTATACTCATTCCTGTTGGGTCAGTCAGGATTGCCAATGTGCCCGATGTCATGGTTTGATATATTATTCATTTTTAAATACAATCACTTGAGGCTCCCCAGAGGCTTTGCTGGTAAAGCAGTACATCCTGTGCAGAGAAGGTATGCCACTGGCAGCACATGGCAGGGCTCTACGCTTAGATTTTTAACTACTGGCCCCTCGGGCCACCGAGCTAGTGTTTTTACTCGCCCGGATGCAATTTTATCTGGCCCAATATATTTATATATTTTTTCATGATGGTTTTTATTTTCAGTATGTTTCTAACTGTGTATAGTAACCAAAGAGAGCCCACATCTCAAAAGAATGTGACTAAACAAAGCCTTTCAATACATGTTACTTCAGCCATTAAACATATATAGCAAGTGCGAAAATAAGGATGGTAATCCAAACTTGGGTAACATTGAAATTACAAAGGTAATTTAACATTATGATGAATATAAAGACATACTAAATGTTAAGCACAACAACAGAGAAACTATTACAAAATGCAAGATACTTGGAGTTGGAAAGGAGATTTAACCCTGGACTGCAGTTCAATGTAAAGCATCTACTGTTGACTTTCTGGAATGGATGGAGCAACGGCAACATTTGCACTGACCATTAATAGTACAGCCAGGGATCCTTGTTTTGAATTATTTACAGGTTATTGAATAAACAAAGTAACTTGACTTTGATTCATGAGATGTCAGTATTTGATGGCTAGTTGTAATTAGTAATGTTATACTATTGTAATGTTGGAATGTATTTTCTATTTTGGCCAGGTTACAATATTTACACTAAGATTGTTAGAATTAAACTGATGTAGAATATTTAGGTTGCTATATGGTAGGTGTTATTTTATTCTGAATACACTACAGGAAAAACTATTATTTGGTGGTTTGCGCAATATTATGCTACTGTTGCTTTAATTGGAAGAGATACGCGCTGTGACGTTTCTGCTCATTGAGTTAGGTGTATTTTAATTCAATAAACAAAAGAAAAAAATCGTGCCTAAGGAAATAAGGTACAGAGCGAAAAAATCTCGTCTTGGACATTGTTTGAACCCGGCTAAACTTTACCATCTTACACTGTTATGCTATCTGCTTGTGTACATGCAGTTATCTTTTGTTCTTGGGAGCGTAAGGGACCAGAGTTCGGGTAATTAATTACACAAAAAGGTTGCACTCTGTGTAACAGGAAACTATGTCCATCCCTAATCCTAATAATAAACACTATTAAAACAATATTCATAATACAAAATAATAACAATCATATTTCGAGCGTTGTCGCTTGCGTAGCCTCTCCAAAGTAGGCGTCAGTCTTGCTGAGTGATACCAATGAGTCCTGGAAAGATTCTGAATGGCATTTTTGACCTGAACACATCGAATCCCAAATCAAAAAGTTAGACAATTCGATTGCGTATCTGGGTATCCATGGGGACTGGATATGATATAAACTTAATTTTTAATTTTTAATTCACAACAAATAAAGCTGCTGTTTTATCTGCAAGTCTGGGAAACTGACGCCAAACAAGGCAAAACGTTACTTTTTTTCTCTGTCATAAAGAAGCGTCCACTCTAAATGCTCGTCTTCATTTTTTTCATAATTACATTCTTTATGATTTATTGATTTCAGCGCTTTTCTTTTTTGCTTATGGGTTGCTTAGTTGTAGAAAACCCGATTTGTAAAAGATTTGCTGTGGGAACGAGTACCAACACAGCACTTGGGTACGCAGTATCAGATTCTGACTGTGCAACAAACATGACGCGCGGAGGGAAAGTTAGGGTTAGTTCGTAGTTATGTTTTAAATAATGGTTTGTAAATTTATTTTCAGCTTTTTGACAAACTGGCCCGTTTTCCTAGATTCATGAAACGGAAGCCCATGAACATATGGATATAAATAAATATACATAATTATACTATATATATATATATATATATATATATATATATATATATATATATATATATATATATATATATATATAGAGAAACACACACACACACACACACACAGCTCTGGAAAAAATTAAGAGACCACTGCAAAATTATCAGTTTCTCTGGTTTTACTATTTATAGGTATGTGTTTGGGTAAAATGAACATTTTTGTTTTATTCTATAAACTACTGACAACATTTCTCCCAAATTCCAAATAAAAATATTGTCATTTAGAGCATTTATTTGCAGAAAATGACAACTGGTCAAAATAACAAAAAAGATGCAGTGTTGTCAGACCTCGAATAATGCAAAGAAAATAAGTTCATATTCATTTTTAAACAACACAATACTAATGTTTTAACTTAGGAAGAGTTCAGAAATCAATATTTGGTGGAATAACCCTGATTTTCAATCACAGCTTTCATGCGTCTTGGCATGCTCTCCACCAGTCTTTCACATTGATGTTGGGTGACTTTATGCCACTCCTGGCGCAAAAATTCAAGCAGCTCGGCTTTGTTTGATGGCTTGTGACCATCCATCTTCCTCTTGATCACATTCCAGAGGTTTTCAATGGGGTTCAGGTCTGGAGATTGGGCTGGCCATGACAGGGTCTTGATCTGGTGGTCCTCCATCCACACCTTGATTGACCTGGCTGTGTGGCATGGAGCATTGTCCTGCTGGAAAAACCAATCCTCAGAGTTGGGGAACATTGTCAGAGCAGAAGGAAGCAAGTTTTCTTCCAGGACAACCTTGTACTTGGCTTGATTCATGCGTCCTTCACAAAGACAAATCTGCCCGATTCCAGCCTTGCTGAAGCACCCCCAGATCATCACCGATCCTCCACCACATTTCACAGTGGGTGCGAGACATTGTGGCTTGTAGGCCTCTCCAGGTCTCCGTCTAACCATTAGACGACCAGGTGTTGGGCAAAGCTGAAAATTGGACTCATCAGAGAAGATGACCTTACTCCAGTCCTCTACGGTCCAATCCTTATGGTCTTTTGCAAACCTCAGCCTGGCTCTTCTTTGCTTCTCATTGATGAAGGGCTTTTTTCTAGCTTTGCACGACTTCAGCCCTGCCCCTAGGAGCCTGTTTCGAACCGTCCTCGCCGTGCACTTCACCCCAGCTGCCGTTTGCCATTCTTTTTGTAGGTCACTTGATGTCATCCTACGGTTGCTGAGTGACATTCGAATGAGTTGGCGGTCATCCCGGTCAGTGGAGAGTCGTTTTCACCCTCTGCCGGTCTGTAGCTTTGTTGTCCCCAATGTGTGCTGCTTGACCTTGTTCTTATGAACCGCCGTCTTTGAAATTTTAAGGATGGAAGCAACCCGACGCTCACTGTATCCCTCTGCCAGTAAAGCCAGAATTGAACCCTTCTTTTCCTCACTCAAAACTTTCCTTTTCAACTCTTTGGGCATGGTCAATAGTTATTTTTTGATTCCAATTACTTTTGAGGTACTACTAGCACTGTTTTGCCATCCAGCTGGTCCTATTGCAAGAGGATAGTGATGACCACAGGAGTGGTTTTTATACTTTTCCTCGTTAAATAAGATTTGGTTCAGGTGATCCCCTAATCAGTACCTCATTCAGTAGAATGAGGTGTGCCTGTGTTGGAATTCAACAGACACTGGAATGGAATGGCTGCCATACATGTAGAGATGCTGATTTAAGAAAAATTTGCAGTGGTCTCTTAATTTTTTCCAGAGCTATATATATATATATATATATATATATTATATATATCTATATATTATGATATATATATATATATAATATTATCTATATATAGATAGCGATGCTCAAAAGAGCCAGCACTTCGTAACTACCGGCCAAACTGCGCTCTCTACCGTCCTCGGGCCACCGAACCCTGCATGGGATCAAATCCAACCAATTCCCAGGAATCTGTTAAATGTTATTGTTAGCTTAATCCCACCCTCTTAAGTGGTAAACACCAACCTGCTTTGAAACCATTTTCATAACAAATCTTTTCTAACACATGAACAGCTGGCATTACAATACAGAAACACACCCACCCAGAGCTGCTAGCCCCTAGAAATTAAAAGGTTGATGGAGAGTGTTTTAGGATCTCGTAAGTGCTATCAAACCTGGACTGAAATATTCAACCACAAAACTTTATAAAAATAACTATTAAAATAACACCAAGAAAGATTTAACATGTTTATTTCAATTTGTACTACTCTGCAACCATCAAAACACAAAATGCTATGTAGTAGCAATTAATTAATTAATTAGCAAGTTAAACCTCAAAACCCATTTGCACAAACATACAGTAAATGGAGTGTGTCAGCTTTTGCATAGTGCTGGTGTTTCTTGCACCTGTGTGAGTGATACAGTCATGACGCCCACCATGTTTCACAGAGAAGTCAATCCAGCGGTATTCAGTGTAGATGTGAGATTCAGACACTATTTCTTCTAATGAATGACCATTCTGTGGTAAATCCTTCTTGATATTTCAGGGGCACCCGAGTGGCGCATCCAGTAAAGGCGCAGGATGCACCCTATAGTCTGGGTGTCCAGGCTACTCCTTTGCTGACCGAAGATGGGAGCTCCCAGGGGGTGGCGCTTGTTACTTAAGTAACATGACACTGATATTACTTTTGTCAATAACGAGGTAATATAAAATGTCTGTTTTTTAATGGGAGTAATATTAGTTATGTTATGCAAAAAAGTTTGTCTCGTGACCTTTTCTCTGTTATATACCTACATTGGCAGTTTTTTTTTTCTTTTTTTAAAGCCAAAGTACATTTCAGTTCAGTTATAACCCTCTATTGTATTTTACAGATGCAACCTCAGTCACTGTTTGTATCTTTGCTGTCTCAGCTTCTTGTGCAGCACCTGACATGGCACGCCATCAAATCGGAAGCACTAACAGCAACTCGCTTTATGGCAGTGCAGCTTTCACACAGTACAAGCTTTAAAATCAGCATCGAGGTTTTAGTTTAGTTTTTATCTGGCTAATCACATGCATGTGCACAATCAGACAAGCTTGGCTGAGCGGCGCTTTGCTTCATCTCATCTCTTTGAATTATAAACTAAAAACTAAGCCACAATTACTCTGCGTTTACTAAAGCCCACTGACACATATGGTATCCTCCTCAAAACAGTGAAACTATAGTACAAGCTAAAGAAACACTGCCACCTGCACTTTTGTGAAAAGAGTGGATCCTCCAATTCATTCATTATGCAAAAGACATCCCCAAAATGTTCTGCACAGACACCCAATCCCACCTCCTTCCTCACTCAGTGGTCCAACAATCCCTCTCTGACTGATTGTGTCAGACCTGCTCCCACCCCCCTCAGTGACACACTCACACACAGGAAGTCTTTCAGCTCTGTCACATAAGCACCAAAACACGCAGAGAACGGCAACATATCTGAACACGAATAACATAGTTTATAAACATACGTTCTTTACAGAGCACTCCCATCACCTAACCCAGTCCATAACCAGCTCCATTCTCCCATTGTCCCCAGCTTTTTTAAACAATGTTGCATTGCTGCTGACTAACAAGAGTTCCAAGCATACTTCATCGAATGCAGACATGTTATTTAGACTGAATTTTCGTGCCGATGCTCATTGCTTTTCTCTTTCCAGCCATGCTTGCTTGCTGTTGCAGTCAGAGCTGTTTTTTAAAATTGTAAATACACCTAACACTGCTACATTGATTAAATAGCCAAGGTACAGTGCAGAAGTAATCATTCAGAAAAGAGGTGCAAACAGCTGATTACACAGTGTAACAATTTTTTTTTTTTTTGGTTCCTTGGTAGTAACTGTTATTTCCTAATTGCTTATGCCTCAAAAGCATAGAAAATGGCTATTATTCCCCACAAACTTTGCTTTTGTGACCAGGACAGTGATATTTTGAAATTTACCTATTTTCTAGATCATTCCAGATAGATTCAGTGCTGAGTAAACTTGGAGTAACTTCTAGAACTTTCTAGAACTTTCCAGTAATATAAATAATAGTATAAATACAGGAGCCTTAAGCCCACCAGTTCAGTTTAGCTCCAGCTGCCTAAGTGGATACATATCTGCATTTTTCTGAGATGGCGTCAAGAGGCTGCAATGGTGGCATTCCTGATGGGTCTCCAAGGCGGTTTTACCAAGTTTCCCTGCTATCTTTGCCTTTGGGACAGCAGGGACACCAAGGCGCACTACCACAGGCGGGACTGGCCACAGCGGACCGAGTTCTCTGTGGGGAGGAACAACGTCAAGTGGGAGCCACTGGTGGACCCCCGGAAGGTGCTGATTCCACCACTGCACATCAAATTGGGCCTTATGAAACAATTTGTCAGAGCTCTAGATAAGGAGTCGGCAGCCTTCAAGTACCTTCAAGACTTCTTCCCTAAGCTGTCTGAGGCAAAGGTCAAAGCCAGTGTCTTCGTCGGACCACAGATAAAGAAGATCCTGGAGTGCAATGAATTCCCCAAGAAGCTCACTAGTAAGGAGAAAGCGGCTTGGAACAGCTTTGTCGCAGTGGTTCGGGGCTTCATGGGCAATCACAAGGCCGAAAACTATGTGGAGCTGGTTGAGACTCTGGTGAAGAACTACTGCACAATGGGCTGTAGGATGTCCCTCAAAGTCCATATCCTTGATGCTCATCTTGATAAATTCAAGGAGAACATGGCAGCGTACTCGGAGGAGCAAGGCGAGCGCTTCCACCAGGATAGACTGGACTTTGAACGCCGCTACCTAGGACAGTATAACAAGAACATGATGGGAGACTACATTTAGGGGCTGATTCGTGAAAGTTATTTACAGTATAATCGTAAATCCCGAAAAACTACTCACTTCTAAATCTTTTGTAGTCATTTTTGTATTACTTTAGTATAAATGCATGTTAATTTGAATTCATATGTTGTTTTTTTCTGACTTTATGTGAACGAAAAAACAGTTTTCTCACTGGAAATAGTCAATTTTCAAAATATCACTGTCCTGGTCACAAAAGCAAAGTTTGTCGGGAATAATAGCCATTTTCTATACTTTTGAGGCATAAGCAATTAGGAAATAACACTTACTACCCAGGAACAAAAATTGTGTTACATAGTGTTATCGATCTGTCAAGCTTTTTTTTTTTTTTTTTTATTGAAATCTATGTGAATGGCATGGTAACAAGGTGAAAACAGCTGATTGGTGGATTAGTAAGAGCGATTACTAAAGTATAAGCAGTGCAAATATACCACATGCTTAACACAGTGTAAATGATGCCTTTGTTATTAAAATCAATGGGAATGGCAAACGCTATTTGTGAGATATAAACGGCTGCCCAAAATATCCCTGTACAGTGTAATTTCAATGTATTTCAACATTTTATTGGACATTCTACAAAACAGATTTAGACCCCATTTTCCCCTGAAGGAATCTAAGGTGGTCATCTACTGTACCTGTTCATAACAATAACACAAAAAAAAAAAAAAAGCCTTAGTCTCAACACATGCCACCCTAACTGACAGTGTTATGGCAGGCAGTTATATTTTTTTCACCAACACAACAATATGCAGTGAGGATCAAATGGGAAAAAAAAAAAAAAAAATCTGTTTGGAGAGATTTCTCTTCTGACAGCAGGAGATATGTTAAAGTGCAGAATTAAAGTTAATGATGCGTGTTCCCTAATGTGGTTTTCATATTGGTACAGCTTTTGCTCCTTTTTCCCTTTCTGTAGCACAGCTTCCATTGTAACACCTTTTGAACACTATCAAGTATAATCAACACATGCTGGGCAAGGAGAGACTGGAGTAGATGCCAGTTTCTCTGCAGCCTGTGTTAGGGTCAGTGAGTTCAAGCCATGATCATACAACAAATCTGGCAACATCACCTACAGTCAAGACCAATATGAAATATAAATACAACTGCAAATAAGCTATTAGACCTAAAAGGACAATAACAATAACACCAGCAAACCTTATGTACAGTAATAGAGCAAAACTGTTTTGGTAGGCCTAAACATTCTAAAATTACCATCAAATCATAGGACCCAAGTACAGCAGTCTCCTGCTAAGGTAACACCCCCCAGGAAGCAAGTGGAGTGTTCTCCAAGACAGAGTTGACTACTGGACAAAGATTTGCATCAGTCAGTAGAAAACGGCGACATATTAATAATGTCCATCTTGCAGAATGAATATCTGCACACATAATGTGATCTGCAGATACTTAAGACAGGAAACATTTTAGCTGCATGCGTTTTAAGCCAGACTTAGACCACAGAATTTGACTATTTTAAATCGCCAATACAATCAGCGTACTCATTGCTAAGCTTTGCACACATTGCACATTTTGGTGAATCGGAGAATGATGCGATATCTATCGTGGCCGGGGTTCTGGCATTATATTGTATGTTTTATCGGTAATATTTTTTTAAGTCGGCGTGGAAAAGCTACTTAACAAAAAAGGGCTTTGTAGCACCGGTACTTGTCATTGTTCTCTTGGTCTTTGTGAAGTTAGATTTTTTGAACTCGCACCATAAGGTATAAAAAATGTATCTTAATTGTGTATTTTCAAAAAAATTACTAAATGACAGTTGTTTTATTAGCCATAGAGAATGGATAATTTGATGCTTACAAAACAGGCCACAGCAGCCAGCGCACTGAGCTTCCCTTCATTTGAGCTGCTAACACTGTTGACTTGTTGTACATTTTGTTTGATTCATAGCTTGCATTGTATCTGCTACTTACTTACTACTTGCTATCTTCCTATCACAGCAACACCTACTGTTCCCTCGCTCACCACACTCTCACTAAATACTAAAATTCACAGCATTTTCAATGTGAATGCAAGTAAAAACATAGAATGGCATATGACTTGGCAGTCCGGTGAAAATTTACTTGCAGTCCGGATTTGGATTGGAGTCCACCTATTGAATGCCCCTGCGCTAGAAAATATTATAAATCATTACCTCAAACCATAAAACACACTTTTAGTTATTTTCCACTTCAATAAATAAAGAAAGAAAGAAAGAAAGAAAGTTTGTAGTATATTTGGGGGTTTAAGAGAGATTTAACATGTTATTTTGTTACCTGAAAGACCCTACAACATTCCCTGAACGTTCTGTTAAAAATGTTTTAAATATGGGCAAAATACAAGACATTCTTTCACCTAAGCGATAAAAAACAAAGCAATACATGGTTTAGAACTGAACATTTATCAATTTCTGAACATAAACATTAAAACATACATAGAATATTCTATTATCAAAGCAGTATTTTACATACAGTAAGAACACAATCAATAGTGCTAAATAAACTACAAAGTCCTATTGTAAGCAAATACAGTAACATTGCAATGCCATAGTGTTTAATCTCAGGATCTTTATAAGCACTACTCTTGACTATTTTCTCAAAATACATATTTAAATAAAATAACAGTTCTTCATTCCATTATTATCGGTAATAATTAAAAAAAAAAAAACAAAAAAAAAAAACTAACTGATAAATGTAGTTCATGAAGCATTACATTTTTATTGTGTTTAGCTGATCATGATCATGTATACACAATCATAGTCCTTAGAACATAAGAAAGTTTACAAACGAGAGGAGGCCATTCGGCCCATCTTGCTCTTTTGGTTGTTAGTAGCTTATTGATCCCAAAATCTCATCAAGCAGCTTCTTGAAGGATCCCAGGGTGTCAGCTTCAACAACATTACTGGGGAGTTGATTCCAGACCCTCACAATTCTCTGTGTAAAAAAGTGCCTCCTATTTTCTGTTCTGAATGCCCCTTTGTCTAATCTCCATTTGTGACCCCTGGTCCTTGTTTCTTTTTTCAGGCTGAAAAAGTCCCTTGGGTCGACACTGTCAATACCTTTTAGAATTTTGAATGCTTGAATTAGGTCGCCACGTAGTCTTCTTTGTTCAAGACTGAACAGATTCAATTCTTTTAGCCTGTCTGCATATGACATGCCTTTTAAGCCTGGGATAATTCTGGTCACTCTTCTTTGCACTCTTTCTAGAGCAGCAATATCTTTTTTATAGCAAGGTGACCAGAACTGCACACAATATTCAAGATGAGGTCTTACTAGTGCATTGTACAGTTTTAACATTACTTCCCTTGATTTAAATTCAACACTTTTCACAATGTATCCGAGCATCTTGTTAGCCTTTTTTATAGCTTCCCCACATTGTCTAGATGAAGACATTTCTGAGTCAACAAAAACTCCTAGGTCTTTTTCATAGATTCCTTCTCCAATTTCAGTATCTCCCATATGATATTTATAATGTACATTTTTATTTCCTGCATGCAGTACCTTACACTTTTCTCTATTAAATGTCATTTGCCATGTGTCTGCCCAGTTCTGAATCTTGTCTAGATCATTTTGAATGACCTTTGCTGCTGCAACAGTGTTTGCCACTCCTCCTACTTTTGTGTCGTCTGCAAATTTAACAAGTTTGCTTACTATACCAGAATCTAAATCATTAATGTAGATTAGGAATAGCAGAGGACCTAATACTGATCCCTGTGGTACACCACTGGTTACCACACTCCATTCTGAGGTTTTTCCTCTAATCAGTACTTTCTGTTTTCTACATGTTAACCACTCCCTAATCCATGTACATGTGTTTCCTTGAATCCCAACTGCGTTCAGTTTGAGAATTAATCTTTTGTGCGGGACTTTGTCAAAAGCTTTCTGGAAATCTAAATAAACCATGTCATATGCTTTGCAATTATCCATTATCGATGTTGCATCCTTAAAAAAATCAAGCAAGTTAGTTAGACACGATCTCCCTTTCCTAAAACCATGTTGACTGTCTCCCAGGACCCTGTTACCATATAGGTAATTTTCCATTTTGGATCTTATTATAGTTTCCATAAGTTTGCATATAATAGAAGTCAGGCTTACTGGTCTGTAGTTACCTGGTTCAGTTTTGTTTCCCTTTTTGTGGATCGGTATTACGTTTGCAATTTTCCAGTCTGTCGGTACCACCCCTGTGTCAAGAGACTGCTGCATGATCTTGGTTAGCGGTTTGTAAATTACTTCTTTCATTTCTTTGAGTACTACTGGGAGGATCTCATCCGGCCCAGGGGATTTGTTTATTTTAAGAGCTCCTAGTCCCTTTAACACTTCTGCCTCAGTTATGCTAAAGTTATTTAAAACTGGATAGGAACTGGATGACATGTGGGGCATGTTGTTCGTATCTTCCTTTGTAAAAACTTGTGAAAAGTAATCATTTAATATATTTGCTATTTTTTTTTCTTCATCTACGATTTTGCCATTTGTATCTCTTAAACATTTAATCTCCTCTTTGAATGTTCTCTTGCTGTTGTAATATTGGAAAAACATTTTGGAATTGGTTTTAGCTCCCTTAGCAATGTTCATTTCTAGTTCTCTCTTGGCCTTTCTAACTTCCTTTTTGACTTGCGTTTGCAGTTCTGTGTACTCTTTCTGCGTACTTTCTTTTTGGTCCTTTTTTAATGCTCTGTAAAGTGCCTTTTTTCGCTGAATATTTTTTTTAATTGATCTATTAAACCATTTTGGCAATTTAGTTTTACATTTAGATTTGTCTACTTTAGGGATGTAATTGTTTTGTGCCTCTAGTACTACATTTTTGAAGAACAACCATCCTTCTTCTGTGGGTGTTTTCTCTATTTTACTCCAATCTACTTCTGTTAGTCTCTGTTTCATACCTTCATAGTTTGCTTTTCTAAAATTGTAAACCTTAGCTTTAGTCTTTACTTTTGGGGTTTTAAAAAACACTTCAAATGAGACCATGTTGTGGTCTGAGTTTGCCAGTGGTTCTCTGACCTCTGTTTTAGTTATTCTATCTTCATTATTTGAAAAGACTAAATCAAGGCATGCCTCCCCTCTAGTCAGTGCCTTGACAAATTGTGTTAGGAAGCAGTCATTTGTCATTTCCACCATTTCTATTTCATCCTTCGTGCTACCCACCGGGTTTTCCCATTTTATTTGGGGGAAGTTGAAATCCCCCATTAGTATGGCTTCTCCTTTGCTACACGCATTTCTAATGTCATTGTATAACAGATTATTGTGCTCACCGTCTGCATCTGGCGGTCTACAGCATGCTCCTATTATTATGCCCTTTGAATTTTTGTCCGTTATTCTGACCCATATTGATTCGGTTTTATTTTCTTTGTCCAGGTTTAACACCTGGGCTTCAAGACTGTTTCTTATGTATAGCGATACCCCTCCTCCTCTTCTGTCCTGCCTGTCTTTCCTATACAGTGTATACCCACAAATATTATATTCGTCCCCATCACTCTCAGACAACCACGCTTCTGTAACACCTATCACATCATAGTTACCTGTTGGTGCAGTAGCTTCAAGTTCTAGAATTTTGTTTCTGATACTTCTAGCATTTAGATAAATACATTTAATGGTAGTCTTACCTGAGTTGTTGTTCTTGTTTTGATGCGGTCTCCCTTCTGTTTTTTTGTTGATTTCTCCCCCCTTCCTTTCTAGTTTAAATGCTTCTGAACCTGCGAGAGGATCTTTTCTCCAAGTAGACTGGTTCCCTTGTTATTTAAGTGCAGTCCATCCCGTCTATACAGATAATCCTCGTTGTAGAATGTGGTCCAAAGATCAAGATAAGCCTTCCCGTGTGCACCACATCTTCAGCCATGCGTTTTGATTAATTGTTTCCAGCTGTCCATATGGTCCTTTGCAAGGTGCCGGTAGTATACCAGAAAATACTACTACCGGGTCGTCTCCTGTTCGTTCTAGGAGCCTGTCCATGTTCTCAGTGATGTGCTTGACCGAGGCTCCCGGAAGGCAGCACACTGTTGTAGTAAGGGGGTCCAAACTGCGAATTGAACTTGCTGTGTTTCTCAATATGGAGTCCCCAACAATCATGACCTCCCTTCTTTTTGCTGTCTGGTCACCACTGTCAATGGGGTCCTGGATGTTGTTCCTTTCATTCTCTTGTTGTTGGTTCTGCTCATCAAAATTCTGAAGTGACTCAAATTTGTTGGTTGTTTTGATTTCTGGTGGTTGTGTTTGAGGAAGTTTCTTTTTTTCCCTGCTTCTGCCTACCTGAACCCAGCTGTTCTGACCTTCCATCTCCCTGGTGGCTTTCAGTCTGTTAGGGGTGATGCAGATTTCCATGAATTGTGGGTGTGCCAGTTCCTCAAGATCCTGTTGCTGTCGCACTTCTTCCAGCTCCATTTCTAGCATACTTACTAGTTTATGCAAATCCTGGCTCGCGCGGCACTTTACGCATACTTGGTTTAGCTCCGCTGGGTTTTCTCGGATTTCCCACATCATGCAGGTGTCACAGATTACTGGCTTGAAGACCATGTTGAGGGTTTTTCTTTTTTGAAGTTTAGTTTCTTCTGCAGCCGTCAACCTGTTTTCAAACTGCTTCTAAACTGCTCTGTACTTTTCCACGCCTGTACTTCTCCCACTCGCTGTCGCTGGGAAGACTGCCTCGTTTAACTGCGTTGTTCTGCTGTACTGTTGGCTCCTCCCCTCGCCCGTGTCTCAGAACGGCGCTGAATTTGAATCAGCTGCTCCGAGTTTCAGCTTGTTTGTTATCAGAAAAACACATGCAGCTGTTTGACTTTGAGCTGCTGCTGTGTTTCCCCAATGTCCTCTGTTTTCTGATAAAAGCAATTCAAGATGCAGTTTCTCCTTACTGCTTCTAAACTGCTCTGTTCTTTTCCACGCCTGTACTTCTCCCAGTCGCTGTCGCTGGGAAGACTGCCTTAAAGGATTAAAGTTTCTGCTTTTAAAATGATACCAAAACATAGAATATTGTGTATACACCAAGCAAAAAAAGTAGACTGGCAAAATATATCGTTTGCCTCCCATGTTAGGCACCTATGGTCTAAATCAAGTTACAGTTCAACATGAGAAAAAAAAAAAACTAAAAAAAAAAGTCACAAAAATCAAGTATGTGCAATTTTTTTTTTTTTTTTTTTTAGTTTTCCACGATAAAAATGATAAACCATTTGAATTTGATGAGGCGTTATCAGGTTACAAAACAGTACTGTATCAGTTTTCAATTGGTTAGCAATAAATCACTATTGGTGTTCTTTTAAGCAAAGTTCCTATTCCTTTAGGCAGAGCATTTACAATGGGAAATGGGTATTCCTATATGAAGACGGTATTATAAAACGTAAATTTGAATGCTGTTTTTTTTTTTTTTTTTTAAACTGTTGAAGAGGAGCTCAGTATGTTTTGCTAGACAAATTTGCCACCTAAGTGTGAACTGAGATTGCAGCTGTCATTTGTTATCCTGCATCACTGTGCAAAAGGTTATAGGTGTATTGCTTGGAAAGAAAAGCTTTTCAGCTGTGAACCCTTTCAATAACCTGGAAATAGATTCTGGTAGCCTACTGTATCCATGGTATTTTTTCTTCCATTTTCAGGCTGAAAAACACTACAGCTGAAGCATCAATTTTCCTTTCTAGTTTTGGTATGTGACCACATGTCCACGAACAACTGAGCTGAGACCATCAGAATTTACTTCGCCACACCCCAAACACGTCAAAATGAAATGAATTGGCAACCTAAAACAGAAGTGAAAGACACAGATTCACAAGTTGAACAGCAATTCTTGAACAGCTGTCATTCAAAACCTTCAAAAGGGTTGCACTTTAGTATTGCAGATACAGAAACACATGTATAAAAAATTAGAAATTAGCAACAGCAAGTAAAGCATTATTATAGCTCACAGTGTCAGACTATGGCATGAGCTGGAAGAAAAATTTAATATTTGGGCGGTTTCCATGGAAAAAGAAAAATGGTTCACGTTTCTCACACTATTTTGGTAGTACCTTTCCATATAGTTTTCTTTTAGCCAGAAAAATTCTCCTTCCAAATGCAAATAGCCTAATTAATATTAAAATACGGGAGTGTATTTTTAAATGATTTGTCCTGTGATGAAATGGTACTTTCGCCACGACTCTACCTTTCACACCAGTGGCAACAGGCGCGTGTGATGTGATAGGCGGCTCTCCTCTGATTGTATCATCAGCTGGGGAAAAAAAATCACAAGTATGACAGTCCTGGTATACAGCTAATAAACATGTAGAATACATAATAGCTGTTCAGAATACTCTTTTCAGTAAAGGTAAATGAATTATACACACCAGCTATAGCCAGTACACTGGAAATGGACTGCCAGACCTCCCTCATTCTGTGTGTATAATTTTTGTGTCCTTTACTGTACAGCTCCAGGTATTTTGATACCGCAAGAATGTTTTTTTCTTCTAGATGTGGGAACCGGTTCCTTTGAAACCGGATATCTGTTTCCTGCTTTGGAACCAACAAAGCTGATCCAAATATCAAGGATCCGGTTCCAGCGAGTACTATTCTGTTTTTAATAAAACAGATTAAAAAATTAAAGACAATTAAAATGATCAAAAAACTGTAATTTTTGTCAAGCATTGACGAAGGCACTTGTGTCGAAATATTGGCGATATGTTTTTATGAATTAGATATTAGGAGTATGAATTCTCTCATTCTTTATAAAAGAAATCAATTTCATAACTATAATTTATACTGTATAAAAAAATAAACAAACATGCACTTAACTAGACTATATATTTGTTTTGTTCCATGCTTGACTACTGACTGATCGTGGCTGTGATGAGTTTGGTTTGACTTATTTTTTGCTCTGTGATTGTTGTGGTCTTTCTAATGTGTTTTACGCTGACGTAGAACTGTAGGACTAGTGCTTGCAAGTATGCATGTATATATGTATGTATGCATGTATGCATGTATGCATGTATGTATGTATGTATGTATGTATGAAAGATGCCACCCCCCACTGCTCACACACTGACAAATGGACATGTTTTTCTAAATAGTTTGGGAACCGGAATCAGACTGAAAATACCCAGTTCCAATAACAGATCCCCGCTTCGAACCAGATCCAAAAATTTCCTCAAATTCACATCACTATTGTTTACTGAGGGAATGCAAGGGAAGTTGCTCCTCATTGGTCAGTTCCCTAGCTGCCACAAGACAAAATCTCAAAAATAGTCAAAATAGTATTACTTCAAATTAACGCTGCCCTCGAATCACTCAGATATCAGCTTTTTAATAGAAGCTGCCCTCAATAAAGAAACGTAAAGGTTTTTTTTTTTCTATCCCTGCTCGCTGGTACAGTACTCCCCTGGCCTCCAAACTCCCGCTTAATAGACTCTCATTAACTGTCAGTAAATGTACTGTATACAAGCCCCAAAACACATGAGTATAGTGCTGCAGATCGGAGCCTCTCACTGTGCCACTTCTAAAATGCCTTAAATCATGTAATAAAATATTGCAGTGTTTGGAAAGCATAGTATTATCTCTGCCCTCATTTAAGGGCTGTAGTCATTTTGATCAATTTAAAATAAACCCCACTGCACCAAACTGAAGTAACACAGTATATTAAATAGATGGGTGATGTCGTGCATATATACATTTTATATGTCTAGAGAGTTATACATGGCCCAGTATCCTCACAAGTTATTATTTAAGCATGCATTACCATAAATTAATATTAATTAACCATCTAAACTTCCTATACCAATAATAACCTGCAGTTCTGGCTAATTTTTTTAATGATTAAAGCTTTGAACTTTATGCTGGCAAAAGTGTCCACTTTTAAACAAAACAAATCACAGACAATGTGAATTTTATTATTTTATTACACAAAACAGATCTCTAGATAATATTTCAAACAGAAACATACATTTAACGAACATAGGCAACTTTCTCCAGAATGAAAAGTATTATTTACCATTGATGAAATACAGAAGGTTGAAAAGGTCTGGTTGCAACAACTCTGGACTAAAATCAGTCAATGAAGAATTCCACTAGCGTAGCAAAAATCCCAATGGTTAGCCAAAAGTTTTGAATCCGTTCCAGGTTTTGTCAGTGTCTTTGAAGGAGGAAGTGGTGTTATCTTTGAACCAAAGTTATTTAATATCCCACGTTGATCTTCACTTTTAGTGTTTAATAACAGCGCTCCTTATTGTAAGGTATAGTGAATAAATATAATACGCTCCCTAACAGTTACCTCGGCTGACAATATTAAATTAAACAATTTGTTTTATCTTTTCAGTTTTCAGAGCTTTTAAAGTTTCCTTTAAATAGTTCAAGTTTACTTCCAACAGTTTTCAAAAAACTGAGCAGAGTATTCACACGAAAGGGTAGTTTGGTCCTCAAAACAAACAGTCATAGGTAGATGGAATTTTTTTTAGACATCCTAATGGTGCACTCTCAGCCAATCACTGTCTTTCTCAAAAGAAATTCTTTGATTGGTGGCTGATATCAGAAAGAGGTGTATTTTAACTTCAAAGATTTTTTAAGTTAATTACCTAATTTTTAAATTAATGATGTAAAACTTGTTTTTCTCATAACTTCCTTAATCTGACTTCATTAGACCTGTAAATCTGTGTTGCCCAGTCCAATACGAACATTTTGATACCAGATTGGATATTCCCAACCAAATCTGATATCTCAATACACTGTTTCACCCTTTTAACTTAACTATAACATTTTAGGAAAACATTGTACTAACAGTCCATATTACAATACATGTATCTATTTAGTTTCATGTAAAAAAGTTGTTTTACAATATTTCAAATCACTGTTTTCAGTATTTTCTCCATATAAACAGTTAAATGCCAAGTTACAGGTTTGTCTGTAATAGATTAATCAAACTTTATTGATTAATAAGATATTGCATCAATATCATGTGTTCTCATATAATTCTTAATTTCTCTTAAGAGAAATACTTTAATCATCAGAGAATGCTTGCCCTGCAATTCCATTGTTCCCTTTGCTTAGAACAGAAACATAAGTTATTCAGACCAGACCAATGTCACCTTTTTGGAGATGCTTAACTTCAAATAACTTGTATCTTCTAGGACCAGATGCATATCTGTTCCTGTGTCTGTTTCTTAATCTAATCAAGAATCACTTTGAAATTTCCAAAGACCATTTGCCCTTCAATAACCCTAATTGAAAAAGGGGGGGAAATCAAAACGGATACATTCCAACCATTTGTATTAGTAAAATGATAAATTACATTCAGTCATTAAATTTTGCCCACAGTGAAAAAGTAAATGTAAAAGTAAATCAGAAATGTGATATTCAGATTATTTCTACCTTTTATTGCAACTGTGGTAATTATATAGTTGTACTTGAGCTGAAACCACTAGACAGAACCGGTACAGCTTCAACACCTGCTCTAATCTAGAGGATAAGTGACTTTTTCATTTAAAATAAAACACATGTGTTTCATAAAGTTTCATGAAGGAATTTTGTTTTTGTTTTTGTTCTGACATTTATCTCCTTCGTAAAGCAAAGCATTTTTTTTTTTTTGGAAATGACTTAAAGACTTAAACAATCATGCAGGAAACAGACTTGATGCCAAGCTTCTAAACCTTGAAATACTAGCCTCTACTTTTAAGAATTTAAGTGCAAGGAGGTTGGTCTATGCCAAGGCTAACAGATCAGTCAGTTAGAAAGTGTACACCATTGTGGCTCCAACGCAGTCAATATCAAAAATGTATACTGTACCACAGCTGGAGCCAATACTCAAAACTTGTCTTGTGCCAGTACAGGGTGACCACAGTTCTTGGCCAGTGTGATATAAACCACACAGTTTCTTTTGGATAATAACCAGTTAAGACAGTCTGGGGAACCAGCCTTTGTTGCAGGTGCTACAACAGTATAATGGCAGACTACAGTGCGCAGTATAAACCAGACTTACAGAGACACCAAGAATGCATTTGCCTGGACGTCTAATATTGCATGAAGACACTCTGTTCCTGAACGACAATAGCTATCTTATCGAAGTATCACAAATCGAGACAGGATTTCAAAACAAGAATGAAGGCTGCGATGGAATATAAACAGACAGAAAGCATTCCATGGCAATGATGCAACACAGAACCTTTCAAAACTTTGAATGAAAAGCAAGTAAAGAGACAGCTGGGAAATTCCAAAAACTGCTATTTTTCAAGTCTGCAAAAGTTCAAATGGAAATTTAAATATAAAAAGGGCATAGTATTTTACTAACCATTTAAAAACTATCCTGTTTAATCAAATGCATTTATTTTTCAAAAAATCAAGTAGGCCATATGATGATCTATTTGCGTTAGGATAGGCTGAAATAGTCTATAGACTGAAATATTACAAAATGTAGTTTTCTAAATTGTATGGAATGAACTACATCTTGTTAATTTTTTAATATGTATGACTCCATCTGCTCTAGTGTCATCTAGCTTGTGTTTAACAAACATTTGAAACAAACATGTGCATAGACATGCAGCCAAATGTGTGCTTTCCCAACAGCAAAGAACTGGGGGCATAAAAATAAAACACATTCCCACAGGCATCCTTAAGCTCTTGCTCAGTTGATCCACAATTAAAACCTAACATTTTATCATCAGTTCTTGAATGCCCTTAATCAAACTGTTACAATCTGACACTGTGTAAACCAACCCATGTCCGCCACTTTACTAAAACTCTACAGTCAATTATATTTTAAAACAGCAATATTCCTGATTCAACTCTTCCAAAAACATTGCCAAACAGAGGAACTCGTTATACTGGTGGCAGCAGTTCTTCCCCAACACGTTTAAAGCTTTGCAAATGCCATTGCTCAGCTCTGAAGTACCAACCTACCCACTAACACCACCTCAGGTCAGGAACTAAAAGCAACCCTTGCCTCCACTGAACCTCGGTCCCCAGGAGAACTGTACTGGAGATATCTGTAATTTGCCTGCAGTATGGTGTACAGCAGTGCAAAACCATACACCGTTCCTACACATTCACAGCTACAGTACAAGGACACTTCATCCCACTCCTTCAACTGTGGAGGTGGGTTGATAGTGCACATATATCAAAATGTCCAAAGTATTATCAAACGTACTCATCTACCCAAACAAATTAAAGTACTTTTTATGCAGACAAATACATTTCTACTACAACTACCATATTGGGTTCTGATCTCGCTACACTTCAGGAGGCCAAGGAAGGTTAGGCCTGGTCAGTACAACTTCCCAAATTATGCTGATTTATTTTTTTTTTTGTTTGGTTTTAGGTTTTACAACATAAAAAACTGGCACAAAACTGGAGTCAAAAGACAAGCTACAAATAGTGGAAGTATACTGTAGTGAACATAAAGATTTTATAAGCATGCTAGCTGTAATTAGGTAAATGTACATTAGTAACAACTGTAACTGTAACAATTCTTTAATAAAGCTGCTGTGTACAGTTGGATCCAAATATTAACGCACCATAAGTTGTACCCCAAGTAAAATTCCCAGTTTTTACCCTCTGTCAATTGTGCTAAAACAGTGTTACAGTGTGCACCTAGCTAGTTATTTATATTTTGTACATGAATGGCTTAGTATTAAAAAATAATTGTCTAGTGCAAGGACCACTCGCTGGAAAAGCACAGCCAAAATGCATCACACAGAATCTTTGTGCAAAAGACTTTTGCTTTTCTGTGCGTAAGAGATACAGTTTTAATGGCTACAGTCAAGATTGGCCAGATCAATTGTGCCACATTGTTTAGTGGTTTTGCATTTGGCCAAAATTTTATATGAACATAATTTTATTTAACATCTGTAATCAAAGAAACTAAAAAATGTTTTGTAAAAGTCTACCAGAAGCCATAATAGTCATGCTAGATTTAAAAATCTCACATTTTCCAATTTTTATCAAGCTGTAGTAATCAAAATAAGCCCGCGATCGGCGAAATCCACTGTGTAATATTATATTTGCACCGGCTACTTTATTAAAAACAATTATTTAGATTATTTTTGGGTATTATCATTCAGTCCATTTTTTGTTGCATTATTGTACTGTAAGGTGATATATAGTACATAACAGCTATACATATGAGGGTTTATATATAGAGGCTGTATGCCTTTAAGAAGAAAGGTGTGATGGGATATCAGCTGACGTATAAATGCTTAACTGCAGAGGTGCTGGATTATTACACTGCAGTTTCATGCAACAATTATGATGGTGACCAAACGTGTGTGAGTACTGTTGTGTAAAAAAATGGTTGAAATAAACAGTTGCATTAAAAAAAAAAATGTAGAACAGCAAAAAACAAAAATAGAGGTGCATTAACAAAATGCCCTGAAAACTTAACATAAAGAAAAAAAATTTAAATGAAGCAATAAGCTCAATAATTGAGCTAAAAAGAAAGTGAAAAGTTTCCATGCGTATAACCCTGCGTTATCTTTCCCCAGTCAAATCGTAGAGTGTCTAAATAAGCACGGTAATTTACCAGAATAAAAAACAGTAACGAAAAAGAAAATGTAGAACATAAAGAGCAATCAGATACAGTCAACGAAAGACAGCACATTATTAAAATTCTTTGTCGTATTCTACATTCAAGGCAAGGCAAGTTTATTTTTCCGTTAAAAGTGCTCCCGGCTGTAATGCTCTGCCACGCGGTGGTACAGAATTCCTGGGGGGAACCCTGTACTCTGCTTTCTAAACATCTTTAGCTAGCTAATGAGGAGTCTAGCGAAGTGACAGAATTTAAGACGGCAGTTGCAGAGTCTTTAAGAAAGAGAATGGCACCTGCCAGCGCAGAGAATGCAGGTAAAGTAGCCTTCACTGCCTCAGCCTTGGATCCCAAGCACACACATTTGAAGTGTGTCGATCCTTAAATTAGGGTAGCTGTGAGA
This sequence comes from Polyodon spathula, assembly GCF_017654505.1. Taxonomy (NCBI): domain Eukaryota; kingdom Metazoa; phylum Chordata; class Actinopteri; order Acipenseriformes; family Polyodontidae; genus Polyodon; species Polyodon spathula. The sequence goes on along the minus strand of NC_054539.1, from coordinate 43,486,496 downwards.
TGGAAACTGAGCAAACTTTGTGGAAGTCTAGCAGAGAGTAGTGCCACAAGCCTTCAATTCAGTCAGTTAACTGATCTTCAGAGAAGCTACAAAACCACAGAAACTGCAAGAAAAACACAACGCACACAGAAGGAGATGGCTATTAACACGAATTTCGGCGAGGAACATTATTTTCTAGAAACAATTGATCATTGCAGTCAGCTGTACTCGTCGACTGGCTGGTGTGGGGCAGCGCACTGGTTGCAGGGTCAAGACTCGGCAGTATTTAGGTAGTGCAGTTTTGCCATTCGGACTTTCAGTCCTGAACTGAAACATGGAAGAGATGTACTGTGCTTTGCTGTTTTGTTTTTATAACCTGCTGTAATCCACAGAATTCTGAAGCTTAGTAAAAAAAAAAAAACCTGGCGATTACCACGGTGAAAGAACCCAGGACTATCTTTTACTCCTCGGACGGGAACCCACTACAGCAGCATGGAGAAACCCTGTGCTTTATCCACGGTTGTTGTTTTTGTGTGACCACGACACTTTTGTTTACCCTTTTTATTTTAAACCTGAGTTTACCATTGCTGGTAGGTTTTTCTTTGTTTTCTGCAATACAGGGCTATTTATTTTCGTTGTGTGTTTAAATAAAATCCTGCCTGGTACCATTGCTGGTACAGGGCTCCAGGACTAAACGTCATTTCCGGTCCTTCCCTATGCTCCGCCCACTACCCTCCCACAATGGGGTACACATTTTGTTAAGAAAACAAGGATTACTTGGCAATACATTTATGACAGATCTTACCAAAGAGACAGCCTTAATGGATTGCTGATACTAAAATTTCAGTCTACACATTTAAACAGGGCTGGCAGTGACATTATTTGTAAGTCTGTCTAAAGTTATATGGAACTGTATAAAAGGTAAGGGGAATTTTTGTATTTTCCAGGACAGCAACTAACAATGTACAATAACATGCAAGACTGTGTACTTTATTGGGATCCCCAACATTTCCCTTGGGAGCGTCAGTTTAATTTAGTTCTGTACCCTGAATAGGAAAACATTACAGAGTGCCCTGAAGTCAATACAAGGTTTTTCTTGCAAAATACATTTGGTTAAATGTTTCTGTTTTTAAAATCATCACAGGGTTAAAGGTTGGTACCTAATGACTTCCTGCACTGTAAGTCAAATTCACTGCATTGGCCTAAATGCAATCAGATCCACAGTACGAGAAGTAATTGCGGACCAGGAAGCAGTAGTTGTATTCAATGTAATAGAAACAAAAATAAATAAACCTACATCTGAACTAAAAACCAGAGTTTGGAAAATGATAACTACTTGGCTATCCAGCCTATCTTTAAATTATACATGTATATGTGAAGACATCTAAATGGTTATGATATCACCGTCAATTTGGCGCCATAATTCTAGTCTGGTTATCGGATTTATTTACAGCCTGACACATTTTAAAATCTATAATTACAGTATTATAATCAGCTCTGAAAAGGACTTCAATTTTCAAATTAGCTAATTACAGTCAGGGATCCAAAATGAACTGCTGCTGGGACCAATCCAGCAGATCAGCTGGGCAGGCATGGAGTCAAAGCTGTTTAAGTACAACATCATCTGTCTTTTTCAATTTGGAAAGCACACCGTTCTTTTTTCTCTCCAGTGTGTTCTGAGAAGAGACAATTTACAGTGAATTGAAAACATGACCAACAAAACCACTACAACTAAGAATATACTGATAAACACCAAGAATTATCATGGATTTACATCTCACGGTGTGTGTTTGAAGCTTCCTGTACTATTACAATCACACCTTCTTATAAACAAAGGTTATCCATGCTATTAACTTGAAATTTTACAAGGGTACATTGTTTATTGAAAGTCCCCATGGTATCCTATCTATATCTCATACAAGTCCTTATTCTACTGATAACATAAATGGCAAAGAGAAAATGTAAACAGCTAACTAAGTTTAAAAAAACAAAAAAGAATCTTGTTTCTTCTCTTTATACAATGAGACTGCAATATGTGCTTTGAGTCAGGTATTTTTACTGTCATTTCTGTCCAAGAAAACACTGCATGTTTACAGTGCTACGGAACACACAGATTTTTGCAAACCCCATTTCAGATAAAGGCTTGATGGCAGCTTGAGTTGCACAATTAAGGTAGCTTGTCAAAAGGCTCAGACAAAATACACAACATACTTTGAACACATGTAAAAGACTATTTCAGGGGTGGTTTTCCTGTTTGGAAATCTTGACAACCTTTTCCATATATGTTTACATACAGCGCAATGAAAACAGAGGATTAAGTCAGTGGCAGGTGTAGTGCAGTACATGTTTAAAATAGGACATCACTTGTCTGGAAAGTGGTCAGCGCCTTATTTTGCTGTTCCTTAAAAGGTCCATACCGGTGGTCCTGGGCAACACATAACAGCAAGGTCCAGTAAACAACATGTTACTGATGAGTAATAAAAGCGAGGCACTTCAATAAAATTGCACGCTAATGGTTCCACACAGAACCTTTCTCGCAGTTTGCTGACTGAACAACAAAGCCTCCAAAACGAATACTTCGTGCCTAATATAGAAGAGGGCTCTCTACACATTCAGAGCCATTTCAACTGAAAACGGGTACGGTTAGCGTCGGACGAATGAGTTACAGTATACTTTTTAATAAACAAGTCATGTAAAAGATGAACAAAAATGTAGGCCAATTAAACCAGGGTTAGAAACTAACACTCGCAAATTCGCACAAGGCGATTCGCGTCCTGTTGTGCAAAGAGGCTGAACTTTGCTGTGGGGCATCACAATGGCTTTCATTTTGAATGGATGTGTGACCTGGATGAGGCAAAGGGATTCAATGTGGGGAAAACCTCTAGAAATCCTAAACAGGCACAGGTGTATACACACTAATGCTAGAACCCAGCGTCCAGCCCAGTTAAACAGAATGGCAACTGCTAAATATTTGTCGGTTATCTTGGTTATCTTCTACAGATTCCATTACTGAGGCAGTGATATTCTATGTGATGTATGCTGTCAACGATGTTGTCCACACAGACTTTTACTGGGAAAGGCAGAAGCAGAAACCTAATCAAAGTATCTAAGAATGAGCATTAATGTTTATTGTATCTATCAGTTTTGGTTGTTTTTTTTTTTAATACAATTCTACAAATTATAAAGTTAATTTTTTTGGAAAATAAAATTGAAGCTTAATATTTTTGGGACCCCAACAGCTGTTGCTGATTCCGACTCATGAACTTTCACATAATGACCAGCAATTTTCAAAAGGTCCTTAGGGCTAGTATCACAGATTTGTTAGTTTCTAACCCTGAGGAACAGTTCAGTTCAGAGACACTGTATTAGGCCCACACTAGAGGTTATAAAAACCCCAAACTGTTATTGAGAAGTAAAATCACAGTTTCAAGCATAATGTGTTAAATAGGCCACATTTTTGCTTAAATTAAACCTGAGGCACAATTCTTAACAGCTCATACCTACTGACATATTTTGGAAACACGTCATTTTAGGCAAGGTATAGGAACAAGACCAGGGAGCCGGAAAATATAAAAGTACCCCTGCAAGATCTCTACCTGTCTGTTCCATTATTCGTGTTTCATGTTTACAATTCTGTTGCAGCACAGACTTTTTCATTGAAAAGAGGCATCACTGGTAAGGGTGCTACCAGCAACAACCACATTTTATTGTGGTAGAATAATGACAAATCAATAGGCATTGCCATTTCTACCCAAACATCTATTAAATAATACCTTTGTGTACAAAGTACACTCTAGAAAGTAGTACAACTACTGTATGCATCCAGTCAATAAATCAGTTCTTTGGTAGTTCACAATATCAGAGGCCCTCAAATGCAAGAAATATAGGTTATATTAACCACTGACAAGGTTCTTTTGAAACCAATGACAACAGTTCTGTTTTATTAGTCATGTGACCCCATTAGTAATTTCCTTGACCAGCTTCTACCAATGAACACAGTGTAATGTATGTCTTTTTAATTAAATAATTTGAACTGTAAAATGACTTGGGGTTAATGATTCACAACGGGTAAACAGTTTGTGCCAACCTTTACGTCACTGGAATTTGTCTAAGGACTGGCGTATCGTATCGTAGGCTATACTAAAACACATTCTAAACAACAAGCAAGCAAGCGGTTTCTGTCTGAGGGAGAGTCAAACAGACAAAACAACATTAATAAAATCATGGAAACATTTCTTCTGTGGAACCTCTGCTTAATAACATTTTACATGATCTCCAAATGGGCTAGATGTTGATTGTCATACAGAGATGTTGCTTCCAACCATGTATTTAAGCAAGTAGTTTTTAAAAATAACCCAACAATTGTAGGCCTTTCTTCATTTTTCTGGCGAGGCGATGGCTGTGTATGATTAATAAAAGAAAAAAAAAAAAAAGAACAATCAAAAAGCACTGTTCCTTTGAAGTTGATTGTCGTACAGCGATGTTGCTTCCAATCATTTATTTAAGCAAGTAGTTTTTAAAAATAGCCCAACAATTGTAGGCCTTTCTTCATTTCTCTAGAAAGGTAATTGCTGTGTACAATTAATAAAAATAGAAAAAGAACAATCCAAAAGCACTGTTCCTTTTAAGTCAATTTAAAAAAAAAAACAATACAACACATTAAAATTAACTCCTCAAACAAACTGGCTCCTGCCTAACGGTTTGTATTTTGTGTTTAGACAATTTCCCTAAATTAAAACGTTTTTAAACATTTTAAAACATCTTAAACCCACATGGGACACCTTTAAAACAATTTCCAGAATAAGGCAGTTGAAAGGCTGGCAAACTGATATCAGGTTTTCTGGCAATTCTATACTTGCCTGCTATTGTTTCCCTAATGACATTCACTGATATAATTTGTCTGCTGAATCTTTTTGTCACATGAGTTAACAATTACCTGCAGACTATGTAGCATACCACAGAGAGACCTAAAATAACCACAATGAAGGGACAGTTGTAATCTTGGTATGAGAGGATTGCTCTGCCAGATTGTGAGAACCACTGCATTTAGTTTTCAAACAACATAAAATCAGAGAAAACACACGTCTCCACAAACATGTACAGGGTATAGGCAAATGGAAACAAATAAACTAGACCATGATAACTGGACTTGCATAGCTCAAGGGCAGTAAAATACTTAATGATATTTTGCAATAGAGTGTAGCAATTTATATTGTGTTTTCTCTTTATTCTCCATGTATCCCAATTCAGTTTTGTTCATCTTGCAAAGCTGAATTCATCTTGGTGGTTGTGGTTATCATTCATACTGTGTACTTGCTCTGAAGGAGAAGAGGAGGCTTTGTAGGCAAGAGGCAGAGTTACATAATTGCTTCGCCACTGAAACACTAGCATGTTCCACACAATAAGCAAGAGCAATCTTTCACATATGCAGAGTTCTATTTAAATCCAATCATGCCAACAAAAGCCTAAAAAAAACGAAACTAAGCAATTTGGGCATTAGTGTGCCATTAGTAATATCTAGGAACAAAAGTAAAGCAGATTAAACCCATTGGCATAGGGTCAATATGAAAATTGTGCCAAGACAGTGCCCTCTGCAGGATTCATGTTTTATAGCCCGTGGTATATCAGTCAGCTGGTTGCATTTCTTGTGAAACCATTATTTATGTATTTATTTACTCATTCTTTAACCAGGGAAAAAAAACAAAACATTAAGACCAGGGCCTCATTTACAAGGGTGGACTGCCAAGAAGACCTTAAAGAGACAGCAGTAATTTCACATCAGGAAAAAACACCTCCCTAAAAAACAGTATCATATATTCAATCTGGGATCAAAGACATTTACACTTCGATAATTCTTTAAAATAAATGTAAATTGTTCTAACTGATATATTTGTGTTATGTATCTGATGAACTATCATACCTTGGATACTCTGGTCCAGACTGTTCCATGTCATAGGGAGGCTGTAACTAATTGCTGATCGGCCAACACAGGACCTTCTCCAAGGCACTTGATAAGCAAGTGCAAGACTAGATCATATACTTGGGTACATTTACCTGTAACATTGAGCCTAGGTAACCTGGCAACAAACCTATTACAGTTTTGCAAACAGAAAGTAAACAGTGCAATTGCCTTCTACAATTCAGCGACATCCAATTTACAGAAGCTAGTAACTGGTAGTAATGGGATTGAGGGCAGCATTCAAATACAAATCTGGCTGCTTTGTTAATTAGTCAATCTACTTTTTTCTTTTTTTTTAATTGCTCAACAAAGGCATGTAAAAGTATCACCATAAATCAAACAAGGTTTAATAACACAATTTCTGCTTTGTAGAGTACATTTTTTTTGCTGTTGAAAAAGAAAAACTAAATGTTTGAACTATTTCCTTTGAGACAGTTAAAATATGCTAATAAAACTTCAGCAAAGGATCCAACCAGATCCAAAGGTATGTATAACCATCCACCACCACAAGAGGCTCTCCAGTTAATAAATGAAGGATTAACTCTTGTTCCAAACTTTAAAATGTAGGTCCAAAAAACATTAACTTTTTTGTTTTGTTTTGTTTTAATTTAATTTGGAATCTGCAATTATTTGTCTCTTTTTCTACCAATTTGGAAAACTCAATTCTGTTCTTATTTTAACCCAGCTCACCGCTGCCACCCCCGCGCTCACTCGGGAGAGACGAAGACGGACACAACCGTCTTCGGTGTACTCCGCTGTACTCCACACAGAGCTTTTACCAGATGCGCCACTCGGGAGCCCCCAACGCATTAACTTTTTGTGTACTAAGCAACAGCTTTCAATTCCAAAATCGGTGTACAATATTGAAAGCCTCTGGAGTTTTTTTTTTTTTATTGCGTCTGTGCCATTCACCGTAAAAAATAAATAGTGTTTTGTGCAAGAGTTTAGCCCATATTAGTCTTCCATTTGTTATTCAGAAAAAGGCAATGAAATACAGCGCCAGCTTGGGTTTGTTAAATCCAGACTTGTAGGCTTAAAACCATCAGTGATGTAGCTGTAGCGCAAGATTCATTGAAGAGATGGTCATATGACATCCATCCAACTTGGTATTACAAGAACTTGCACCATTAAAACCAACCATCTCTGCCACAGACAATGTTCGGACACTCTTCTGGGAAGGAATTAAACTGATGACCACAAGCCTGTGCCTTGCAGCATGCGGTTTAATGCAGTCCGCTCAAGATGCGTGGAATATGTTTCCTGTAATTATCCTGGTGGGAACTGAAGGTAAACCCAGCTGGATGTGATGACGCATAGAAATGGGTCACTCGCTCAGCCGGGCCCTGCCTGATGCTACCACTCAGATTAAGTAAATCAGCCCATTTATTCAGCTAATTAAAAATAAAGTGAATTAAATTGTAGCTAATCAGTCTCAGGAAAAAAATATAAGCCTACTTACTAAGAACATCAAATGAACAGGACTTGCTCAGTTATTTCAGGATTTGAAAATATGCACCATTGCACATGTGGCCATTCATGTACATTTAAAAAATCTATATTGTAACCCTACTATTTAACACAAGTTATACCTGCAGTACACCCTTTGGCTCACTGGAAATTAAATGTAAAAAAAAAAAAAACAATTTACATCCTTTTGCCTGCCAAAGTCTACAGTAAGTCTACACTTTTTTTGTAATATGGTTGTGTTAAAAGGCCAGGAACGTACTTCAGAAACTAAACTGCTAAATTATTCTGCACTTCCTTTTCAATTTAAGTACCCATGATCTGGCAGGAGAAATCAGAGACAACATTTCATCAAACATGTCACTTCCTCATCATACAAGGGAGGCATGACATTTAAAGAGAAATGGACACTTAACAGGGTGTAACTGTGCACTAGAACAGCAGTTTCCAAGCTTTTCTTTTTCTTTTTTTTTTTTTGGAGACCCACTTGTATTTTTCTACTGAAGCTGTGATCCATCCAGTAAAAACAAAGCCATAAAGAAATTTAAAAAAGTAAAATTCTTAATTTTATGTAGATATTATAAAGAAAGGAATAAAACAAAACAGTACATTTTACAAGTACTATTATAAAGTAATTAAATGACACAAAAAAAGATAAAATAACCTAAAAGTTCAATCTGTGCTGCTTGCCATCTGTAAGGTTTCTCCAACAAGGTGTTATGGGTGAGATGCTAACTCTGAGGTCACCCCCCCCCCCATGTGAAGCTTGTTCCTGCTCCAGAACCGATCAGGTTTTTAAATTAATAAATAATACATTTGTCTCACTTCAGACATTCCCCAAACTAACTTGCTTATTCAATATTGCAAACTATGCATGCCCTGCTCTCCATGCCAGAACACTAATCTCTAGGAAGGTAGGAAGTGAAGTCCTGCTTTTATTATACATTTCATAAAACTGGATCAACATAATCAATATCAAACTGAACACTAAGGAAGCACATTTAACATATCATAGCACAACTAGGAAATTTGCTGTGCAATTAAACCATCCTTAAACTCGTGAAGGTAAACAATGCAACCAAATCTACTATATCTGGGATAATTGCGGCTGCTAAAGATGAAGCAACAGCCAAAAAATCTATGTGTGTTGACTCAAACCTTTACTTAGGCATCCTATGATTTGACTGGAGAAAGATAACTGGTTTATTGGAGTTCACAAACATGTCAACATTTTTTTTCTTGGAACATTTGTGACCGCTTTAGTTGCTGTCTGCAGCCTTGTAATGTGAAATGATTCCTGTTTTTTGATAATGCTTTGATAATGACAAGCTACTGTAGCAGGGCATACTACTTATTCTCAAAGTGGTTTTGTTTCAACAAGTTATCAGTTTTCAAAATGTTTTAGGTAAATAAATAAATCTTTGTAAACACTCTAGTTGTGTAATTATCAACAGTAACAACATTGGAAGCTTTCTTGTGCAGTGTCATGTGGGTTGTATACTTAAATCCAATAACATACATCTTCAGTGTTTAAATATATTTGTAATGGCTTTGCTGTATGTACTTGGGTTCCATGCAAAAAATAAATAAATATAAATGTACGTTTGCCAACCAGTTAGTTCTAAATGATGGTATTGCATATCATTAGGTTGGATCATGTTTATCATTGCATATCAAGTCAATTAAGTCCTTCAAACGCTCATCTAGAACCCATGAATGCTTGTTTCAGAACTTTGCAAGAATCCATTTTTAAAGATGGCAATGAAGAAGAAGAAATAAGAGGTCAACAGTACCTCTATAGCCCTATCACAAACACTTGCATATAAAGATTACACATATTTTATGGTTTTAGTTTTGTGGATTTATTTCTAGGCATTATAACATAGATGTGTGTTGTTCATGTTTGTACATTTATTAAACTGTGAAGGAGACAGATTAACAAGTCAATTATTTACCACAAGTCCTTCAAATCCTTACCTATAAGCCCACCAAAGGTCAGTTTGTTAACTTGAGTCCCACAAGGGGTTTCAGCCCTTCAAAGTTGAGGCCATTTTTGATACTTTCATCATGAAGCCTTTTTTGTGGGGTGTGAATGGGTGTGGTGAATTCACTAGACACAGGAATCAGAAAGTTTACTTGAAACACCAGTGGGGTGCACGTTTTTATTGATCCAAGCAGAGGGCGCTCTTATGCCATGGCCCAAATACCGACAACAGTAATTAGGTGTCTCACAGGGGTTTACCAACAATGGTAGGGGTGAACACAGTCCGGGTTGCACTCACAGGTGCTGAAAATAATATTCTGAAAACAAAAGGCGTAAGCAAAAAGGAAAACAAAATGCAATAACAAAACTACAAACAAAAGGAGCCGCTTCTTGCAGCATCCCACAGCCTCTGCTATGTGGGGCGGCTCGGGCTTCAGTTATGCTTTGCTATTCCTTCATTATCACTCACAGGGTTGCCCAGCCTTCCACAGCTAAGTTAGTAACATCCCAATAGGGGTAGGTGGTAAAGCGTGGTAAACCTCTCGTGTCATTGCCACGATTGACAGGCGGATCCCCCAGAGCTCCCAACCTCCCCCTGCAGGATCATGCATGCGCCCGACAGCCAGCATAGGTCTCCCCTATCACAGTTGTCATTAGAAAATAGACAGTAAAGTAGGTAGACAGCAGCAGAACTGCACAGAGAAAGTCAGTTAAATTACGCTCACACCTAAGCAATTTGAAAGTGATTTTTCAACACTTAAAAATCACTCAAGAATTTGACAAATAGACAATTTTTCAATTTTAAGGCCCCCAGCAACACAGAAATACTCAAGCGGTGGTACTTATAATAATTCTTATTCTGTCTGTACAGAAGCAGTCATACGTCTACTGACATTCTAAATATCATTTTTAGATCCTCAAAAATCACTCCAAAATGAGACCTGTCTCAATGATGAAGATTCACCGAGATTAAATATCTGGCCTGTATCTTCCACTACACAAAATATAATCTAAATCAAAATCAAAATCTTGAGGTGGGAAGCTCTGGTTGAGTTGATACGGAATGACCCTGAATCTTAAATATATTTTTACAGATACAGTTATATTTATTTCTAGTTTTCAGATACATTTGTTGTATAAACATGCCTAACTTAGTAGGCCCCCCATAATGTAGGCCGCTTAAATTAGAAACAATCGAAGCATTTAATACAATCACTTTGAACTTGGCAGGGTTCACAGCTTGGTCTGATCAGAGTAACTAAAATGGACAGTTGTTCAACGGCATTAGAATAATAATAATAAAACAATAGGTTTACAATTTAAACAACTTTAAGAACCTGCATGTATCCATAACTAGCATAAATGTTGTAAGCAATTTCAAACTTAGAATTAAAAGCTGCCTCACAGAATTGAGCAAAGGTGAAATTAAGAACAAAGACAAATAAATAATGTCCATTCTCAAGGATCTCTGGTTTCAGTAACTGCACTATACTGTACTCAATTCAATTAAATTGAATTAAATGATGACTGTCCGCTTCCACACAGATACGCCGATTTCCTCCCCGGGAAAGAAACTGCCCTAGTTCCAATGGTTGAGTGTAAAGGAAATTTAAAGTTAATGCATTGGGAAATGTATTAACTTGCATCCAGGTTAGAGCCTCTGTACTGTATTTTTGTGCTGTTATGGGACTACTGATCCTATGATGTATTTTGAGTTGCCATAGTGCACACACTTTCCTCGAAGCACAGAAATTAGTGACCAGCGCAAAAACGTGCGTTATCCTTACAGACAAAAGACGAGGTGTTGAAAGCAGCGGTTACTGCACCACTGTACAAGAAAAAGACGTTGCTGCAGATTTCAACATTCCCACAACACTTCTGAAAAACCAACCAACTAACCATTCTGAAAAACTAGGAAACTAGTTTTATACAGGCGTATGAACAGCAGAACTGTGGATTTAAGTCATCAGCGTTTTTGATTTGCTCAATACCCTGATGTTGAAGATGCCTTATTTTCGTGGTTTAAAAATGCCTGTGATCAGAATGGGACATGCAGATTTCAAGTTGCAATTAAGAATTACTGATAAAACAATTTATTTTGCCCGTTGCTTGAAACTCGTATTAAAGAGCTGATTGTATTTGAAGGTATAGGCAAATTCTATTATCCCCAAACGCCACTCTCCTCAGAAGGAAGACTAATACTGCCAGTGCTTGTACATTATATAATGTTTCTATAATGTATGTCACATTTGTGTAAGGCACGGACTAATTTTTGTATCATTCAGCTTTGTGCTTTGGTATACTTCAGAAGATTAAGCAGCATCACTATACTGTATGAAATGTGAAATGTGTATTGGTCAGGCGCTGTAGATTATCCTCAAATACAACAGATTTACAGTGTTTCTCTGTTTTTGTTAGCTGTAAACAAGTTCCTGTGATGATTTACTTCTGCGTGCTGCTGTAAAATTTCTCCACCCTTAAAAATTGCCTGTCTCAAAAAAAAAAAAAAAAAAAAAAAAAAAAGCAGCAGTGAAATTCAATCCCTCCCCTATTCAATGATATGGAAAATATGGTGGCCCAGTAAGTCAAAGAAATGAAGTGTGTTTTTTTATCGTATGGTGGCCCAGAATGACACTTCAGTATGATCATGTTTACACAATCACAGTCCTTAAAGGGTTAACTTAACTCTCTCCCAGCACAGTACCTAATTTTACCGTGTGGTGTGTGTTTATATGTTCTATATGTGATTTTTTTGGTAAATTACATCACTAATGCTAACTAAGATTTTAAATAAATAAATAAATAAATAAATACATCTTACATTTCCCTAAATTAGTAAAACTACTTAATGAAACAAACAAAAACAAAAAAACACCATTCAAAATTAGGCATATTTTGCATTTTTCTAATAAACAAATAAAGTAAGAAAATGTTGTTTTAAAAACAGTGCTGATACAACTCTTTACAACCCATAATAATGCTCACACAGGCTTTCTCTTTGTCGTCATCGTCTCTGCCTAGTGTCCAGGTGGTTTGTGGTCAGTGCCCCCAAGATTTTGGACATTCTGCTACCCTGCATTTAAGTTACTCTGCTATACCTGAATACAACAGAGTTAGCTGAACACCAGAGAGAAATCTGTGTTCAGAATAAAAATATTGCTTAGATCTTCAAAGCCAATTGGTATAAACAGGTTAGCTGTAGACAACAGGTTAATCTTCTGAACAAATAACTTTCTATAGTTCATTCATTAAATCATTCACACACAGATATACTGCTACTGTAATTCTCAACAAATGTTTTTGAATTTAGGACATTACAAAGCCATTTAACAACTATAAGTGGTGATGTAAGCGAGCATGAACCATACACCCTCCAAAAAAACAGAAACAGCTGAGGCTTTTTAATTATTATTTGCAGCGTTGCTAAGACGACTGCAGCAGTTTAAAATGTTAGATTTGAAGACACTGTTACTGTGCAGTCTGTCCTTAATGTAATTTTCAACGACTGAGAGATTTTAAAGATGCATCACTTCAAAATACTTACTGGTTTTACTTGCATACAATTAAAGTATGCAACCACATTATTTCTTAACATCCTTTTCTTTTTAACCCTACTATACCCAGAGCTGATTTATATATAAATGTATATACACACACACAAAAAAGACTAATCCATCTGCTCAACTTTAACCTGGACACTTACCTCTTGTTTTACCATACAGGTCACGGCTGTTGCTGAAATTTATTGTAATATTTTCTTACAAGGTCATTGTAAAGTAGCCACTTTAGCATGGAATAACAACGAATGCTTTGATCACATAACCTACATGAAATGGGAACTCTCACAGGTGGCATATGTGATCTTTAAGGGATGTCCCCAACACTGTTTGGAATCTCACTTTGCTAGACAGAAGCACATGCTATTCTATTTGTTTTAGATCAGAAATGTCACAATCTAATGAAAAACACAGATGTCGTCTTGGTTTTTAATATTCATATTTATAATAGATTTCTCAATGCATATATGAATTGTTAAAGTAACATTAAGGTTTGGTTGCAAAAGTAGAAAAGGTTAGGAAATTTCAAGTTAAGGTAGACACACACCCTTGTGTATGCTTCCAGTCACACTTGACATCACATATGACATAATCAGTGACATCACTGGTAAACATGGTGCTGTCACTCTGGTAAGCAAAGCTGGACTCCGGGACTCTGCCTAAAGATGGAACCAAGACGAGGAAGCAAGCTGCAAGTGAGTCAACGACCGCAAGCAACAAGACTGAGGCTTGGGTGGAGGGCTGCCGTAAAACTTAACGATTGTTATCAGATAAACCAGTCTGGGTCTGTTGTACACCTAAAACCACAGAATCCAAAAGAAACTGTGCCCTGTTACCGACAGAGAGGACGGGCGCTGTTGTGGATCCTATACCTAAAACTGAAGACTGTTGCAGCTTTTTGTTGATTCTACCAAGAATTGAAAGCTTTGTTGCCAAGTTTGATTCAACGTGAAATTATAGACTTTGTTGTGAGAGGAGAGCTTTTTGTACTTTGTATTGGACACAGATTGAGTTTGAGTTTCAGCGGCCCAAAAGTTTAAGCTTCAAGGAACCGTTGAGTATTCCAGTTGCATTTTCCTTTCATGGAACTAAATTAATTAACTGTAACACATTCACATAGAATTGAACTGTTAAATATTTAGTTTGCATACCTTGCATGTGAAATAACTTTTATTGAAACTTGAAGTAACTATAAGTAATCTACCTCATATTATTTAATATATGTAAAATAAATGAAAAGTCTTTTTTTTTTTTTTTTTAAAGATAAAAACCGAAAATGCAGAACACTATTCATTGAGTACCGTTACATTTTCAAAACAGTGAACTGCAGAAATCTGCAATTGTACTTCACTTTAATGTCATAATTGTCTTCCAGCATAATAGTATGTTAGTAAGCAAGTCAACTGTAAAGTTTGAAAGAATGGTTAATCACAGTGCAAACATACACAGTGCAAACATACTGCAGAAAAGAAAACACCACTTGAGAAGCCAAGTAGCACAGAAGAAAGAGACCAAGTATGTAAAGTTATTTATTTATTATTATTATTTTTAAATCCCGATTTATTGAAGCCAAATCAAATGTGAAAAATGTAAATCACTGCCCCTGAGACTGGAGAGGTGGAGACAGAAATGACTGTACCCGAGGCTGGAGAGGTGGGGACAGCAACGACTGTACCCGAGGCTGGAGAGGTGGGGACAGCAACGACTGTACCCGAGGCTGGAAAGGTGGGGACAGCAACGACTGTACCCGAGGCTGGAGAGATGGGGACAGCAACGACTGTACCCGAGGCTGGAGAGATGGGGACAAATTTGAACAGTAGTGCTGAGAGCAGTTACTCTTTGTCCACACTCTCTAGAAAGATCATGTTAGAATCCTGCAGGTTTTTAGGCAGTCTGATGCATTGCGTATCATTATATTGAAACCATTGGTCATCTTTTCACAACCAGGCAACACAGTGACCATGGCTGATGGTTTTCCCTTTGTGGAAATTGCCAGAGTTTAAAATTTTTTCCTGTCAATTACATCTATAATGCTTGAAACCTGCAAGTGCTGTATTAATTGCAATATCATGTCATTTTAATAAACTAATAAACAATATGGGGGATAATGTTTTGTTGTTTTTTCTAACTCGGCACAAAACATTCCAAATAAGTAATTTTCGGAAGAAATGTATAAAAACTTAAAAAAATGTGGACCTCAGTACCTGCCTCAAAGAAAGACATCTGTACTGTAACAGTTTCATTGCTTGAAATTGCTGTACTAGCTACATGCTAGAGGTTGAGTCCCAACCAGTTTAATTTAATCTTAATTGTACAATAAGTAACACTATACACAGGGTCACTTCCATTTTTCACGTTTTATTATTTGAAAGCACAGAGAAGGTAACAGTTTTGTGGAATGGAACAGTATCATTGAACCCCGACCATACCATAACAAAAGTGAAGAGGGGGAACATGAAAATCGTATTTCCTAAATTAAAAAATGATTATTAGTTTCCCCCAGTGTTGAAGACACAAAACACAAAAAACATTAGTGCTGATTACCAATTTTAATCCAGACAGAAACATAGATGTGACCCATGTATGCTTAACTACATATTCCATGTCTCCCTATTCAGTGCAATGGAACGGTCATAAGTCACTCTGCCCAGCAATGACGTCAACGTCAGACCATAATCTTTGGGGTTCAATTTCTGTAATACTAGGATCCCCCAAAATATATTAACGTGTATAAAAAAGCATCTTAAATTAAAAAAAAGAAAAAGAAAAACAGCTGTTGTTTACGCCACTCACTCAAAGTATTCAACCAAATGCAACTTTAAACAGGACCTTCGTTCAAACCTTAACTATGTCTGCCTAACCGCGTAGACATAATGTAGCCCACAGGCACATTGTCAGTTTTATGTGAAGGCTTTTGTGAAAAGTTATACCTTTTTTTTTTTTTTTTTTTTGCTTCCTGTTTTAATAAAATGTTCTGAATGCAACTCCTGTCAATTATAAAAATTGACCAGGAAATTGTTTAAAGATTGCAGCTCTATCGAATTGTCATACTTTATAATCACCTTATAGTGAAACAAAAAACCGAACTTGCATCTGCTGCACAATCCATGACACTGTGGTCAAAAAAATATTTCAGAAACAAGTGCACAGTATTAAATGATGTACTGTACACAGAAAAAAAACACACTTTACCAGAAATTTTGCAGATAAGCTGTGTAGATCAGGAGGAAAGCAAAACACATTTTAAATGCAGTTTTTGGGATACAAAAACCATTAACAGAAGCATCAGTCGATCTGATATTTCCAACAGGGGGTTACACTAAGGTACATTAACAACCATCAAGATGTATTTTTAAAAATATAAAAAGGTACACCTTTTAAATGGAGAGTGCCAAGAACCGTGAAGCTGATGGTACTGTAGTATCTCCTCTCTGTTTCCCCAACCCATCCCCCACTCTCCTACTACAGTGCAACAGACTATAGAATGGATTGAGAGCTAAACATCATTGCAGGCAGAGAGAGAGAGAGAGAGAGAGAGAGAGAGAGAGAGAGACAACCACTGCATCAGCCAACTGCCACCTACACTGCTAACCAAATTAACTGTTTCCTGTACATTCTTTTTGAAAAAATAAATGCAGATCATCATGTATTCTGAGCAATACCTGCCTCTTCCTTTTTTACTGTTTTATCCATGCACAGCAAAAACGAGAACAGCTAATATGCACAACAATTTGCTCCCTGCACGACGCACAATGTCGCTTCTTTATTAAAAACCTGCCAGAGCTTAAATGAGAGTCCATCTCCCTGTTACTTGCAGTGCTGCTGGCTCACAAATCATATAAAATGCCACGCATTTAAACAGGCTGTACTTCCACCCACAGGAAGCAAATTACATTATAAAAGAGAAAGAGAAAGAAAAAAGCAGAGCTTTCTTTGCAGAGACTCTTTTCGACAGGGCTCTTTACCAACAAGGAAGAGAATCCTCCTTTAATCGTGCTTTCAAACAAGTCCTAATCTAAGGTCACCTGCAATGTTCTGCAGAAAGGAATAGCATTGTAATGTAGCAGCATGTGTTATTGTTACTACTTCTAACCATTACTCTTATTTCATGTCTTCTCTCCTTGTGGGTTCACAAAACCCTCAGCAAAGATAAGAAATGTGTGAACAGGAGGTTAAGGGCCAACACATAGAATTTATTGCAGTCCAAAAAAACGGAAGGCGGCAAACGCATCCACCAATCAGATCAATGAGGAAGAACTAACCCAGGTTAGTTACTCAAAACTGCAACCAGGGGCACCGCCTTTCGACAAGGGACAAGGGGGGGGGGGGGGGGGGGGGGGGGGGGGGGGGGGAGGGGGGCGAGTACATGGTTCGGCCCCAGTACTTTTACTCCGAAAAACTAAAGCTGTCTGCATTTTTGTGTGGCAGTGTGGCGATGTGGCACTGTTGTGTACTAAAGCGCTTTTTTCATAAACCGGAAGTATGAACATACGTTTTTTGGCAGGATTTGAAACAGATCTTAGGTCAGATTGAATCTGAATCTACGATCTGCATGACATAAACTTGATTACACACACCAGCGTTTCTTTCATCAGGTAATTTTTTTTTTTTTCTGTAGTCCTTACAGTTCTATAATTAAAATAAATGAAATCATTGTCAGAAGCAAACACTCCTCCATTCAGATTTAAACAGAGAAAGCCACATGTAAGATCTCATTTAAATGCATCAAGATGTCAGGTTGTAACACAACAAACTGTGAAAACATCCAAGGGGGGTAAATACTTACTATAGGCACTGTATATTACATTCATAAATACAGACAAACACAGGGAGCGAGATAGCAACTGCCGCTCATTTATTTAAAAAAAAAAAAAAAAAAAAAAAAAAACGTATGTCAAAAGTTGCCTGCAAGCCCTCCAGTCATTGCCGCTGGTGTCTGTCAGCACCAACACATTCACAAACTTGCTCAGCGTCAGCTGGCCAGTTATGTTACAACTGAATTCTGCTTAATCTTGTCCTGTGAGAAAATAACTCATTATCATTATGTATTATTGTTGCCATTCTTTTTACTGTGCATCTCCCTGCAGTAAACCATGAGAAAGACATACTGTATCATTGGTTAATGACGGGCAAACGGGGGAGTGACGCTGTTACTGTTAAATTTCTGTTTGCATTTTTTTTTTATGTTATACATTCTCACTATCTTACGTAGTTCTGCTTTTTAACTAGTAAAACATGTGCTTTTACAAAAGGGGTTAGAATGTATAATGAACCATACAAAAATGAATCCTTTGCAACTGTACATTGTAACAATTGAAGCCCCATGTTTTTGGTTTTAAAATGTAATTCTCCCCTCGTGTAACACATATGGGGCTGCATGCTCATGCACCTTTCTGTCTGTATGTATTAAATATTCTCACAAAGCATGAAACACAGGAGTGCAGAAATAAAGGAGATATATTACATTATACCTAAAAGCCCCGGGAGCAGTCACATTGACGGCCACACAGAAAACAACTGTATTTTGATTATACAGAACGGTATTCTACTTTATTATTTTTATTTACCAGTCCTCAGTGTGTTTAGCTGTAATTAGATTAGTCTCTGCTCTCTGCCTGAGTGAATGACTGACAGTCTATTGTTTTTCAATCAGCCTTTTCAAAGGCTGGCTCCTGCTTCCAATGTGCGCTTTTTTAGTCAGTCAAGCATCAGGACTAGTGAAAAAAAAAAAACAGAGACCATGAAGTTTTACAATGCAACAAAATATGGAGTTGATGTTTTGGATCAGATGGCACGGAAGCATTCCGTGAAAGCTGGCTCCTGACGGTGGTCTGTTCAGGTGTTTTACAAAGTATTGGACCTAGCAGCCATCAACTCCTGGGTACTTTACAAAGAATGCACGGAGAAGAACTTACGAAGGAGACAATATATTTTACAGTTAGCACAGGAACTTCGCAAGAAGCATTTGGAACAGAGGGAGACTGCCAAGCATGTTCCAACAGCTAAAGCGGGCAACCCCACTGAGAGCAGCAAGCAACTCCAAAGTCAGGTTGGCAAGTGCAATAAAAATAAAACTTCGGACAGCACGTATGGAGAAGCACATTATCTGTGTTGATTGTGAACAGCCTTAGCCTCAGGCAAAAGAATACCTTTTGGTCAAAAAAAAAAATATATTACTTTTTTTTTTTTTTATAACTTGTGCTGCTGCGCGTCTGTAAAAAGTTTTCTTCTAAGTTTATTTATCTACATTGTTCAGTTGATTTTGCGCATCTTTAATATGCTTCAGTTGTTCAGATGTTTATGTAATGTACTTTAAAAAAAAAAGACATCCGACTGTTTCTCCTTTCGTTATACTATTTAGTGTTTTGAATAGTCGTCAAAAAGACTGCTGCAGGGCTTCTAGGTAGGAGTAGATCTCTGGGTCATCTAGTGTTAAGAACTGTGAAACTGTAAAGTGTCTCTAAATGTGAACATCTAACATTATGTAGGCTACATCCAGCTGTTGTTCATTGTCTGACAAAGTTTCTATTTTTTTTTTTTTTCAAAGCTGCGTTGTTTGGTCAGGTTGTTAGCAAACTACAGTTTTTTATTTTTTTTTTATTATTATTTACTTAGCAGACGCCTTTATCCAAGGCGACTTAGAGACAAAGTCACTGCAACTTACAGCTGTGCAGACATTGCAGACTGAACAACTCATTTGCCACTACAGTTATTAAACTCCAGCCATGGGAACATCTTCAGCCAATCTGCCTGAAAATCTATCTTTAACAATCCCTTCACCAACACCGCTTACAGTGTTGGTGTATCACTAAGGCTGAACCTAAGCCTCTAGTCTAATCTATATATTAAATCAGCGGTGTGTGACCGAGTTCAGTAAAAATAGTTACTCTTTTGCCAAAATTACCCTTTGCATTTTTTCATTATGAAAGTTTGCTGTTTTTAAATTAGTTTTTTTTTTTTTTTTTTTTTTATACCATTTGATTTTTACAATGGAAAACTGACATTTATTTTATTTTTCTAACAATTAGTGTGTGAATCATTCAGAAAACATTGATTTGTGTTTGTTTGAATTACAATTTCATCAACATATTAGGCTCTCTGTATTTCTTTTTTGCTGCTTTAAGAATGAGTATGAAATGGCCTTGGTGCTTGGGTTGGATTTATGTTTTGCCTTTTTGCCCCCTATAACTGCCTTGGTGCCCCTGAATCTTCACGCCCAACGAAGGCAACATTGCCTTGCCTTTCATGCCCTGAATGGGGCAAATGCAATATATTTTATGTCAATACTAAACCACTTCAAAGCTGTATAACAAGTTTAAAACCTGATTTTTTTTACTCAGAACTTGTTTACTGACATACATAACAAAACATGTATAAATAGTTACATTTTGCTGCACTTGTGAACGCCAAAAAACCTACAGCTTGATACCTACATAATAAACAAAAATCAGTACAATTCAGCCTATAAATACTATGCAATGTGTCATCCCTAACGTTTTTAAAAACTGGAACAGTGATGTCTGGTTCTTTTGAAGTTGGAGCTTTTCACTGTAAATGCCAGTTGTAATCGCCCAAGTCAGTGGTAAAATGTAATGGCTGTGATAACAATGTGAAGGTGTTTAGTGTTGCTTCCTTTCTTTCAAATAAACCATCATAAAAACATAATCACTATTATATTATTTCTCCTACTCGTTTCAGTATAACGCAGGGAGCTGCTACTTGAACCATGTCGTTGCTACTTGCTAAAAAAAAATGTGTGTAAGAATTTGAGCAAAACTAATAATTATCTGTTTATTTTTAGCGTTAATCTTTTGGGGGGAAAATACAAACAACAACGGTCATTGAAATGTCTATATAAACTAGCAATTTATATAAACTCAAGACATGAAATGAGTTAGAATGTGCACCGTTGCATTTTAAAGTACTGCAATTTTAAGCCCGTTCTGTCAGTTTCTTTCTGTCTAATCTCGTCCGTTCTGCAGAACTGTACTTGACAACTGTAAGTTCACATTATTATTATTATTAATATTATTATTATTATTATTATTATTGGGACGAATTGTTGTGCACCCATTTCTTACCTGAACATTAGGTAAATCCGAACACTTCGCTGCCACTTATGACCGATGCTCTTCTTTCTTTTTAAACATTTGAGTTGGCATGGGGCTCACAGACACAAAAATCAGTGTGACACTGCCAGTGATCACATGTGATTGAAAGCGTACATGGAAGCGCGGTCATACTGAGCTCAGTCTAACAGCGTCCCTTCCTGTTTGCCCGTCATTAACCATTAGTGCTGGGAGATATACAGTAAAAAGAATGGCAACAATAACACATTACGATAATGACGACATTAGACAGAATTAAACTGGACTGTGACAGAACGGGCCAGCTGACGCTGAGCAAGTTTGTGAATGGGTTGTAGATCACATGTGCTGATGCTGTGGGACACCTGTGGCAATGATGGACGGGCTTAAGGGCAACTTTTGCCGTAAGTTTTAAAAAATTTGCTAGGCACTGCAGCAAGCAGCTTGGGTGCTGCGGCAATTCCCACCAGTTATTTCGCCCCCTGAAATTCTAATCAGCTGGCCTTCGTTAAAGGTCAATATTGTATCAGTGATACATGATACAATATTTTAAGACGCAGCCATTGTTATTGTCTAGAAAAAAAACAAGAATGGAAACAAGAATACAAATAAGCACAATGACCAGAGGGGAGATTCTTAGTCTGAAAACAAAGGTTTCGCAGGCCGTTAACATTTCATTATAGTTGTTCTTAACATTTCTAGGTCATTATATTGTGCCGCTTCCTTCCACTTTCCAACAATGTGCCAACAAGTCTTTGTTTTCAGTTAGCAGATCCTCAAGTTAGTCAACTACATGGAATGAGATCAATCCATTAAATTCTAAATAAATAAATCATGGAGCTTGCTGTCAAACAAAGGATTTTGGATCCATTGTAGAAAAACAAATCAATTCCAAATGCTCTCTCATCCAAGTCTCACCGGAGAACCAAGTGCATTTGTGAGGTAGTGGTGATGGAGATTAATAGGAGGCTTAAATAATGGGCTATTTTGTACATACTTCAAAACAATGTATGACAGCACTATCGTGCATCATTACACAGCATTGTGAAGTAAATAATATGTTTCTAGTTATTTCAAAACTAAGTACCATTTCTGTAAACACCAACACTTTTTTTTTTCTTAGCTAACAAATACAAGTATAGTGAAATATTGATGGCAAAAAACAAATGAAGGGTGCTTTACGGTAAAGTGTAGTACTTTTTACAATTAACCACCAACTGCAAACCAAATGTGTGAATGCTTTAATTGTGAAATAAATTTTTATTAATGTTATTAAATTAATTTTTATTCATTTTTTAATTAAATTTATTAATTAATATTTTTTAAATGTACTATTTGTATTTATGAATAAAGACTGTGAATGATTACTGACAATCATAAAAATGAGGGTGGGGGAGAGGGGTACTTCAACCTCCAGTCCATACACAACCTGATCATTTTTGGGTTACTGTAGGACCTATTACGATGTGGAACCAGGAAGGACAATGGAGCTCCTATTTATTGGCCCATCAAACCTACATAAGATAATACAGTAATAACTTTGGACTGCAATGACTAGGAATGGAAACATTTCCTGAATGTATTTGCTCATGGACATCAGTCGTTGAACTTCAAAATTCAAAATAAGCTTTTTCTGTTGAATAAATGAACATGGTTCTGTTTTAGATATCACAAGATACACTAATGTTTAAAATCTGATCTGTATGCCAAACTGTTGTGAAAAACTGTTGCAAAAACCCAGGTGCTGTACTCATCTTGCTGTCAGTTTATGCTACCATTATGCTGCTTAACCCTTTAAGGACCGGGATCTTGTTAACACGATCATACTGAAGTAGGCTTCTAGGATCACAATTCTGTAAACACAATTAAAAAAAAACACTTTGTTTTGATGACTTACAGAGCCACTGTAATTTGCAGTACAGGTTTGAAACACACATCACTGGATAGGGGAGGGGCTGACATTCACTTCCTGATAGGTTTTTTTTTTTTTTTTTTGTGTGTGACCTCAGAGGGGCATTTAGTGTCTAAAGGGCGGAGACAGTTTACAGCAGAGAGCTAAAAAATATATATATTAATGTTTTTACAACATTTATAAATATTAAGAAATTAGTGGATATAAGCATATACTATTTAATGAACTAAACGTATCAGGTACATTTTCTTTTTCTTACTGATAATAATGAAATGAGTAACTTATTTTATTTATAAATATTTATTTTGAGAAAATAAAATCGAGAGTCGTGTCCATTATTGCATATAAATACCCTGAGAATAAACATGTATTATATCATTGCAATCATTCAGGTGAACAATGTCTTGGAATTTGCCCAAACATCAATATTTTTCAACAAAACTTTCAGGATGTATTTAAGGTCTTAGGGTCATAGAATAACTTGTTTTTATACACATGTTTTTGTATCTCTAAGCAGTATACATAATAAAAACGACAACTAAAAGAAATGTACCCCAGAGTGTTCTTAAAAAAGGGACACCATTTGCAAGATGCTACTGTAAAAAAACTGATTTTTAGTGAATTTTTATAGGAAGAGAGTCAAGTACATCCAAAAAACACCTGCTCCTGGGACAGCATCACACTGAAAAATGCTTGGTCCTGACAGGGTTAATGTACTGGATGCAAAAAATGGTAGTAATGCAGTTTATGTCGTTTATGACCTGGACAGAAACACCTTTAAGCTATTACACATTTTAGAAACTTGCCATTTTGACTGAGAGAGGGTCAATTATCAGTGAGAAACCTTCGGCCATGCATTAACCCTTTTAATATATTTCTTGTTGCATTATACAATTTTGAAACAATATTCTAACACAGGTATTTCAACAATTTACTTTAAAATTTAAACAAGACATTTATTGTGGCTGTGCCTCTGATTTTGAATCATCCTCTGATCCTATGCAGCCCTGTCAGTTGCTATCATATAGACTGCATGCTTAACTGGTGGCCTGCACAAAACTGCTTTAAACTACTGCATATAACACTGGCATCTGCACTGCCTTCAATTGTAACCATCTTTACGGCTACTAACTGTTCCACTCTTGGGAATACCAAATTCCGTTTTTCAAAAATGGCCAATTCCATTTGTTCCCACTTTTTATCAACGTATTAATAATTAAATATAGCATTTTAACAAATATAATGTTACTAGTTAAAAGAAGTACATTTAATAAATATTACTACAATTCTTTTTTTTTTTCCCCAATCAGATTCTTGTTGCTATAATAGTAAGTAAAGCACCTGAAGACACAATAAAACCAAATATTCAGCACAGTTGTGAGAATCATATTGCGATTTTTATTTATGTTTACCAGAGTATTTATACTTGTAAATAATGCAGGAAGATTGTGCTTCACTGATTTTAGTATTCAATTATACGACGAGTTAAAAACTGTAAAATTCATGAGCAGCACTCTCTATAGAGGCAGAATCGCCAGACGCCTGCTTCACCCACCCTGTATCAGTAGATCCGCTGGTGCCCGAGCGAGCTCTGCACTAATGTGACGTGCATTTTTACAGAGGGAAATCAGAGAATCAGCGGCAAGACAGACACCAATATGCTTATGTTAACGCTCTGCAAGAATGGTCTCGAAATGAAGGTTGATATTTATAATGATTTAACTTGTGAAAGTTAGTAAACTGAGTATGAAGGTTGTTGCCAATTACTGCGAAAAATATGCGAATTTTAGCTTTAGAGGGAACGCTGTATATATGCAAGTGCTTGAACGAATACAGGATTTTCATTGAACTTGTCTATTTGAGGAGGAGAATCTTCGCTTCACAGCACACCAGCGACTCCTGTGGCCAATAGGACGGCTGCGGGTATGCTGTAGAAGCCACTCAGATCTGTGTTGTCCTCCAGCAATATGGGTTTGGTGGCTTCGCTGTAGACCTGCAGCTCGAAAAAAGATGTGTCTGCCGCTGTTTCCAGAGTCGGCGCAGGAGTTGCAGCGGTGAACAAGGATAAAACTAATAATTGGGCATTCCTAATTGGAGTGAAAATCATTGGCAACAACTAAATTAAAAGAAAAAAAAAAAAACACTCACAACTGTCAGGTGTCAAGCATATATACGTGTGACGCATATATGATTATTTCATCTTGGCCCGTTCCAACCCTTCTATGTGTTTTGTGTTCCCTGAAAAACGGACAATAACAAAAATACTTAGCTGAAAAGGGCTGGTTTATAGTAAGTAATAACTAGACTTCCATTTAGATGTACTGTATTGGTTTTGTTGGTACAGTACTATACTTTTAACAGTAGTATTTTAATTCAAAACGATACGATTCACTTGCCAAAGAGAAGACTTGACACACGTACTGTAATACAATACATACTGCTACAATACGCACCGGTTTTAAAAGTACGTAAAATTACCCGTTAATGACCCAGCAGCAAAAGGAAATAAAAATGTTACCCATGCACAAAACTTTGTGAAACGTAAAAGGTAATGCAATTCAGCAAAAGATTTAAAAAAACACACTTTCCAGAATTAAGACAACATCCAAAGTCAGTATTCAAAATTGCAGAACATAGTGCTCGATAAGGCCCTAATGTCACAGTTCACTTGCAAATGAAAATACACAAAACCAACTAAAGCGTTACGCTTTAAAAAGCGTAACGTTGGAGCTGGGCTTTGTATCAGAAAACTGTTGACGGAGTCTGAAATCACATGACGGGGGGTAATACAAGGGGGTAAGGGTGGTCTAACCAAATACAGGCTCACATTCACCTAGACAAAACCAGAATTAATTAGCAGCGAAAAAAATGACATGTATTGATATTTACCACCTCTGAGTTATGGTAAAAAGTGTATTACTTTATAAGTGGAAAGGCAATAAACAGGTTGTTTAACTGTGAAATAATTTTCCTTCACAGCTACATGATTTGCCTTGGATTTTCAGGCATACAGCAGTTTGCTCCTTGGAGAAATGTCTAATTAACACACCAAAACAGTATTGTTTTTAAGCTAACCTTCGCCAATCAATATCATTTTAACACTGAATGGAATTGTTTGTGACAACTTACTGTTATTTCATAGTGTAGTCTCTTGTGGACAAAGCTGTCCCTTAAATTCTCTTAATTTCCAAATTGTTTTAAATACATATATATACAAGAGACACGAAAAGATCCCAGTCATGAAAACCCACTGCTGGATTCTACTAGATCACTTTACAGCACTGGGGAAATCACACAGAATTTCCTTAACCACCTTTTTAGGATAGGCGATTCCCTAGTGCGCCAATGAAATCCAGATGCTACTTACAGTATCCTGGTGGGTCATAAACTAATCAAATCATATCATGTCAACATCACCCAGATAACTGGGAATTTTTTATATACATATATATACATACATACATTATATATATATATATATATATATATATATATATATATATATATATATATATATATATATATATATATATAATATATAATAATACACAAAAACAGAGTACTTATGAGGACAACCTTTTTAAACAAACATATTTCAAAGTGGTAACTAGAGACAGGTGGTCCATAATGTGTTTGGTGGGGTCACTTTAAATGGCGAATGTAAACCAAATGCTTCCACTGTGCTATACGATAATCATGTCAAGGGACTAATGTTGTAACAGCTGTACAATAAAAAATCTTCATTAAAAGCATGCTCCATGACATCACAAATCTCAATAAAATGGTCTACTAAACCATGTCTAAGTAGGCCTAGTTGTTCAATACAATGGATTTACTGACCTATGTCTATTGAACAAACTGAATATGTAGCTCAAATGTTGCCTGTATCCCAATGGAATTCCAGACAGACAGCATTACTCATGATCTGTTTAATGCAGGGTCTCAATAGATGCTGAGTTGTTTGTCTCAGGACATGATGCCAAGCTCGCCGACAGCATCACCCACTACAATCATGCGGGATAGCATTATTAAGGTTGCTCTGGCACCAGAGCTTTCCCAAGGATTGCACCAACCCCCTGGAATATGTACCATGTGATGTCAGAGAATCTGGATCTCTGCCAGTACAATACTTCATTAACAGAAACTGTACTGTGGAGTATTGTACTGAGTACTATGAGATGCCATTACTCAGGCACTACTTCTACAACTAAATTCTTCTCAACGGCGCAGATGGTTAATTCACTAGTCTTTCTGCCTTCAACCGCTGGAGTGCTGGGTTTTAATCTGGCTCAGGTTACTCAAAGTGAAATGCTTTGGTGATCTCAACAGTAGACCACCCACCAATTACAAAACTTACTGCCAAAGTAATTGTTTGAATTTTGTACTGGTGCAAAAAAATAAAACAGCCTTGTCATATATAAAATAATATCCATCTATCCTTTCAGTAAATAAGAAGCCAGACCCTTTTTCACTTTGTTATACTGAGTAAATACATCAAACATAATTATCATTAACACTGAACATTACTGCTTTATGTGCCTAATTATTCCCAAGTTAGGGTGTAATTATTGATATTGCTTCATTACTTGAACTGCAATAAGTAACCTGAAAATTAAAATCAAATACTAACCTATATTAGTGTATTACTTAGCTACCAAAGCAATTGAGTAGGAAGAAGGAAATACTAAAAACTGGCCTCACAAACCAGTTTTTAAACAGCTTTAAAAATTTTAAATGTTTTTCATACCTACAATTGCTCTCATTCATTACCTGCTTGTTAAATCACAGCATCTCTCTAAGATCTGGAGGCAACTGGTGGCCACTGTAGACAAAAGCCGCTAGGCTACCATAAGAAAATGTTTTAACAAGAACTTGAGATACAGGTGTCAAGTTACAGTAGGTCCTCCTGGAATCAATTAAAAATATTTCTGCAAAATATATATATATGTGTCTGACAGTCTCTATGGTTTGATAAGAGGATTATCAGCAAGAGATAAATAATGGTGTCATCCTTTTTGATTTGTATTCAAATTCAGATAATGCATGTTGCATCCTGAAAAGATTCTGAATCATACTGGCACTGTTTAACAGCATGTTGTATTCCAGCAATAGGTAAAATAAGTGCTACAAGCCTTTACATAGGAACGGGCTACATGTTTCATTCATGTCAGGCTCTGATGTTACAAAAACTTGTACAGGCAGCTGCCCTGGTGTTGTCTACTGGCCTAACAGTTTTTCACTGTTGGGTGCTGTGTGGAGTAATTAAAGTTGGTTATGGGTGAAATAAGTTTTTACACTTCAAAAATGAGCCACTGTACAACACTCCTCCTTGCCAACCCTGAAACAGCAGATTACCAGGCATTTCGTGCCCTAGGGTGGGGCTACTACAGTGCATGGGTAGGATTATTCTAAAGTTCCAAGCAGATAGTTACATTGTACTATAAATTATGCAATACAATACTTTTGTGCCTGTTTTGCCAATTTAGACAGGATTTATACACCACTTAAGCAAAGTCGTTGTACTGCAAGGCTATTTTTTTGTACAGGAAAAACAAAAACAGAATAAAAGTATTTATAAAACCCATCATAGCTGTGAATTGACCCAACTCACACTTTGCAAGTTAAAACTGAGACTTTTTCCATCACCATATTTGCAACTACAGTAGCATCAAAAGGGCACAGATGCAAAGGCCAGGGGTCATGTTTCAAGCCATGTCTTTTCACTGCTCACTTAATACATAACCAGTGGTACCTGCCTGTGATTTAGGCACAACTGGGTCACCAATACACACCAGACTACTTATTAACCACTGTTTTTATATAGAAACAATAATAACAGCAGAAGAACACATGCCTATTGGACATACATTTGGACATTTCACTGATTGGTCTGCACCTCCCACCTTCTCGCAAAAACAGTTTCCACGCAAATTAACATTTCAAATAATAAAAAAGCCATACAGCGACAGGCACTGATTTGACACCTGCCACACGAGCGAGACTCGAAGTTAGTTAAAATAAAAACCCTTTTCTCGAAGTCAATCTCGGAGCTAAGTCGGTTCTTTAATTGGAGGAGTATTTTTTTTTTTTCATTTCAGAAACATGTTCTGATGCAATTTGTTGATGACATTCACATGCACGCTTTATGATAGTTTCATACTGTTGAAAACTACGAATTTCAGATTTTACCTTGGAATTCGACAACACCCTGAATGCGCTTGGGTTTCAAATTTCAAAACTTAAATCACCCAACCCCGGCTGCATATCATAAGACCCTCTATGTCAGACTGTGCAAAATCCTGTGCATGAGTGCTCTCTACTTCAAGCTACAGTTCGGGAAAAAAAAACTGATCATGTTCATGTTCTCGATAGTGCAATACAGCCGGGGTGACTCCCCGGGTTTGTTTACCTGCAATTCGGCCCGCTCCACATCCCACTGCGCCCTCTCCACCTCGAATCGGGCCCATTCGTGCTGCAGGAAGTGCAAGATCCCCGGGATACTGTACTGAGCCCTGGCCGCTTCCCCTCCGCCTCCTTCGGGCTGAGTCCCCGGTCCCTTCCCGCCGCCGGATAATACTGAGTTATTGTTATTGTTAAAAAAGACACCGGGACCCGCCTGTTCATCCATCACCAAGCCAGGTAAGAAAGCTCGGATCGCGGACGGTTGGCACGTCTGTGTGAGTCAGTCGCTCCTCCGCTGTTAACTCCGATCTCCGCCTCTACACAAACATGAAAAAAAAAAAAAAAAAAAAAAAAAAGAAACTATCAAGGGCTCTCTCTGCCGGCGAGCGATCCTCTCTGACGTCAAACCACGAGCCCACGCCCACGCCATCACTTTTTTAGTGACAGGAGGCAATGAAATAGCGCGCTCGCCCACGTTCTCCTTAGCATTCTGGGAATTGTAGTTTTCTTTTGTTGCTGTTTCTTCTGTCAAAAGCAGATCTGTCAATTCTTCCGTATTCACCGGGAGTCTCCCGTATTTTGGTTCCTTCTCCCGGACATCTCCCGGGACAGAGTTGATCTGCTACCTACTGATAAACCTCCTTATGTCAGCACACCATTAATGTCTACAAAATTCATGGCTAGTGTGTGATTACTGCAATCACCCTATGTACATCACAGGGTTTAAGACCCAGGGGAGTCGTGTGGCAGGCATGTATTCAGTGAGCGAGGCAAGTTCACATACTTAGCCACACACCTGCAACGCACACACACACACACACACACACACATACACACGCTCTACAGGGGAAACAGTAAAATAGGTATTGCACACACACACACACAAACACACACACATCCGACTCTTGAATTTGTATTTTCAAAAGTTGACAGGTGCAGAAGGTAGCAGTGTGGCCAAGTCTCACGCGAACAAAAAAGCGGCCCTGCTTTTCAAAACAAGCCTATCCCATTTCAGAGGAAGGGGAGTGGGGGTGTTTATACAAATTTCATATTTATTTTTCTAATGACGTGCACATACATTGACACCACAATCACCAAAACCACTCCTACAAACATTTTTAACAAATTTGTTTAAAAGTATGAAACAGTACAATGATCCAATATTAACCCTGTTATGTCTCATATCATGTTGAAATGCACACAATATAAACCATTACAAAAGTACAGGCAGTGTACTCTATCAGAATGCATTGTTCAGTTTAACTGTGGATACCAAGGTTCTCCCATCCCATGAAAACTTCTTGCCACTAATATGTCAACTTGTGAGGCTGGTAGGCAAGTTATGACTTCAACTTTGACTTCCACAGTAAAGGAGATAAGTGGCATCTTATAAAATAAGTAAGAGATGTATTTAAAAGCTTGGTTATCACTTATTGTACTAAGTAATGCAGTAGTTAATAAGTATGTGGCTTGAAATAACTTTCCTACAAGGTGTAAGTTTGGCATAAAATAACTGGTCAATCTGCCTTTATCATTCAACGGGTACTTGAATAAGATACTCAGAGCTACAGATTATCTGATGCTGATGCTGCTGCTTCCTCTGTCCTTGTCCTCCCTGACCTAACTGCTGCTTTTGATACCATAGATCATAGCATTCTTCTTGACCTCTTCTGGCTGTCCTCTTACCTATCTGGACGCATGCAGTCTGTTTTCTATGATGGAAGCAGTGCTCACGCAAACCCAATCACTTGAGGTGTCCCTCAAGGGTCAGTTCAGCTCTTTTAGCTTCATGACCCCAACTCTCTAGAACTCTCTCCTAGTCTTAGTGCGTGTAGCTCCCATAATCGCTCACTTCAAATCAAGTCTCAAGACCCACTTGTTCTCTAATGCTATCAATGCTCTTTAAGCCTATACTGTATCTGTTATTAGCTGTTGTCAAAATTGCTACTTCAAGTTTTTCACTCCATCTTATTTGTACGATACAGTATGACACATGCATCCACAATGTTTAGAATTCACATCCTAGCATTTATTTAATGTATTTTCATAGTTTTTTTTACTGTTTGTATTAAATGTACTATGCCCTGTATTTCACTGTATTTAATGTATTATGCATTGTTCCTCACTATCTTGTACAGTACTTTGTGATGGTGGTCCACTATGAAAGGCTCTATATAAAATAAATATTGATTGAATGATCAATCTGTTTTCAAACAAATATTACAATATACATGCTGGCATTTGTCTGCATATAGCAGCTAATAAAAGAATACAAACAAGGTACGTTAGAAATACCTGCCATAAACCTTTGATAAAAAGCATAGGCATGGTGACTCACTAGAGACATGGTAAAAAAAAAAACTGTTTTATTAAAACATATCTCTGTGTACTGTTTTTCCCGCTCTATATTTCCTGCTGTGAATATATGTTTACATACTGTGTGTTTCCTCCCCGCTGTATTCTACCGCTGCTTTGTTTACCTTTTGTGTGTGTATTCCCTTGTATAATTCCCTGTTACCATTGGTTATTATCTGTCTGTCCTCATTGGCTGTTCTTTGTCTGTGCGCATTGATCCTAGGACACCCCTGTTCTGGCGCAAGGTGGCTGGGAAGATCATACAGGAGGTGCGGGAGGCGGGGGTGATCGAGCCATCCAACAGTCCCTGGGCTGCACCTGTGGTCTTAGTCGGCAAAAAGGACTGAGGTCTGCACTTCTGTATAGACAACTGCCAACAAAAGCGGTCACCCGGAAAGACACACCAGCTTCCCCACATCGATGAGTCACTGGGCCTCATCACTGGGTCCTTTTGGTTAAGCTCCCTCAATCTGAGAAGTGGTGGAGAGGGTACAGGACAGCATCCCCAGACAGGCATGTGTGGTATACCTGAATGTCACCTTCTCAGAGGCCCTGTTCCACCTGCAATGGGTGCTACAGAGGATCCAGGCCACTGGACTGCGACTGCACCCCGACAAGTGCCACCTATTCTGGCCACAGATGACCTACATTGGTCACCAGGTCAGTAAGGAGGGCATCGCCACCGACCCCAGAAAAGTCTCCGCCGTGAAGCAGTGGCCCACCTCGGCCAACACAAGGCAGCTCCGAAGTTCCCTGGGCTTTGCGTCTTACTATAGGAAATTCGTGAAGGGGTTCGCAACCATCGCTAGCCCCCTGCACCGCCTCCTGGACAAGGATTGGCACTTCTAGTGGGCTGCCAAACACGAGGATGCATTTGCCCAGTGTTCCTGTACTTGCTGCCCCCTCTGTGTCAGCCCCCTTCACTCTGGACACCAATGTGAGCAACGAGGGTATCGGTGCTGTCCCAAGGTACCCTTAAAGGAGAGCGCGTTGTGGCGAACAAGGTGGTCTACCGGGTTCAACTCTGCATCAAAAAGTTGTGATCCACCACGACCAACTCGCCCCTTATCACAGGCCAAAGCCAGCAGTCAAGAGGGGTTGTTTTTAGGTTCAGGGACCTCATTGCATCACTCGCCAGCTGAGTGCGTTGCCTGTAAATTCTGGAGCAGCAGGACTAGTGTCACTCTAACTGTAAAACTGGACTCTCAGACATTGTGCCCTGCAAACTTTTTGGGGACAAAAAGAAACTGTATTTCCTGCTGTAAATATGTGTTTACATGCTGTGTGATTCCCTCCCGCCATATTCTGCCACAGCTTTGTTTACCTTTTGTGTGTGTATTCCCTTGTGTAATGTAATCTGCCTGCCTGCCTGCTTGTCTTTCCCTGGTATGTTACCATTGGCTGCTGTTTGTCTGTGCCCATTGGTCCTAGGGTGTGGTTGAGGACCAATGGGATGTGTGTGAGCTCTGTGCTCTGATCTGAATAAGGGGCAGGGCTAAATGTATAAAAAGGGCTGTAACCTGCATTGTGTGTCACTGTTCCTGAATCCGGAGAAGCTGACACAGCTGTGGACTATGTGGGGTAGATGTACTAAAGTGTCGCAAACCAGTTGCAAATGAGTCAGAAGTCTAGAGTGAAATGTACTAAACAAGTACAATGCTGTTAGTGACTATTTAGGGAGTGTTTTGTGGCAGCAGCTTTTCATTGTGTTTAACCTTATATGGGTATGTAATTATGGGTGTTCCTGCATACATTTGAAAAAATTGGGTTGAGATAGTGTTCAAATATTATAATGCGATGTAGTAAAACTGCCGGCAATTGCGACACTTACAGTTGCATCAATTTGCGAAGATCTTTTGAAAGGACGTTTTAAACAGTCACAATTGTTGCTGGCATTTCCCAGTCCACTTTTTCTCGTGTGTTGCCGGTTGTGCTCAATGTGTTTTTGAGATGAACACCCAAGTACCTAATTTTCACTAAAGTCAGGGTGTACTCACAAACCTTGAAAACAAATTTCTATAACATTTCTGGCTTCCCCAACGTGTTAGGAGCAACAGACTAACAGCAACTATTTTGTGTTAAAAATAATAATTTAAAAAGAAAATGCTAAAAATCATTTAGTGTGCATTTAGAATCTTTTATTTACATTGTACACCAATGTGCAGCATGATTTATTTTGTGTTACTGTTAGCCAACAGGCTAAAGTAAAAAGAAAGCCCGCTAGGTGATCATTTTATTTTACTACTGTATAGATTACTAATTTTATATATATATATTATATATATATATATATATATATATATATATATATATATATATATATATATATATATATATACACACACACACACACACACACACACATATATATATATATATATATATATATATATATATATATATATATGTTATAATAAACTGGTTACATGTTAAAGATATCAAAAGTGTTGTCAGTCAGAATACAATAATACAATTTTACTGCTGCTGTGGGCTTAAAAAGGCATTGTGGTCCACTTTTCTGCCTCCCTATTTTTATTGGGCATCAGCCATCACTAATACTTCAGTGTATACTATGATTTACAGCAACATTCGATCAGTTCTATCGTGATATCTACCAGGTGCTCATAACATTATATACAGGACTGTAACGGTTGTAACAAAGTGCAGGGAAAAGTATTTAGTCGAGCATATATTCGACCGCTAATTAAATCATGAAACTTTTCATGGTATAAATGTAAGGGATGCCATTTGGTAATTAAAGTTGTTTCAAATTGTTTTGCTTAACTCCATCTATAAGTTACAAGATGTAACTTACACATTACACATGTCAGTATGATTTAAAACAATAAATAAATAAATAAATTCTACAATAGTCTACATTCATAGCTTGTAGCATCGCATCTCAACACATGCTGATTGAATTAATTCAAAATCTTAGAAACAGTTCCCAAGATATAGTCAAGTCTTTAATAGCTGAACTAGTCAGGCATTAGTACATTTTAAAAGTAGGTCACCATAACCTATATCCACAGTAGGTGAACCAACTTCTTGAAGCAAATGTCCATGTAAAGTTGAGGATCATTGGGTAAGAAAGGGCATGACCTGCATTTAAGAACAAACTTTCCATGCAGTTTTAGTCTTAAGTAGGTCAATCACAGACCAGAACGCATATATAATTCAATCACCACTAGATTCTGAAATCCCTTAATAAAGTAATGCCACCGCAATAATGTAAGGGTAGCATATATGAGTATTGTACATATGGGCAACTCCATTGTATCCCCATTGCCAGGGGTTAAACTAACATTTTTTTTTTTTAAAGAAATTTGAAAGTGCCCAATTACTTTAACCTCAGTTTTCTTCCTTATTTAAAGTACACAGAAGTATGTTCCTTCACCTCACAACAGATCAGGGGAACTGAAGATCCTCTGATACCCACTGCTGCAAAAGAAGAACGAAGGCCAGCCCTGCAGGTGTCCATTTGAGCTCAACACCAGCAGGGGCCGCTGTAGCGCTGTGAACCTGTCAATAATCAAAACTCGTATTTTGAGTAAATTAACTCACTTTTATCAATTTCAAAATTGACAATATTTTTTTTTTACTTTTATATTTCAACTTATGGATGGAGGTTTACTCAGTTACTAAATCTTGAAAATCAGAACCTATGATAACAACAAAATGACTTGCTCTTACACTGCGTCAAATTGCAATGTAAATGCCACAGCAGAATACAATGTGCCTATGAGGATTCTGTCAAGTGTTTTTAATACATTTCCTACTCTGCTTCATAAAAAATATTCCTTTCAAATCAGGGTAATCTAATTGGTCTTAACCCTGTAGAAAACGTGTACCACCTCTGGTCTAAGCTTGCATTGTATCTCAGACTGATGTTTATTTTCATTAAACCTTTTTTTTTTTATTGAAATCTTTTGATGTCACTAGGCTGAAACAAGCAAGAGTATCTTATACAGCCTGTGAGTCAGCCTGCAACCATCGCTTCCAGCTGAACAATAAAGCAGCAGACACCAGTGGCGCCTGACTCTTACCTGTTTAATTACTTTTATTAAAGCTGCAGTGCCTCACAATCATGCTCAGTTTTATGTGTCCACATTATTGTGTGCCCTCTACTTCACCAGAAAACAGAAGTTGGCTCCACACCATTGTTTAGTTCCAGCCGCAGGCCTGCAGCTTCCTCCCTCACAGAAGCGTTCTCCTCCACTGTCACTCAAGCATGATCCAGCTACTGCCTGGAGCAGCAGGAAGATCATAAATGTCATCTGTAAGCTCTGTTGTTGTAGCTCAGGGAAGCCAAACAACATGTTGTTTTTGCTGTACTGAAATATATATATATATATATATATATATATATATATATATATATATATATATATATATATATATATACACCTACACACACACACACACACTACATGTAAAGTTTGTAAATACATAGACAAAAGTAGAAATTTAATTAAACATAAGAACACCACATATCCACTAAAAACTAATACCTACTGTAAAAATAGCAATGTTGTTTATGGAATAGCCTGTGAAAAATGTGATGAAATAAAATATGTTGGAGAGACTGGAACAACTTTATATAAAAGAATTCAGAACCACCTTTCATTAATTAGAAATAAAAAAAAATGAATGAACCAATAGTACAGCACTTCACCAGTCAAGGACATGACATAAATGATGTAAAGTTTGTAGTATTAGAACAGCTAAAATTAGATAATGCGACATATAGAAGAATAAAAGAAAGTAAATGGATAAATAGACTGAACACAATTATGCCAGCGGGACTCAACAGAAAAGAATGAACTAATTAATTCCAATAAATATATAAAAGTTAAAAATAATGAAATAAACAAAATTAATTCAAAAGTTATGCATGCTGATGCACTGGGGAGACCATATCAAGGCTGATCCTCAGAGCCAGCATTGCATGATAATATAAATATAAGTTTATATAAAATAATGTTAATTAGAATTAATATAGATTTAAAGATATAAGTAAAAGTGATGTCACATATAGAACACCATTACATCATGTAAGAATAAATCATGGATTTGAATATAAACAATAACAAGTAGTTGTCATGCTGTCAAACACCTATAAATACCTCCAATGTTTTGATTCAAACACAGGCTCCCTTGAGAAAGATATGTACAACATATCGAAACGTTGGGCAGCTGGCTCTTTGAGCTATATATATATATATATATATATATATATATATATATATATATATATATATATATATATATATATATATATATATTTATGCTATAAATAAAATAATGAACTTCAAAAGCAAAAATAAATATGTTAAATATTGTTTTGGGGACTGTCATTGCTGTATTTTCTACCAAGACCAAAGTACAGGGACCCTTCAATATCTGAATGAAAAATGCAGGCCAGAAAATACCTGTGCTATATGGGAATGGGAATTAGATATTACCTACATTATAATATGTATTATCCTATTGCGTGTGTTCTTTATCATTATCTACTGTTATTTCTGCATTGTTTACCTCCCTTACCTATTCCAGCAAAAATGTCTCTTATCAATCAATGACTGGGGCTGCTTCTAAAAAGCTGAATTTCAGAGGTGGGGGTCAGGCAATCAATCTCTGGTATCCATGGTGATGTGCTGTAAAAGTAAGAAGCAGCTAAGCCTGGTGTGGGTGTTTCTTCTCTTTTTTTCAAACCTCAGATGATTTGCCAACCAACCTTATAGGGGCCAGCCATCCTCATCATACACAACTGAGAAGGACACTGCAGTCTCACAGCTACACAAGTAGCATTTGGGGGTTTGTTTTAAATTCAGGGCTTGAGCATGGGATTGCACCTGGCCCTCCGATTATATTTGCAATCAATAAACATCACTGACGCAGAGTTCAATAGTATTTGAAACCCTTTCCACAAAAAAAAAAAGATGTCTGCTCAATATATCATGGTGTTGCTATTTAAGGTTCTCCTGTGTTCCCTGTCCAGTTGTGGCCTCGCGTGGTAATTGTTAAAGCATTACAGCAAGTGACCAGAAATATATTTTTTTTTTTATCAAAGCAACAAAGATTTTTGTTCAAATTTTTATTGATCCAAACAACATGTAAATACCAACCCTATCTACTGTAGATAATTAAAAAGGGACCAGTTATGTACCAGCGTGATGAAAAGCAGTCTATCCAACAGTCTCTTCGGTGTATTTTTGTCATCCAAAAAATGCCAAGAAGGATCCAATTGTGGCGAGTTAAACACTGCACTGGCATTTAATTGAGTGTCTGCAGAACCCCGCTAGTCCAAACTTCCCAATCATCCAAACCTTCCATCATAATGAAATGCTTACTGATGGTAGCTGTAGAAACCAAACTTTAATATTATAATTCTGTTGTAGCATCAGGTTGGATCATAATATCATTCTGTTTATGAAATTAACAGAATTGGAATATACAGAGGGGTGTTCCTAAGCCATTCTCTGTGTCTACTTGTGTTTTTTGTCAAAAACTCCCCCACTGACAAAGAATGCTTTTATAAGGCAATTATCATTTTGAGTTTAAAGCTAGAAACCAAATTAGCTGTCTTGATATTAGATAATTCTCGTAAGGTTGTGTGGATGCAAAGAGCGTCTTCATCGTCTGAGAGTGATGAATCCAAAAGCCTTCTGAACCAAAACATCTAGAGTGCCTATAGAAAGTCTACACCCCCTTTCAAAAATGTCACCTTTTGTTGCCTTATAGCCTGGAATTAAAATGCATTAAAACTGTTTTTTTTTTCATTTATCTACACATTCTACCCCACAATTTCCAAGTGAAAAACATATTCTAGAAATTTGTAGAAAATGTATTAAAAATGAAAGCTGAA
The DNA here is from genome assembly GCF_017654505.1 of Polyodon spathula. Classification (NCBI taxonomy): domain Eukaryota; kingdom Metazoa; phylum Chordata; class Actinopteri; order Acipenseriformes; family Polyodontidae; genus Polyodon; species Polyodon spathula. The sequence continues at coordinate 43,447,929 of NC_054539.1, read as the reverse complement.
ATAACTTGGTTAGATAAGTGTCCACCCCCTTTGTAATAGCAATCCTAAATTAGCTCAGGTGTAACCAATCGCCTTCAAAATCACACACCAAGTTAAGGGGCCTCCACCTATGTTAAATTGTAGTGATTCACATAATTTCAGGATAAATTCAGTTCCTGCAGATTCCCTCTGCTGGGTACTGCATTTCAAAGCAAAGCCTCAACCATGAGCACCAAAGCGCTTTCAAAAGAACTCAGAGACAAAGTTTTTAAAAGGAACAGATCAGGGGATGGGTATTAAAAAAATATCAAAAGGCCTTGAATATCCCTTGGAGCATGGTCAAGATGATTATTAAGAAGTGGAAGGTGTAAGGCACCACCAAGTCCCTGCCTAGATCAGGCCGTCCCTCCAAACTGGATGACCACGCAAGAAGGAGACTGATCGGAGAGGCTACCAAGAAGCCAATGGCAACTTTACAAGAGCTACGGGCTTTAATGGCCAAGATTGGTCAAAGTGTGCACGTGACAACAATATCCCAAGCACTCCACAAATCTGGCCTGTATGGTAGGGTGGCAAGAAGGAAGCTATTACTCAAGAAAGCCCACCTTGAGTCCTGTTTGAAGTATGCCAAACAACACTCAAAAAGGCCAGGGAACCAGTATCTGGTATACCACCTATCCCATGCCTGATACTCTAGACACCCTGTACAACAGCTGGTTATTTACAGCAAAATACGGGTAACAGATTGGAGTTTAATCATTTACCATCCTGCCCTGGATACATTGCACCTAAGTCATTACGGACCTAAGGGAGCTGTCCCTATCTTGCTTCACATCCATATCGACATTTGGTTCCAAAACCCTAATGTTTCAAGATCAGGTGGTGTTATACCCTCTATTGGGTCTGGGTTCATTACACCCTGCAGATCACATTGAATGCTAACGCCTTTTCCACCCCTGGACTGACCCTTTGGTTGGCCCCACGGGGGTTTACCTTAAAGCCCAACCAGGACATAGCCCTGGGGTCACCCACACTGTCTGTTTCAGGCTTGGAGGAAGGTGCTGGCCCGGCTGCCTCCTCATCCTGGTATCTTTCGCTAGCCTGACTGCCTCTGCGGTGCTCTTGGGTTGCAGCTGACGTACCCATGTGCTGACCCTCCTTGGCATTATACTTCCAGACACATTCATTCCTCCATTTAAAATTTCCACAGCCTGCGACAATATGTTTCTGGTTTAATCACAAGCCGATGAAGAATCAATCAATCAATCAATCTTTATTTTTGTATAGCACTTTTAACAGGGATCACCACAAAGCCCTTTACATGATAAAAAAAAAAAAATATATATATATATATATATATATATATATATATATATATATATATATATATATATATATACAGTGCCTTGCAAAAGTATTCAGACCCCTGACCAATTCTCTCATATTACCGAATTACAAATGGTACAATGGTACATCGTTCTGTGTGATATTTTATTTTTAAACACTGAAACTCAGAATCAATTACTGTAAGGTGACATTGGTTTTATGTTGGGAAACATTTTTAAGAAAAATAAAAAACTGAAATATCTTGCTTGCATAAGTATTCACCCTCTGTGCCGTGGAAGCTCCCAGTTTGCACCGATGAAAGAAATTGCCCTAACAAGGACACAGTTACCTTACCATTGGCCTCCACCTGTGAACCATTAAAGTTGCTGTCACATTTTCTGGATAAAAACCCCACTGTTGAAGGATCATTGGTAAGGCTGTGAATCTGAAGGAAAATGATGACCAAAGAGCATTCTACAGAAGTTAGAGATAAAGTAATACAAATGCATAGATTAGGGAAAGGGTACAAAATAATATCAAAGTGTTTGGATAGCCCAGTGAGCACAGTTGGATCAATAATCAGGAAATGGAAGCTGCATCACACCACCCAGGCACTGCCAAGAAAAAGCTGTCCCTCAAAACTCAGTGCTCAAACAAGAAGGAGACTCGTGAGAGAAGCCACAGAGAGGTCAACAGAATCAGTACAGAGTCTGCGGAACCAGAGGCCCCCTCTGCCCTTACACCAGTGCCAGTGACAGGCCATATTGTTGAAATGTTGTTAAAGCTGTAGTCAATAATTTCCTCAGACTTGATGATTTCTCTGAAGGTCGATATATGTCTTTCTAATGCAAGTACTTGATCCATCAGATCTTGGTTGACCTTACATTTTTCACATGTAAAATTGCTCATAAGCTCAGTACAGTTAACAACTACAAACATATTACATGCTAAGCATTGCATTCCTTTCACATCATTATCAGATAAATCCATGGGTGACATTTTAGTTAAAATAAATTAATTAAATTAATTACCTTTGTGAGGAAAGAATCAAATCTAGGCAACGATTCAACAGTCTGATAAAACAACAAGTGATGATTGTAAAATGTATGGTCAAGTGTGTCACACAACCAATCATACAATAGGCCTCAGAAAGACCAGAGTTTTTCCCGCAGAGCCTCTTTCTGATCTGGGATCTGTTGTTGCAATGAGTCTCTTGTTGTAGTGAGTGGACTGCTGGCCTGTGTAAAACAGAGCATCCTTCTGGTCTGGATCTCTTGTTACAGTGTTGGATTGCTGGCCTCTATGAGCACAAAGCCTGCTTCTGGTCTGGAATCTACTGTTGCAGTGAGTCTCTTGTTGCAGTGAGTGGATTGTTGGCCTGTGAAGAACAGAGCCTCCTCCTGGTCTGGATCCAGGCTATAAGGCAACAAAAAGTGAAAATTTTGAAAGGAGTGGATTGCAGGCATCTGAGAGCCCAGAGTTTCCTACCACCTGAAGCTGAAGGATCCTGGAAATAGAGGGGTGGATTGCAGGCCTCTGCGAGCTCAGAGTTTTCTGCCACCTAAAGTTGCTTAAGTTCATAATCTAAGGTCTCTGCTGCCTCCATTGCTCTGTATGTAGCTTGGGTTACCTGGTCAGACATGGGGCTATTTTGATGGCCCACACTGTCCTGGGGCATTGTGCCACCTCAGCAACCAGTTCAAGTCACAAGAAAAGCCTCTGGGTCATCAACTGGAGTCATTTTTGTTAATTTTGGTGCTACTGCCAGAGCCCCGGTGTTAGCTGCCTCCAGGCTGGTTCCGGCTGTGCCGGCTGGTTAAACATTCCAGCCCATTGCATCTGGCGTTGGTTCTCCTGAGAGTCCCGTCTGGGTTCCTGTTCCTGTAGGAACTCCAAAAATTGTGCTGGATCCATTTTTTTTTTCAGGCTATAGTTTTTCTACTTTCAGGACCAATCACTTTCAATAGGCTGCTCCTCCAGGACCAGGCGTTTTTTGTCTGTAGTTGACTCACTTCCTATAAAAATTCACTAAAAATATTCAAAACATTTTGGGGAACACTATAAAGTATTTCAGAAACCATACAAACTTTTCGCTTTTTTTTTTCAACAACACAATAATTTTTTTTTTTTAAGTATTTTTTACATCACCTGTGCTACATAACCCACACTGTGCACCAATACATGCATACATATAACAGACGACATACAACACAAAATACGTACAGAGGCGGGGCATCCTTCCACAATTCTGCTTAGAGATACATGTATGAAATGTATTATTCTATGATATGGGACCTTGATTAAGACATTGTTTCACCTGAGTGATTGATATGACATAATACACGTTTATTCTCAGGGTCTTTATAAGCAATAATGGACACTACTCTCAATTATTTTCTCAAAATAAAAATTTATAAATAAAGTTATTCATTCTATTATTATCAGTAATAAGGAAAAAAAAATTACCTGACACATTTAGTTCATGAAATTAGTATTTCTGATATCAATCAATCTATCAATCAATCAATCAATATTTATTTTATACAGCGCCTTTCATAATGACCATCACAAAGCGCTTTACAATATAATGAGGAACAATGCATAATACATTAAATAAAGTGAAGTACAGGGCATAGTACAATAAATACAACAGTAAAAAACAAAGCAAATACATTAAATACAGGCATAATACATTAAATACAAGGCTAGGATGTGAATTCTAAACATTGTGGATGCGTGTGTAAAGCAGAATTATACGAATAAGATGGAGTAAAAACCTGAAACAGCAATTTATAAAGCTAAAAGAGTGCTCTTGAAGTGTGATGCACTTTTGCTTGGGTATAACAAGCAGGCCTGAGTCAGAGGACCTCAGCTTGTGTGCAGGGACATAGCAGGTCAGAAGTTTGGAGAGATACTCTGGACATGTGTGATGAAGGGCCTTGTAGGCAAGCAGGAGAACTTTGAAAGTAATCCTGAAATTTACAGGCAGCCAGTGCAGCTGGGCAAGGGGTAATGTGATCATATTTTTTACATGTGGTAAGAATCTTAATATAGCTTAAACAAAACTGTTTAAGCTCTGTCAAGCTCCTTGGGGAGCACTGGTGGACAGCAATCTACAAGTCATGCCACAAACTTTTGATTGAATTTAGGTCGGGGCTCTGACTGGGCCACTCAAGAACATTTACCTTTATGTTCCTTAGCCATTCCAGTGTAGCGTTGGCTGTGTGCTTTGGGTTGTTGTCATGCTGAAAGGTGAACTTCCGTCCCAGTTTCAGATTTCTTGCAGAGGGCAGCAGGTTTTCCTCAAGGACTTATCTGTACTTTGCTCCATTCATTTTCCCTTCTATCCTGACAAGTGCCCCAGTCCCTTTCGATGAGAAACATCCTGTGGCAGAGCAAAGCTCTGCCCTTTAAATTGGCAGAGATGGGGTTAACTTCCCCTACCTGCCTGGGTTTATTATGTTCAGGTGGCTGGGGTTGATTAGTTGATTAGGTTGATTAACGATCAATCAGCGCCCAGCCACCTGATATAAAAGGAGGCCTCTGCTTCTCATTTGGGAAGAGGGAGCTGAGGAAGCAGGTTGGTTTTTTTTGGGTTGTTTATAAAGTTTGAATCCAGTGAAGGCATCGCCCAGCCTGGAAACTGTTATTTTTGTAAGTTTTGCTTTTTATCTTTTTGTGTTTAAATGTTTTGTTTTGGCCCTTGTGCCCTTTCATTTTGTGTTTATTTATAATAAAATAGTTATTTTTTTGAACTGCAGTCTGTCTCTGGGCCTCTATCCACTCGCCAGCCTGCCACATTTGGTGTCAGAGTGGGATAGCGCCACCTAGAGGCTCAGAGCAGTATTTTTGTTTTGTTTTGTGGAATTTTTGGGATAATTTTTTTTTTTTTTTTTGAAAAAAAAAAAAATGGGAAAGAGCAGACAGCGGCAAAGGCAGGAAAAGCAGCAGCAGCTGAAGAAATGTAAGCTGCTGCAGCCACCGCTGGAGGACCCGGCCAGCCTCTTCCCCTGGTGTTCCTGGTGTGGGAAGGAGGACCATCGTTGGCGGTCCTGCCCAGACGTGCCACCGGCAAACTGGTGTGGCCGGTGTGAGGAGGACGGCCACAACTGGGCAGGATGCCCCTACAACCAGGCCCAGGAAGAGGTGCAGTGTTCACCCCGGGCATCAGGGGCCACCCCACTACCTCCAGCACCACCACCTTCACCACCGTCCCAGGAGATCTGGGACTGGTTGATGCACCCTGAGGCAGACCTCGTCCACGATCTCCCCATAGTTATCAACACGCTGTGGCGTCGAGATGGGGAGAGGTGGGAACAGTGGGAGGAACAACACCACCCGGCCTCCTTCCCAGAGGTTGCCCTCATGGTGGTTAATTACCTGGCGGTAGACATGGGAGATCCACCGGTCACTCCAATAAAGAGAGGTGAGCCGCCTTCCCGAGAGCCAGAGAGGGGTGAGCCGCCTTCCCGGGAGCCAGAGAGGGGTGAGCCGCCTTCCCGAGAGCCAGAGAGGGGGAGGAGCTGCCGTCGCTCCCAGAGCCAGAGAGGGAGGAGGAGCTGCCGTCGCTCCCAGAGCCAGAGAGGGGTGAGGAGCTGCCGTCGCTCCCAGAGCCAGAGAGGGGTGAGGAGCTGCCGTCGCTCCCAGAGCCAGAGAGGGAGGAGGAGCTGCCGTCGCTCCCAGAGCCAGAGAGGGGTGAGGAGCCGCCGTCGCTCCCAGAGCCAGAGAGGGGTGAGGAGCCGCCGTCGCTCCCAGAGCCAGAGAGGGAGGAGGAGCCTCCGTCGCTCCCAGAGCCAGAGAGGGGTGAGGAGCTGCCGTCGCTCCCAGAGCCAGAGAGGGGTGAGGAGCTGCCGTCGCTCCCAGAGCCAGAGAGGGGTGAGGAGCTGCCGTCGCTCCCAGAGCCAGAGAGGGGTGAGGAGCTGCCGTCGCTCCCAGAGCCAGAGAGGGGTGAGGAGCTGCCGTCGCTCCCAGAGCCAGAGAGGGAGGAGGAGCTGCCGTCGCTCCCAGAGCCAGAGAGGGGTGAGGAGCTGCCGTCGCTCCCAGAGCCAGAGAGGGGTGAGGAGCTGCCGTCGTCCCCAGAGCCAGAGAGGGGTGAGGAGCTGCCGTCGTCCCCAGAGCCAGAGAGGGGTGAGGAGCTGCCGTCGCTCCCAGAGCCAGAGAGGGGTGAGGAGCTGCCGTCGCTCCCAGAGCCAGAGAGGGGTGAGGAGCTGCCGTCGCTCCCAGAGCCAGAGAGGGGTGAGGAGCTGCCGTCGCTCCCAGAGCCAGAGAGGGGTGAGGAGCTGCCGTCGCTCCCAGAGCCAGAGAGGGGTGAGGAGCTGCCGTCGCTCCCAGAGCCAGAGAGGGGAGGAGGAGCTGCCGTCGCTCCCAGAGCCAGAGAGGGAGGAGGAGCTGCCGTCGCTCCCAGAGCCAGAGAGGGGTGAGGAGCTGCCGTCGCTCCCAGAGCCAGAGAGGGAGGAGGAGCTGCCGTCGCTCCCAGAGCCAGAGAGGGAGGAGGAGCTGCCGTCGCTCCCAGAGCCAGAGAGGGAGGAGGAGCTGCCGTCGCTCCCAGAGCCAGAGAGGGAGGAGGAGCTGCCGTCGCTCCCAGAGCCAGAGAGGGAGGAGGATCTGCTGTCGCTCTCAGAGCCCGAGAGGGAGGAGGATCTGCTGCTGCTCTCAGAGTGATGCAAAACTTTTGGCCATAGCTGCACAGTAGGCCTACACAGACAGATGTAAATAGATACACAGAGCATATATATATATATATATATATATATATATATATATATATTATCATATATATATATATATATATATATATATAGCCATAAAACATGATTAAGAGATAATTTGCTATGGTTTTGTAAAGTGCCATAATAAACCATTTGCATTGCATTTAAATCAGAAAAGCCTTTTAAGCTGCTAAGAGTTTGCGCTAATCCAGGGGTGAAGAGGGCCAAGGGGGCTGGGCATCTTGGCAGGGTTTTTAGTTCACTTCCGGTTCAAAAGGATCATCATTTCTAAACCCTATTAAGACTTATCCTGGAAGTTTGCGCAGCATTGGGCACAAGGCTGCAGTATGACGAGAGTTATTAAACCTGAAGCCCCATCTGGTCCGTGGAGTACACCCCCTGCCCTCGTCAAGGGGTATTAAATCTCATGCCCATTATAAACATATACTATAATCCCCAATTCCCTCCAGTTTGTGTATACTCTTTAAAAATCAATAAAGCATTTAGAAATACTAGTGATTCAATAATAAAGACACACTAAGATACAGCATTAAATATTGCATGAAAAGAAAAACTTTATCTTAGCCATTCCTTGTAGATTAGCCGTAAATATTTTCAGTTTAGTTCATTAGGTCATCAGTTTTTATGCATTTATTTTTATTAGGGATCACACTGCTAAGATGCAATCGTAAATATTATTTCTTAATATTGTAGGGGTTTTGAAGTTGAGAATCATAAATCCAGTTTAATGTTGGAGGTTGTGGGATGGAGAATCATAAATTGCTATGTGGGATGTGTTGCAGAATTGTTTCTAATATTATTTCATGTTGCAGGGCTGTGGAGCTGAGAATCACAAAACAGTTTTAAGTTGAAACTATGGCCCTTCCACATTACAATAGCATTTTACTTGAAATCACTGGCTTTGCTTACAATGGAGACAAATTTACTGTCACGATGTTATACCTTTGCATTAGGAAAACAATTTTGAAAACTTGTGTGTCCTGAGATGGCTGCCGTTGGATTTTAATTAAGGTGAGACTGTCCTAATAATTCTGGCATCTGGCAATACAATAAAGTAATACAGGTAATGTTAAAATTAAAGTTGTGACATATGGTATTGTAAAATACATAGAAACACTGTTAGCTGTAAAGCAAAGCACACAGCACAGTACATTCTCTTAAAAAACAAGCTGTATTTACTGTATATAGTTTTTTTGTAAATCAGCTCCCTATTGGTGTCTTTTATTGCTTTTAAAAGCAGGATCAATAATCTGTAGTTAGTGATGATGTTAGTAGTAGTAATGTAGCAAATTGTAACTGAAAGACCACAGAGAAAGCAAATACTTTGAGACAATGGTTTTTTTCTTATAATAATCACTTTGCAAGAAATTTCAACATTCACACAATAGCACTTTTTTTTTTTCAGTTTAGACTTACAAATGAGATCCATAACAAATAGAATAAAACTAATTAAAAAGAGAAATGGTTCATAATTTCAATTGAGGTCACAACAAACGCTTTACATGATGTCAAAGACATTAGTGATATTTTTGTTTGGGTTACAAAGTAAAAGTCCCTTATGCATGACCTATTTTAAAATAAGAGTACATATCATATTTGAAATATCCAAGTTAAGTTCAAATGCAGCCATTCAGGGGCCAGATCCAGAGCCTGAAATGAGGCTCACGACCTCAGGATGGAGCCTCCATTCTACACATCTGGGGAGCCCTGTGGAGAGGAGGTCCGCAGCCCGATTCATCATACCAGGAAAGTGAACTGCCCGGAGTGAGAGGAGGTTGAAGCAGCTTATGGGTCACATGGTGGAGACTGGGTGACCACAAATCAGGTTGATTTAGGACACTACATGTCCGTATGAACAAGTGTGTGTCCTGTTCCAAAAAAATTCTGCAAGGATAGGTACACTGCCTACAGCTCTAAAACATTTATGTGGCGACCCTTCCATGGTGACTGCCACACCCCTTGCACTGCTCGTCCATTCCAAATGTCGCTTCAACCGGAGTTGGACGCATCTGTGGTGGCGACCTCTCTCTCTCTCCACCAAGAGAGTGCATGTAGATAGTGTGGAGACACTGTCAACAGTAAGTTGAGATTCAACATGGGCTGACAAGCCGTGTGGTTGAACTAAACCTACAGGGGGCGCATATGCAGGAGATCTTGAGGATGGGTGTTGGATGCTGCTGCCATCAGGGCCATAAACCTGTGGAAAGCCACTATTGGCAATGTTCTGCCAAGCTGAAACAGCTCTAGGCAGGCGGTTATTCTCTCCACTCTGTCATCTGACAGTATGGCCAACATGAGCCCTGAGTCCAGGTGCACCCCTAGATAGGTAATTATCTGGGTGGGCATTAACCGACTCTGCATAATTCACCTTCAGGCCCAACAGATTTAGGTGGTTGGTAACAAGCTCTGTGTGTTCGTGTGCCTGTGCTGGAGACCCGGCACAAATGAGTGGATCATCCAGGTACTTGAGGACCCTGATGCTTCAGAGACTCAATGGGGCCAGTATAGCGTGGAGCTAGAGAGAGGCCGAACAGCAGAACATAGAACTGTTACATTGTTCCCAAAAGTTAACCACAGGTACTTCATGTACGCTGGTTTTATGGGGATGTGAAAATAGGCACTCCTTAGACCACCATGGTGAAACAGACACCTGGCCTGCTAAGCTGCAACAGCCGTTGCAAAGTCAGCATCTTGCACCATCTCAGATACAAGTTTACCTGCGTGAGATCGAGGATCGGTCTAAGGCCACCATCCCTTCTTGGCACCAGAAAGTGCCATATAGAATGCCCCTGTTCTTGTTGAAAGGGTTTGCTTTGTAAACGGCCCTCTTTTGCAGCAGAGCTGCTACCTCCAGAGTCACCTGAGTGGCGGCTTGTGGGTTCGTGACAATTGTTACTGTCACGCCCCAGAAGGGAGGAGGGCCGTGTTGGAACTGGAGCGAGGAACCAGTTTGAACAGTAGTGAGCACCCAGGGTTCTGTGGTGCTTCTTCGCCTGAGGTGCAGCCTGCACCTGTTGTCTAGGCACAGGGTGATTGAAAGTACACCTGCCTCTGCGAAAAGCAAATGTGGGTTGTTTCTCATCAGGTCCACGAGAAGTGGAAGCCACCTGTCGTGCCAGTTTCTGGTTAGTGAGTGCCACAGTTCTGTAGGCTGCAAAACTGCAGTAACCCGTTGTATCAGGGGCATAAGCTCTTCCGATAAGAAAAGCTGGGTGCTGTTAGAGTCCACATCATCAGATGGGAATGCTATATCCTGTTCATGAACCTCCTCAGAGGAGACAATAGAAAGCCCTTAAATCACATGCCCTTGCCTGCAGAGGGGCAGGTGGGACGAGTGGGGAAGAGACCCGTGGTGCCGGTGCTGTTGAGGGCTCTTGCAACAGTTCAGTAAGAATAACCTGCTGGTGTGACAGGACCTCCCACATCTTATCTATCTGCCGAACGTGAATGGGGAGCTTTCTTCTTCCTCCGTTTTGGAGGGGGAGAAGGTGGGGGAGAACTGAGGGAGGAACATGAGGTGGAAGGCGAGGAGCATGGCTTCTCAACTGGACTCCTTTGACTGTGACGCTCACCCTCCCTTGACACAGAGCCATGGGAGCATCCAGCTTCGCTGACAGAGTGTGTCGATGCTGAGGGCTGAGCAGGCACCAGGGAGCGTTTCCTGGAATGACAGGCCAGCCAACAGTCCAGCATACGCTTGGTGAAGTGGGCATAAAATTTTTTTTAAAAATCACACAAAAGTGCAATCAATCAGAACCTCCTGATCATGCTCAGGACCCAGACAGACAATGCACTTAACATGTCCGTCTTCTACAGGTAACTTGAAACCCAGACATGAAAGAAACAGACTCTGTACTATGTAGCAGTGCACACAGTAGTAACAGTAAGGAGTGTCAGTACAACAGTCGATAATGCCACTACACACACTAGGCAGTATCAGTGCCAGTGCATACAGTATACAGTGTCAGTGCATACAGTGTTACTGTATGCAACAGACAGCGTCATTGTGCAAAAGGCAGTTACAGTGTCAGTGCTCACAAAACAAATAGTGGCGCACACAAAAATTTGTGTATGTGCACAATATGGACTGTGTCAATACCCTTAGAATAGTGTAGTGCTCAATAGACAGTGTCAGTGCACAGAGCACAGTGTCAGTATACAACATGGACAGTGTCCGGACAGCAGTGTACCCTTTAGACAGTATCAGTGCATACAGTGTCAGAGCACATAAGACACAATGTCAGTTAAACAACAGTCAGTGTCAGTATGCATACTATACAGAGTCAGAGTGCATAGTATACAGATGGTGTACACAGTAGTCAGTGCCACTCGGTATAGATAGTCGGCACTGAATGGTAACCTCGGTCCAAGTGTTACCAGGAGCGGGGGCAGCAGTGTCACAGTTACCATTAGTGGTGTATTAACAGGGGCAATCCCTTTGTAAGACAACCACTGGCTAACCTTCGTCAGTACAGACGTGAGATCGGAAGCAGCCTGCTTGTAAAACAAAGCTTTTGTAAGTGTGCCGATAGCTACCCCAAACTGCTAAAGTAAGCACGCCCACTGTAGCTGCTTGGTTATGTTTCAATAATTACCTAAGAAAAAAAGAGAAAGAGAAAGAAACACACGTTAATATATTATTTTTTAAACTCCCAGGAGTGGAATATTGCACAGCCGAAAGAGTGCTAAGGATCCCAGGAAGGACAACACTTGAGCCACAGGCTTCCCGCGGGGCAATAGGCCATGGCGGGACTTCACCAGCACTGGATTGCCACCTTAGAAGCTTGTTTTGAGTTTGATGGTGGGTGCTGCTTGCACGGTGGGCTGGGCCAGTCTGGCAGCTGCCTTGGCCTTGCTGCTGGCTTGGCTGGCTCGGATTGCAGTCTCCAGCCGGGACTTCAGCTCCGGGGCAGCCCCTATCACTGTCTTGAAGGTGCTGGGGTAAAGAGGCCCGATGCGCATTAGGTCCTGCAGTGCAAATTTGTGGAGGCCCATGGAAGCAGCTGGGGCTGAAGTGAAAGCATTCTCATCCAGAAGATAGGAGATAAGTGTTAAAACCAGGAGAGAGAGGAGCTGGACTCCTATTGAAAGGACAAAGAAGCTCTATTCAAAAAATTTTTTACAGCTAAATGATAACTTTCCCAGGTTTAAGATTCATATATATATATATATATATATATATATATATATATATATATATATATATATATATATATATATATATATATTACATACAAATAAACCTAGCAAGAAACAAAAAAAATAATTTACCAGCATCTTCCTGGTTTTTTTGGCATATTCCCCCCTTTCATAAAAAATGGTTCCCACTGTGCACTCAGTGGGCTAGATTCTCAAAACTACTATCAGAAGGGAAATGGTAGTCTAAAAAGGGCCGGTAGTCCAAATTATGGTAGTACAAACAAGGCCAGGCCAATGAGGACCTGCTGCAAAATGTTCAATCCAAGCAACAAACATGAAGGCTCTAACTCCAGACCAGGTTTATGTACATTTCTTTCTTTTCTTTTTATTAATTAATGCTTTCACTCATTTGTTTTTGCCTCCCTCTCGGCACCACCCTCTCCCATAACCATTTGCTACCTACCATGACTAAGAACTATCATCCTTTCTCCCTTTCCTCTCTAAAACCCTTGAGTGAGCGATACATTGCCAGCTCTCCGCTTGACCCCCACCAATCCAGTTTTTGCACGGCACACTCCACTGAAACGGCTGTTCTCTCCATCACTAACTCTCTACTCACAGCCTGTGCCGACTCCCTCTATCCTGTTCTAATTCTCCTCGACCTCTCTGCTACCTTTGACACAGTCGACCGCTCTTTTCTATTCTATTCTATTCTCTTGTCCTCACTCGCTGTCTGGCACTGCTCTTGCCTGGTTCTCCTCCCACCTCTCCGATCGTACGTACCAGGTGTCCTGGTGTGGCTCACCCTCTGCCTCTTGTTCTCTTTTGACAGGTGTCCCCCAAGGCTCAGTTCTGGGACTCCTCCCATTTCCTCTCTACACCCACTCCATGGGTCCCATCTCCCATGGCTTCTCGTATAATTTCTATGCCGATATCATCTTCTCCTTTCCCTCCTTTGACTGTCATTTCCTCTCATATCTCTACCTGTCTCTCGGCCATCTCCTCTTGGATGCACTCGCATCATCTTAAATTCAACCTCTCCAAATCAGACCTCATTTTCTCCCCTCCCCTCTTCCTCTCTATCTCTATTCCTTTTGAATCCACCACCCTCTCTCCCTCCTCATCCACCAAGAACCTCATTGTCACCCTCGACCCCTCCCTCTCCTACTCTCAGCACATCTCTACTCTGGCACACTCCTGTCGCTGCTTCTTCAGCAACATGTGGAGAATTCACCCCTTCCTCACCAACTACTCCACCGAGCCCCTAGTTCAGTCTCTGGTACTGTATCACCGTGACTACTGCAACTCCCTCCTAGCCGGCCTCCATGCCTCTGCTATCCATCTGCTGCAGCTCATCCAAAATTCTGCTGCCCACCTTGTCTTTTCCCTTCCTCACTTCTCCCAAGTTACTTCACTGCTCTGCTCTCTCCACTGGCTCTTGATTGCCCATCCAATTCAAAACTCTTGTACTCGCTTATCGCTGTCGCGACCTTTCAGCTCTTGCATAGCTCCAAACTATTCTTTCTCCCTAGACCTCCTCTTGCCCCCTCCGCCCCTGGTAGACTAGCTGTACCCGCCCCTCCGCTCCATCACTTTCAGATCCTGCTCCTTTTCCATCCTTGCCCCTCAGTGGTGGAACAGCCTATCCACGGATATCAGGACTACTCAGTTCCTGACCACCTTCCGGTGTCTCCTGAAGACTCACCTATTCAGACAGCATCTGTACACCTCACAACTCTCGACTATACTGGACGATATGACACTGCATTGTACCAGTACTTGCATCAGCTGCTCCATACTTTGCCATATTCTACTACTGCTCTTAATTATAATTATTTCCCGTATCTTGTACTTGATTTTACTCTTACAGGAATTCATTTTAAAATTTTAAATCCTCCTTATCCATTTATCATACTTACCAAATGCTCTTAATGGAATTTACTCTTACAAGCAAAGTTTTTCACTATAAGTTTAACTGCTCTTAGTCAAATTCGCTCTTAAATGTAATTGTTTACTGTGTTCTTTATTTTGCTTTTCTTTGAATGTGATCTTATTTTCTACTGATTTTACTGTACTTTATTTTTTCATTTCTGAAGAAAATGAGCCCACGATTTGGAGTAAAAAGCTGGAATCTAGCCCATTCTCTTACACTGTATACCATGAAAATGCTAAAGATGCTACCTCTTGTTTCATCCTTGCTATGTGGAAAAAAATCAGACACCACCAGAAGTGGCTCATTGTTCAAGTTGTCCTTGCTCTACAAGTAGAGGCAATGATGCACTAAATTACCTCTACCAACACAGCAGTGCATTCAACCTATTGGCGGTTTGGTTAACATTGCGGTTACCAATCAAATCACAAAAACAAAAACATTTCTGAGACCCAGCTTTGTCTGAATGGACAATTGAGACCTGGCTCAAACTAGATGCTCATTTTAGTAACATGGTTCTGACTTTGACTCAGAAAACCTGAATCAGGGAAAGGATATTCAGAGATATACCGTTACAAACTGCTGCATTCATTTTAAACTAGGCAGTCTTTTTTGTAGCTGGAAATGAAAATGCACATTTTACTAGGGCATTAAGTTTCCTTTAAATGGACTAATGAACAGAGCTGAACAGCTGAATCACAACAGTAGGTGTCAAGTTTTACAAGGCTACAGCACTTCCCAGAAGGACAGCTCCTAGACTGTGGGTGGAAAATGTATGACAGTAGGAGGCTTAATTCACATCTCAATGATGATTCCTGATGCAGAGAACAAACTTTATAAAAGCTCTATTCTTTAATGGTGTGGCTAATGCTGAGTTAAAAAAAAATTCACAGAACTTTGCTGACATCGCTGCTGGCCAGCTGTGAACCAGAATATACTTCAGTAGTTTCCTACAATGGATCTCTTTCTATTAAAACAGACTATTCAATTTATTGGATAAAACTAAATAAGAATGCACACACCTGAACTGTAGCCACAAACCACAATGCATCAGTGTGGAAACATTATTAGAGAAAAATCAAATGTCAGCATTTAAATTTGTATTGAATAATATTAGGGAAACAGAATAGATTTTGTCTTTATTGAAACCTCATGAAGACACAACATTAGTTACTTACCATAACCCGGGTTCCCTGAAAGAGAACATGACGACCAACCAATACTTTTGGGATACACCTGCCTTAGGTAGGAATTCGCTAAGCATTTTAATGACAGAGCTGTCGATAGACCCCTCCACAGGCCGGACCGAGGACATTGCTCCGTGGAGCTCACTTTCTCTTTTGCATCCAACCCACGAATGCAGTGATGCGACCTCACAAGGTTTGGTGGTCGTCTTCTCTTTCAGGGAACCAGGGTTACGGTAAATAACCTAATGTTCCCTTTCAATTAGAAGATGACCACCAACCAATACTTTTGGGAAAGTATACCAGAGCTGTTGCGAAGGAGAGTGAGCAGATAGCATTACGAGGGACGCCTCGCTACCGCCAACCAGTGTTAGGGGGTGGTGTGCGCGTGCACCCTCAAGGACCCTTGTACCTAATGAAGGCGTAGAGGGATATACCACATTGATTTGGTAGAACCTGGTGAATGTATGTGGAGTCGCCCAGCTAGCTGCAGTACAAATTCAGTCAATGATGAGCCTCAAAAGAGCACCCATGACGTGGCCTCCCCTCTAGTAGATTGTGCGGCACCCTCCCCGGTGGGGGTAGGCTGGCCTCATTATAAACAAACAGTCAACACTGTGTCCACAATCCAGTGGGCCAGTCGTTGTTTCAAGAGGGCTTGCCCTAGGGTCCTTTCACCATAGCAAACAAAGATCTGGTCAGACTGATGCAGCGCCTTTATCCTATCCATATACTCTCACTATGCCCTCACTAGGCAGAGAGAATTCAGTTTCCTATCCTCCCTTGAATCAAAGAGAGGGGAATGGAAAGTCTCTAATTGCATTGACTGATTCAAGTGGAAAGCCAAAATCACCTTGGGAAGAAAGGCAGGGTTCGTGTGTAATAGCCTGTTTCCATTATCCCAAACGCACATACAGGAACTGTGCATAGACAGAGCCTGAAGCTCACTGACGCGCTTTCAGCTATATGGAATGTATAGACTCGAACAGGGCCTTAGTGAGAGCCGGCAGTACCACGCCTAGACTCCACTCGGGGAGGGCGTCCCTGATAAGGGAACGCAGTCACCGAGCACCCTTTAGAAACCGGGTCATCAGAATATGGGCTCCCGGGGAAACTTAGTCTATAGGGACGTGGTATGCAGATCTAGCTGCCAAGTGCACTTTCAGCATAGAGGGGGACCTGCCCATAGCTAGCAGATCTTGCAGATATTGTAAAATAATCGCTATGGGGCAGTAGATGGGGTCATGACCTCTGGCCATGTACCACTTCTAAAAATACCTCAATTTGTAAGCATATAATGCTATTGTGGAGGATGCCCTAGCATTCTGCAGTGTACTAACTACTGCATCTGAGAGCAGTAAGGCAGATGGTCCCGTTGAGGGGCCAGACCCACAGCTGGAGTCTGCCCGGTTCTGGGTGCCAGAGGATTCCTTGTGCCTGACTGAGAAGATCCATGCACAGTGGGATTTCTGAGGGCTGGCCCTCCATCTGGGGGTTCACCAGGAGAACTGTCACTTTCTCTCTCCTGATCTTTTCCAGTAAAGCAGGGATCAGCAGTATCGATGGGAAAGCGTATAAAAGCGCTTTGGGCCATTCGTTAGCGAGGGCGTTGACGCCTAGTGGACCTCCGCAATGGTGGAGGGAGAACCAAAGGGGGCAATGAGTCAACTCTGCCGAAGCAAAGAGATCGACCTGGGCTTCCCTATAGCGATCCCAAATGCGCTGAATTCTGAGCTCCCCTGGAGGAGACAGGGACTGCTACTGGGGCAAGCACTGACGGAGCCGCAGTCGGAGCATCAGCAGTCTGCTGCCTCGCCAACAGCTCCAGGACCTGGGCCATCTGTGCCTTCAGGTCCATGATGTCCCTCGCCTGTCTCTATCGATTGACCTACTTCACCGTCTTTGCAGAGGGTGGTGGCTTAGCCCGTGTACAGGGGGCAGCCTGCAAGGGGCTCTGAGAGAGTTGGATGAGGGGCGGGGGTCATAGGGGATGAACATTCAATCCCCATAGCCCTGTTAAGTCTTCTGCACCCGGGGCTGAGAAGCTGCACATACGTCTCGTCCCCTAGGGCTGAAGTGATATGCTGGAAACCCAAGCACCGCGCACACAATGTATGTCCATCCTCCTTGGGCATGTTTTCCCTGCAGGACATACAAGCATGGAAGCAAGACATTCCAGCAGGGGTATGACCCTGGCACTGCACACTGTTACTTATTGTAACAGTGCCTAAGCACTGCGTGTATCAAGGTACAAAAGCACCGAGGGTACAGCATATATCAAGCACCGTGCACATCGAGTGTCGTGCATACCGGTTGCACCAAGCACTGCGTGCACTGAACACCGAGACACTATGTGCACCACGCACAAAGTGCACTATGTTTCCCGAGCCGAGGCGCTATGCTCGCCAAGGCACCAATGCAGCATGCAGACCGTGTACTATGTGCACAGAGTGCACCGAACGCCAAGTGCACCGAGGCGCTATGCACGTGGCACCGAAGCAGAATGCGAACAGAGCGCACCGAGCACCGCATGCACAGAGGCGCTAAGCACAACGAAACAGCATGCACATGGAGTGCTGTGTGAATTGGGTGCACCAAGCACCGAGGCGCTATGTGCACAGAGGCATCGATGCGGCATGCATACCGAGTAGACCAAGGCACCGAAGTAGGCACTGCGTTCACGAGGCACCGAAGAACCAAGGGCTGAGTGTGGACCGATGTACCCAGGGCAGCTAATGCAGTGGTGCCACCTCGTCAATGTGCAGCTTTCACCAGGGGAGACACACAGGCTGAAGCAGCAGTAGGCGAGAGCTTAGTTAGTCAAAAAAGAACAGAGCTAAAGGGAGAACACACTTTTTTTTTTTTGGGAAGGCCAAGGCAGGCCAAGGCAGCCGGCAAGGTCTGCTTGACAACGAGGCAGGCTAAAGCACAGCCCCGATGGAGAAACACACGGCTGGCTGACTTTTTTGTTTTGTTTTTATTTTTTCCCAAGCTGCGTGAATGACAGCCGGCAGTCACTCAACGATGGGACGACAAGCCGAGCCCCGGCAGAGGAATGGTGTTCTCCCTGAAGGTGTAAGTTGAAAGACGCACACACCAATACTGCACAGGCAGTCAGACTCATACGACGGACAGCCAAGAAAAGATGGTCTGCAAAACAAGCAAAGCAAAAATACACTCAAAAATGGAGCTGCTGATTCTACGAGAGCGGCAAGCCGGCCCTCAGCATGAATGCAAGGGAATTGCAGTCGACTCGGAAGAGCTTGTTTCGAAAAACACACTTGGGTTAGTGACAGAAGTGTACCTTACTGTAGGTGAGAGGCAAAAGAGAAAGTGAGCTCCACTGAGCGACTACTTATTCCCTCGGCAGGCGGGACCGAGGACGTCATTCCATGGAGGTGCATATCGGCAGCTCTGACATAAAATGCTCAGCAAATACCGGCATATCCCAAAAGTACTGGTTGGTAGTCTTCTTCAAATTGAAAGGGAACTGTTGTAAGTTTCAGAAACCAAAATAAAAAAAAAATGAAGAAAGTTATCCTTTAACATACAGATTTTATTTGACCCAATTGTATACATTAAACAAATGTGTAGCTTTCCAATCTTATCTAATAATACTAGTGATTCATAGTCTGTTAAATGGCCAAGTGGTTATTAGTACTTATAGCTGTTAACATGGATGAATGCAGATGTGTGTACTGGGCTACGTCTCTTTGGATGCTGATTTATTACAAGAAAACCAATACCACATAACTGGCCCATTACACGGTATTTGTCTGCAACAGTGTAATGCTATGGCATTAAAAAATAAATATATCACATGGTAGAACAGACTTACAAGGCACAATAAATTAATTACATAAGCAGCTTTTTTTTACCTCGGAAGAAAATTGTCGCCTCCCACCTTCAACACCTTATTTTTTTGTCATTAACCAATCAGTTGTTCCCCCTACTGACTGATGCTCTATGCATGCTTTGTCAAACATGTCTTAGAATTTATTAGACTGCAAAGGGAGTTACAGGTGGAACACTTATATCTGTTGTACAGGGAGTTCATCTACAGTGAGGTAAAATGTTGTTTAAGGACTATTAAGTCCCATAATAAGATATTTAAATTTGGTTAAATTTTTTTATATCTGAGGGGTGTCTGAATTGCATTGTCCACAGACAACACTGTTTTTTTTGTAGAAATGCTACAGTGCAGATGACTGATCAACTGTTTTCTCTTTTTTGTAAAGACAGTGGAATCTATTCAATTGATCTGAACAGTGGGGGATCCAAATACCGCCATGGTTTAAATATTAAATTAAAACCAAACTTGCAATTTTACATTTAAAAGATAAAAATACCCTTAGGAGACTCGCTTATGATTTAAACAACAGTGGTGTTAGATTTGCCACAGTTCATTTACATATTACAGACTTCAGTAACTCAAAGTGTGGGGTATGTATCATTGGTATGGCCACAAGTTTTATTGGAGAACACTGGTAATGGAACTTAATCATAGTATTAACAGTTGTGTACCAAATATTAACTTAAATTGTTTAGTCTCCATAACCCAGAAACAAACTCATATTACCTCAACATGACAGCCTATCAAGAGGTCAGTGAAGGGTACTATGACAGAGAAAAAATCCAAGCTGCAAATCTCCCTCCCAGCCAGAGAAGGCACTGTGTAAGGTTGCTGGTACACTTTCCCATAGATGGGGCGACTTGACAGTAGGCAGTAACTGGAAGTTGGCCATCTTGAAGGAAGTGCATAGCTGCGCATACATGAAACGAATCCCTTGCAATCAACTACGGAGCAGACAGCGACCGGAGAGACCATGGCGCCGAGTTGATTACAGGGAGGGGTCGGGTAGTTCAAAGGGGACGCAGCTACTCAAGTACGGCCCCTTTACGCTGAGATCTCAAATCGACAGACAGAGCTTTGTTTATTTTGTTATGTGTTTTTTTTTGTGTGTTAAGTTAGAGGAGTAAGGAAGCAGGAGCTGTTACCAGAGCCAGCACAAATCTCTGATCACTCCCTTCACAAGACACTACACGCACCATGATCCCCGACTTTTGAAGAGCACAATTTCGTGTACTGGAAACGTGGGATTACTGTTGTATTATTATTTTTGGGTATGCAAAGCCTGCCGTGTTCCCCCTGATACCATGGTTGGTAACAGGGTGGTTGCAATGGTATCTGATTATTTTGTTTGTTAAAAACAAACACGGACAATTTTGGGAACAATAACCTGACCTGGACATTGAATTCACTACACCCCTTCACATCCTGTTCACAGGTATAAAGGGAAGATTGTAGGAACAATTCAATAATTGATCATGTATTGGGTTTATCTGGGTTGATTAGTTCTCTTATTAATAATATTTAATTAATGTGTTTCGAAGATCGAGGATTTACTATGAACACAAATTAACACGCAGACACAAGGAATGTTTAATCAATAGTAGTACACAATTAATAAACAGAAATCAGAAAAGTCAGAAAGTAAATCTCTTAGTCTCTAAGCACAAACAGAATTCAAGTTTCACTAAAAGTTATTTCACATGCAAAGTGTGCAAACTAAGTAGTTAACAGTTCACTTCTATGTGAATGTGTTACAATTAATTAATTTAGTTCCATGAAAGGAAAATGCAACTGGAATTATACTCAAAGGTTCCTTGAAGCTTAGACTTTTGGTCTGCTGGTTTAGAAACTCAATCTGTTGAAGTATCCAGTACAAAAGTTTTCCTCTTAGCAACAAAGTCTTCAATCCTACATTGGATCAAACCTCAACAACAAAGCTTTCAATTCTCAATAAAATCACCAAACAGCTGCAACAGTCTTCAGTCCTCAGTATAGAATCCACAACAGTGCCCTTCCACTGTCCTCTGCGCTGAATCTTTTAGCTATGCAGGTAGCAGGGCACAGTTTCTTTTGGATACTGTGGTTTTAAGTGTACAGCAGACCTAGACTGGTTTGTCTGACAACAGTCTCTAAGTTTTACGGCAGTCCTCCAGCCGGGCCACAGTCTCGTTGCTTGTGGTCATTGACTCGCTTGCAGCTTGCTTCCTCGTCTTGGATCTGTTTTCAGTCCCAGAGTTGCAGCTTTGCTTAGAGTGACAGCACCTTGTTTAGCATTCAACGTGGAGCACAAAATATTTAGTTTTGCTTGGATATTTACACAGTCTTTTTACTCCGCTGAGTAGCAACTTTCATGAGATCCTTTGTGTATCTTGTCTTTATGTAGCTGTATCTTTGAGATTTGTTCATTGCCTGCTTGTCCAGCTGCTTCTTGTTGTGACTGGGATCTGTTGACATCTATGTTTTATGTCGTCCTTGTACCAAACCATTTGTGTTTGCAGTTTTGCAATCTCTTCACTGTCCTTTCAGCCTCACCCAGTCAAGATGCCCCACTCCTAGCCCTGGTCATCTTCAGTTCAGTATTCCTGCCAGGATTCAAGGGGCCCTTTTCCTTAACACAGCAGTTTGCTCTTTTTCTTAAGACACAGCAGTTTCATTAATTAGTCCAGTTATAGAATTAATACATGTTCAGGTATTAATATCATATTCAGGGAATATGTCCCACATCATCCCACCTTTTGTTTTGGAATTTATTTCTGAAGTTCAGGAACAACAACAACAACGTGAACCCCACATGGACTCTTATTACAACACATTCAAAACCACATTAATCCTTTTAAATGAAACTTGATGAATTTCTTAGCATGTGCTATATAGATATATGTATACATGTCTTAACCCTAACAGTATGTGTATATCACACTAAGGATATATATCCTAAAAGGATAGAAAGATGGAAGAAAAATAAAAAGATAGCACATATTGGTATATATCTGCTTTCATGCTTGTTACTGTTACTTTTGCGTTACACTGTCGCCTCAGCATTTTCACTCTGACCTGCTGCAATCGCAGGAAAAATATTCCCTTCCTGTTCATTACTCTCAGACTTTTCCTTTCATTAATTAATTGTCTTGGATCTCTACTTAACCTCCACCAGAGGCAACACCAGAAATATTACGTCCAAATATATAACTCCAAACTCTGTCCTATGGATAACTAAGCTGTCTCTGGGTCCCCGTCTCAAATCAGAAACTTGAAGGTCAGTTGGAGTGACAGTAATTTCCATTGTGTGGTGCTCATTTTGATTCAGGAGCTGCTCTCTAGCAGTATCCATTTGAAACTTGTGTCCTCTAACAACATCTAATATTTCAACTTCTGTCACATGAATAAAGGGCTAAATCTCCAATATGGGCAATTGCCCCCCTCGGCATCGTGAATAACACAGGGTCAGCCGGTAGCTTTATAACCATAACGGTATCATGCTGGTCATATGACAGTGTAAATTCTTGTTGCGTGGTGTTCAAGAGCCACTGAGTATTAGCTATTTCGGCTCAGGCTTTTGCCTGCCCCCCCGACATTGTCACAGTAAGTTTGCATTTCTCAGCAGTAGCACCAGTCCTCAAACCACACAATATCTGAGCCGTACCCCTAATAAAGTACGGAATGAATGAATGTCCGGAATAGTGCAGCATATTTCTAAGTTAGGCACCAGACAGAGATTAGGACTGCTATCTTGATATGCCACCACAGGTGGTGTGACTAACTACAAATGCTTATCACCCTGCCAGAACCCAATGTTCAAGGCAGCTTTCAAATCAATTAACAGTCACGGATTCCACCACTGGCAAATTAACCAAAAAGGTGACTTCTCTTGCCCTTGTATCCACATATATTGCAATGGCACTTCCTAAACTGCACCTGCAAGAGTTATTCAATTTCTTGTGTTGCTTGCTGAATGGCTGTGAAAGACATTACAGCATCCTGTTCTATGGGGGAGAGAACAGGACCTGGCTTTGACTCATTCTCGCTAATATACTTTACTTGAATCCATTGATGGGGTTTAGTATAACTAACCTTTTCGTCCCCCCCCTTTCCAAGTATTCAGGACAAGGTCCCATAATGGGAAGGGTCAATTCAAAATCATAAAATGCCCCCTCCATGCCTACGTCCATGTCATGTATGTCTCTAACCTTGCCTGCTCTAAAGTCAATCTGTGCCCCTATCCTTACGAGATAGTCTGCTCCGAACACACAGTTTACTGACAAGTCTCTGACTACACGCACATAACGCATAATCATCCTATCTCTAATCCCAACACCAATAGCATTAATACCTATGTTAATCTCTGCTTTAGCCTGGGGGTTCTCTTCCTGATACAAAGTGTTTTTAAACTTACCCCTGTTATTTCTATTCTTATGGTGTTCTGTTATTAACCCAGCGCTGGCTAGTGCTGGTTCCTGCCAGCTGAATTGTTGCTGTAATTATTCTCGGACTACTGAGGTCTCGCCTCCCTTACCTGGTACTGTTGTTTGTTTTAGCAGCTGGCCGTTCTGATCACTCTATCTGCAGGGACGGCCCCTTGCATGCTATTGCATAAATCATATCTGCAACTGCTGAGTCTTTCCTAGGGAAACTACCTACTTTATGAGACCAGATTTCTTGTGCCTTATCCACTATCACATCCATTTAGGATGTAGAGTTCACAACCAAACTGGCTCTCTCCTATCACTGGATGCAAGCTATTTCAAATAACACTGTCTAAACTGTACCATTTTATCAGGATCCTCACGCACCTGGACCACAGCCTGCTTGGTATGTGCGCTTAAGCTCATCATAAAAATCACAAGGGTCTTCCTTTTCCCTACATTTCATGTTGTAAGCCCTAGTTAGAGCTACACCTGGGTTGTAAAAAGGGGAGTATTTATTTATTAACTCCTGACAATTTCTCAAAGTTATTTTGTGTTTCCTCCGGTAAATTATTCACCCAAGCAGCATGCAGTAACCTTTGTTTAAGAAAAAATGACTTTTGCTCCTCTACAATTCCAGCCGATTTAATAAAAACTCTAGTTATAGCGATGAAGTCTTCTATACGATTAACCTTTTTTATCGGGTCGAACTTTTAGTCATGCTTAACAGTTCAATGAATGTCATTTTTAGACCCTGTGACAGGGTGCTCATGTGGGTAGCCGCCGATTATGCATGACAGAGAGACAATGAAGGTGGAGTTGAAACGCCGGCACAGACGTGCAGGATTTATTCATACAAACATAAACAAACAGAGGTTATGTGATGTTACCAGCGACGGTAACACACAGAGGACACATATAGCAAGCTGTACAAAAAACAAAATAACAGTACAAAAACTACAAATAAAAAGGTGCCACACAGGGTGAGTGTTAGCCTTATAAACGAGGCGTCCCACTCCAGGAAAAGGCTACACTACGTAACGCTCACTATACATTACATGGGATCACCATAACCTAAACTAACCTACTTATGAGCCGGTAATCATGTGACGACTCCTGCTGCTTCATATGGCTTCGGCTGGGCATTGCCTTCACAAGCACTGGGTTGCTTAGCTGTCGTTTCACAGAGCGAATACACCGCTCCCCTCTTAAGCATGGTGTTGCAGTCAGCTAGAGCCATCTCCACTGGATGTTTTTAAACAACGGACACTCGATTAAGACCCGCCCACCTGCTGACTGATTACCAGCACAGCCAATCACTTGCTGCCCTTCCTCTCAACCAACCCTAGCAGGCAGCAAATCTCAATTGAACGCCCGTCTGTAAATAATAATTTAAATTACACAAATCAACACCAGAGACACACAATGAACCCACTTCCACATACAAAAATTACACCAACACTAATTCCCACTTGTGCATGGCAATCGCCCTGCTAGAGACCCTAACTGCATTGTGTGGGTGTCTTGTGTTCGGAAAGCCAGGTGTATTCGGGTGCCGGTCTCGTGGCTCCGTATTGCAGATATCTCTGGGATACTGAAAACACGGGGTGCTAGCCTGGGGATTTCGGGGAGGAAGGGCTGCAAACTCAGCCTCCTCGGCACCAGCCTTAGTTCTATTCCAAGTTGAATCTTATATTTTAATGCAGCTTTCTCACTTATCAAAACACCAATTCATCTAATTATTCCCATGCTAAGCTCTGTGTTATGCAGCTGACACCTATCCAGGCTAATCCTCAGATCTTGAATTTTGGCTGCTGTTTCATCTCAAAGCCTGATTTTCTCCAGTTAAAGCCTGAAGCTCTCCAATCAAATCCAGATTTTTGCTCCTTAAAACCTCTCATGCACCATCTGACATTTGTCCTGTGCCAAGTCCAACCTTTTAGTTGATAGACACTCTGTAGTAGCAATTGCACTAATAGGTCTCACATCCTTAACTTGAAGTTGCTGAAATATTTTCCTGAGCCCTCTTGAGATTCAACACTGTGGGTGAAAAAACAAGATCCCCTAGATCGGAAGCAACTAGCATATCCTGTTTAATCACCTCTACCAAATATTCATATAACCCCTGCTCGGAAGCAACTTCCAATCTAGGCATCTCCACCATGGTATCAGTGTCTGAATCTGAAACTACAGACATGGCTATACTTTCTACCTTGGTTTTACCCTTAGCGGTCCACTTATTCAGCGCTTGTTAGGTGCGCCAGGTTGTATTTATTTTCACACAAGCTGTTTATACAGGTTTAAAAGGCAGTGTATGGCAAAAGGACATCAGTATCGCACCTCCTGCCAAGCCCCACCTCTTGTTCACTGTATTTTTCACATACCTCTTTATAGACGTGCATACTGATAAATCCTCTCCTGATCACTCGTTTTATCACTAAACTCCTCAATAATACAATCCAAGTCATTATTCTATTGCTATAACATCTCAAAAAGCTTCTTTGTTTGTGTCCGTATTATCTCTGTGGTGCACAGTGCATCAGATATGCCCTGGTCCAATACAGGATCGCAAAGGGTTAAGTCAAAATTAAACAGCCCGTGGTTGTACACTGTTAAGTATACACAAGAACTCAAACACTGCGGCAAACAATATTTGATAAATGTGGTTTGCAGAAAGATTAACTTTACTGCTCTGATTATCTGTTCTAACAACGCTGTTATACGCTGTTAGAACAGAAAAGCAAATACTTTGCAGCACTCTGGTTTTCGATTCCAACCCTGTTTGTTATACGCAATGATAAGGGAAAAACAACTACTACAAATTAAATTCCACGTTTAATTATTTGTGTCTATGTTCATAAATCCGGCACTTACTGTTCTAAATCAATCTTATCACGTCAGGGTCAACAGTTAATTTTGGGGACCATTCAATAATTGAGAATTCAATGTTTATCTGGGTTGACTAGTTCTCTTGTTAATAATATTTAACCCTTTGCGGTCCTATGTCAGACCAGGTCCAACATTACAATTTTCCCTTTCCAGTCTGATGTCGGACCCTGTTCGACATCATCAACAAGATGTAAAGCACAGGTGTCTAGTCGTCTTTTCTCCGGAAAAAGCTGAGAAAACCTTTCAATGGCCAAGTGAGACCAATAGGAGTCAAATGAAGCTGAAAAAAGCACCACAAAGATAACACAGACATAAACAAAGGAGATGGCTGCTTCTGCATCCAGCGCTCAAAGAATATTAAAGACATTTGCAGAGCTTTTTGAGATGCTATAGTAATAAAATAATGACTTGGATCGCATTATTGATGAGTTTGGTGATAAAACGAGTGATCACTAGAGGATTTATCAGTATGCACACCTATAAAGAGGTATGTGAAAAATGCAGCAAAAAAGGGATAGGGCTTAGCTGGAGATAGAGTACTGAGTATCCTTTTGCGATTCAATGCCTTTTAAACCTGTTTCACTGGTTTAAAAAATATTTTAAACAGTGCGTGTAAAAAAAAACAGCATGTGAAAATAAATTAGACTCGACGCACCTGACAAGCGCTGAACAAATGGACCGCAAAGGGTTAACTGATGTGTTACAAAGATTAAGGATTTACTATGAACAAACATACATGAGCAGACACAAGGACTGCTTAATCAATATTAGTATTTTATTAAGTACACAAATAATAAACAGAAATCAGAAAAGTCAGAAAGTAAATTAGTCTCTAAGCACAAACACAATTCAAAAACTCTCACTGCACTCATGCTGGCTAGCAGGCAACTGAAACATAATACTGCCTGTCTCCTCACATACAAAGCAGCCACTGCAGCAGCTCAAGCAAGCTGTGACATAGCTAGTAAATTGCTCACACAAATACATGCCCACATACACACATACAGCCTAACTGAAATGATGCACACAATCTTAGAATATATCACATTAAGCTTATTAACGGTATACAGATTAAGAATATTGCAAGTTTATTTTTAAAGAAAGTCTTCATAAAACAACATGAGGTAGATTACTTATAGTTACTTCATAAAGTTTCACTAAAAGTTATTTCACATTCAAGGTGTGCAAACTAAATAATTAACAGTTCACTTCTATGTGAATGTGTTACAACTTAGTTCCATGAAAGGAAAATGAAACTAAACCGCTTGTGTTTACAGTTTTGTGGTCTCTTCACTGTCCTTTCAGCCTCACCCAGTTCAGATGCCCCACTCCTAGCCCTGGTTATCTTCAGTTCAGTATTCTTGCCAGGAACTAAGGGGTCTTTTTTCTTAAGACACAGCAGTTAGCTCTTTTTCCTAAGACACAGCAGTTTGCTTTTTTCCTAAGGCACAGCAGTTTCCTTAATTAGTCCAGTTATATCACTAATACACATTCAGGTATTAATATCATATTCAGGGAATATGTCCCACAAGATTTTACATAAGGGGTTTTCAAACACTAAAAACATGAAGTTAGCATCTAACATTTAATGGACATACAGTACCAGTCAAAAGTTTGAGTACACCTGGTTGAAACCAGGTTTTTCATGATTATCTATGCTTTTAACTGTATAAACTTGTCTATAAACACTTAATATTTCATTATATGATACGTGTACTTATATAAGCTGATAATCATAAGTGAATTGCATTAAAAAATTAAATTTTTAAATGAAAATGTAAATCTTGTCAATTTCAATGAAATGGTCACCCAAAACAAGGGGATTTTAGTCTGAAGCCCAAGTCATTTAAAAGTCTGAAATGTGTATAACACGGTGTTAGAACACTGGCCTAAGTATAAAAGTGTCTTTGTTAGATCTTCTCTGAGTTAACTAGTATGTTACCTAATTAACCTTTTGTCACCAATTATTGTTAACAGGTGAGGGTCCATGATTACTATAAATACAGGTAGCATAGACACAAGTTTGTCATTCCTGAATGTAAAGGAGCAGAAAATGGCAAAATACGTTCAGTTAAGCAAAGAAAAAAGATTTTGTAGTCTGTAATTACTTTAAGAAATGCAGGTCAATCTTTAAGACAAATCGCAAGAACTTTGCAAGTGGCTGTAACTGCTGTGGCCAAGATCATCAAACGATTTGAAGAAACTGGCACTCATGAGGACCAAACAAGGTCAGGAAGGCCAAGGGTGACTTCAGAATCAGAGAACAAGTTCATTCGAGTCACAAGTCTGAGAAACCGGTGATTAACTGCCCCTAAAATACAAGCTCAGCTAAATGCTACTAGAAGTACAGATGTTTCAACATCAACTGTTCAGAGGAGATTGTGTGAAGCTGGCCTAACTGGAAGAATTGCTGCAAAGAAACCACTGTTAAGAGTGCAGAATAAGAGGAAGAGACTTGCCTGGGCCAAAAAACACAGAAACTGGACGTTTGAGGAGTGGAAGTCGGTTTTATGGACCGATGAGTCAAAATTTGAAATACTTGCGTCCAACCGCCGAGTATTTGTAAGACACAGAGAGGGTGAGTGCATGAGTTCTGCATGTGTGGTTCCCACTGTCAAGCATGGAGGAGGCAGTGTCATGGTCTGGGGTTGCTTTGCTGGTGACAGAGTTGGTGATCTTTACCAAGTCCATGGCAAGCTCAACCAGCATGGCTATCCTAGCATACTTCAGAGGCATGCCACTCCATCAGGATTACGGCTAGTTGGGCAGTCTTTCATTCTTTAGCAAGATAATGACCCGAAACACACCTCAAAGTTGTGCAAGAACTATCTGGCGAAGAAGGAAAGTGAAGGACAACTCAATCTAATGACCTGGCCTGCCCAGTCTCCAGACCTCAATCCCGTAGAACTTGTATGGGACGAACTGGACAGAAGAGTCAAAGCAAAGCTACCCACAAGTGCCCTACATCTCTGGGAATTGCTGCAGAAGAGCTGGGAAGACATGTCGGTGATTTCCTGCTGAAACTTGTTAACCGAATGCCTCATGTTTGTGAGGCTGTTATTAAGGCAAAGGGTGGCTATTTTGAGGAATCCAAGATTTAGAGACAATTTTCAATTTTCTTGAACATGGCTTTGATACTCCTTATGTTTTGTTTTGTATATTGTAACATGTGTTTTCATTTTCAAGTATTTACAGAAACGTATACAACGTAAAACATTGTCAATTATGAAAAAAACCTAGTTTCCAGAAAGTGTACTCAAACTTTTGACTGGTACTGTATATGCAGATTTCAAATTAGATATAAGCTCTCCTCCCAAGATGCTTAATTACCAGAAAGAGGGATAACAACAAAAGCCATTGTTGTATTAAAGAGAAGCATAAAAGGAGATCTGAGTCTGAAGTACATATTTAATACATGAATAGGTCAAGAAAAATACAACTTTATATTTTGTTTAAATATAGCTGATACAGCATATGCAAATAAATTGATATACATTAATGATTAAATAGCTGATATAGCATGAGTACATAAATAAATAAATAAAAACAGAAAATGTTATTCATACCGTATAGTTTTTCTCTGTCTCTGTCTAATTTGCTGACTGCTGCATAATCCAGTTTATATCCAGCCCGTCATATTTGTTTTCGTCGAGTTGAATTTGTTTGAATTTCAGAAAGTCAGAAGAACATTGACAGTGATATTTGAATCACCATTTTAGTGTTTTGAGCATCTTTCTTTTGTAGTATGTTTTGTAATTGATTTTCTGTTAACTCAAACATTCGGTTTTCAGCCATTTTCTCTTGTGTAGAGTGCAGGGGAGAAAGGCGTTCCTTTAAGAAGGGTTGGGATGTGATCTGAATCCGTCACATGACAGGCTGAGACTATTAACCTGTGGTGTAAGGATGTTAGGGCAACAGTCGACTGAAGGATTCCTCTCCAATGATAGATGAGGTTTTAGCCTGCTCGGTATATGTCACAGGACAGGATCCAAGCACATATTAATATATATATATATATATATTAATATATTATATATATATATATATATATATATATATATATATATAATATATATATACATTATCCACCTATACAATATATAAAACGTTGGGGGGGGGGGGTTTGGAAAACATATAATAATGTCTTCATATCCTATTTATTTAAATAGAATATTTTAGTTAACAGGTTAATTTCTGAATAAGATACCATTATACCTGAGGTTCTACATTTGTGGTTTTGTACAGTGTGTGACATGTGTGGTTTTGTACAGTGCAATTATGTTGCTTTTTCTTTGCAATGTTCAAATTCAATATAAAAGAAATGTAGAAATGCCACAATATTTGTTGTAAACACTACACTTAGTTTTAAATCCTAATCTATTATCCAAATACAGAAATGACAAGAGTGCTTTCATAAAGTTTTTTTCTGATATGAACTATAAAATCACATTCAGCACTAAAATGAATTTAAGTGGTTTGACAAGATGGATAGAGTTTTGTTCTGACACTAATGAATAAGCACTTTACTTCTATGAACGCAATCGGCCAGCTAAATACAATAGAACAGATATTTAGGGTTTCTGGTTTTATTTCTGAGCACTCTGCCTGCCTTCAATGTTGTAATTAGCATCATTAAACCATCTCAGTTTTTTAAACTAATGACAAAATAATCTCAACTATTTTTCCACCTATACATTTCTAAAACCAGTGATGATGACTTTACCCTTGCTGCTTCGAAGTTGTAGCTACAACACTGTTTCATAAAACAAAGACTTCACCTTTGCTAATAAAATGAATAATGATTGTGATGATTTATTATGGGTTTGCATTATAACAGTACTACTTAATATACAGCAATTCATTTTATTCCGCTGCCTTTATTCTGCACGTTACTCACTGGAGTAGAAAGAAGTCTTAGTTAAACGTCTTGTTTCACTTTAATAAAAATAGAGTCGGTATAAAACATTTAAAGGCAGGTACATACGTCAGAAATCTAGATATATTTTAAATACCGATATTAAATTGAAATACAGACAGTAAGCTACTAAACACATAAAGCACTCAACATAAGTAAATAAACAGTAAATATTTTAAAGAGCAATGAGGCTGTAGATATCTCAGCAGGACTTGGGAATTCATGTATAAACACAAAGAGGGATGAAATGCATTTTATTTTGCGGCAAAGCAACGTGTAACAGAGCCTGAATAAAAAAAATATTCCTATGATCTTAACCGAGGCCCGTGCCTCGGACGCCTCATAACTGGCTATGGCCCTGATAGATAGATATCTATCTATCTATATTTCATTCTGGTTTTTTTAAGTAGTCAATGTTTTACAGATGCAAACTAACTTACTGTTTTGTTCCTCTCCCATGGCAACTAGTGTTTCGAGGACTTTGATTCCCTCCTGCACAGCTAGCAGCTCAGTATTGCTGTTGGGTTTGCTCTGCTCCACAGCTTTCAGCTTTTCCACCATCAGAGGAGCTAGCGAGTGGATGTACGGCGTCGACAGGGCCCGGTTGGAGTGCTGGAACACAGAAAGTAAAAGCTGGTAACGCTTAGCCTGCACCTAACGAAAAGGATACAAAGGTACACAAGAATTGGACAAAAACAAAACCAAAACCAAACTAAAACATAACAGAAACACAACACTGTCAGTGTCAATAAGGTCAGAGCCACTACAGGCAGCCTTGACGTTACATGACCATTGCTCAGTGATTTGCTGCAAAGTTTCACCCAGACAGAGAGTAATCAATATCTTCTTATTAAACCTGTCAACTGTCCTGTCTATCAAGACAGAAATTGATTTGCTACAGAAATATGCAGCTTTTATACTGTATATTATAGATAGGGCTTCCGTTTTTTGGTTTTTATTAATTTCATTTTTCAGTGCTTATTCTTAGCTATTTTTTGAGTTGTATGTAAATTATTTTTTTTCCAGTGCTTCGGAAATTATTGTTTTCGGTGAAGGTCTTTTCACAGAAGCATCTCGTCAAAGCATCAGCAACAGGCATATTTTTTTTTTCTCTTTTTCTCCTCAATTTGGAAAGCCCAATTATTTTCTATTTCAAGCCGGCTCAGCACTGTCCATGGTCGGCAGTGGAATAGCCTGGACTTTAACTGGTGACCTCCATGCTATAGGGCACATTCTGCACTCCAAGCAGAGTGTTTCTTTACCGGTTGTGCCACTCAGAAGCCCTCCGCATCTGGCATATTTTGACAACGTCAAGTTGTTTTGATACCATAGGTGTCAATCAAGACCAGAATTATGTTTTTGTGTCTTTCAGCACTAAGAACTGTAATATAAATACTATCTCAAGAAAACTAAATAATAAAAAGTTATGTGTCTTCTGCAGAAAAAAAAATACACAAATGGGAATGTTATGAATATTTAGTGCACCTACACTTGGTTAGCCTGCTTTTTCGAGTGTGTAACGCAGTTTTTCTTTACGCTGAAATCTTAATTGTCAGATTTTGTAAGAATATATTCACTGCTATGGGCTCTTCCTTTGCACCTAATTATGCAAACTTATTTATGAGACACTGGGGCGGAGCTACGGTACCCAAACTCAGTGGCCCGGACGGGACATGGAGTGGCATCCGCGGACTGGAGGAGCAGATGCGCTCAATAACCTAAGGGTCATGGGGGAGGGTATATAAAAGGGTCGTAGTGTAAGTATTCTGTTCCTTGGTAAATGGTTAGTTTCAACCTACAAGGAGCCTGTGTTGTTTACCGAAACCAAAAAGTAAGTGTTGTGTCTGTCTGTCTGTGAAAGTAAAAACTGTTGTTTGTCATTTCTAGACAACTAACATGATCCGGAGCTGTTGCTGTTCAGCCAGCATTAAACCCAGACACCAGCACTTTCCCCCTTGTTATCGGAAAACTGTCTTTGCACCACGAGCACTAATATCACTCACTGTTAACTGTGTCTGTGTTTTGTGTTACATGTCGGTATGCAGGACTGGACTTTTGGTTACTGCTCAAACCCGGGGATTATAAATACCGAGTGATACACGTTGCTGTATCACTACAGCATTACTATTTACAGTTGTTTGCCGTCAGGCTCTGGACATTGTTTATTCAATAAACACCCTTGACTTCTGATGTTGGAACAGTGAGCACATCTACCTTTAGAAAACCCACAGATAGAAAAACTTTATTATGAGCTGATAGCTATCATAAACATCTGATTAGAAACATACCATCCAAACTATTAAGACTTAAGCGCTCAACAATTAAGACTACAGCTCTCAAAAGAACTGACATAAAAATATCGAGAAGCGCTACTGACAATCAATAAAAATGTCCATACACATAAATCTGATAGCGTTTAATTTGTAACTGAATTTAATCACATGTACAGTGATATCAAAAGGATAATACACAAACATTGGAAAATACTGAAATATAACCCTCAACTTCATTATTTCATTAATTCCTTACCAAAAATCTGGTTCAGAAGAGGTAGTAATATTAAAGATAAATTTGTTTCATCTATGTACAAAACACTTTCAGATACTGGAAATTGGCTTAATAAATCTGAAATACATGATAACTTCCGATGTGGTACATGTGTTCACTGTTCCAACACAAAGTTTTTTTCACATCCATACTCAGGACGCAAACACCCTATAAAAAGTTTTATTAACTGTAATTCAACACATGTTGTTTACTTGATTAAATGCCCTTGTGGTCTCATCTATGTGGGCCAAACTAAACCTAATCTAAGTCAGAATTGCAGTACACACAGAAGCGATAAGAAACAACAATATAGATTACGCAATAGCTAGACATTAAAATCAATTTAACCATGGTTCTTCATCTAATTTAATTTATGGGCACTGAAAAAGTTACAGCATCTGCTAGAGGAGGCAACATTGTAAAACAGCTTTTGAGAAGGGAAGCGTTTTAGATACACACACTAAATTATGTTGAACCTAACGCGAAACTTGAACTTAAACTCTTATTTATAAATGATTTATTACATTTTTCAAAAACATAAAAAATAATTAAAATTAAAATATAAAATTATCTATGGGCCTTGTTTGATTGTCTGATTGTTAATTACAAGTTTGTTACCTCATACATTTGTAATTATTACCTCTGAAGTGTCAATCTCTGTAAATGATGTTTTAACGATGAAATGTATTTAATTGTATTACACAACTTCACCACACTGAAAATTAACAAACCTGATGAAGACATGTTTGTGCTGAAACGCATAGTGTTGTATGCAAATTCTTTAAACATGAACAAAACATCAATTTTATTTTAAAATGTTTTCCTGTCTTATTTAAACTGATCATTATTTTGCAAGACCTGTAGGACAGTGCTGCCATACCTGTCTTCTGTTGGACCAAGTGACTTTATCAAGTACTTCAAAGACAAATTTCTTATATATAACGCACCCGGGGCATAGTGATATTAGATTATATCACATAGCCTGAAGTGCCTTATTGCGCTTATAAAATGGGTTAACTAACTGTAAGTAAAACGTGGATTTTTATTTAAAAAAAACATTTTTATTAAATATCATTCTGCCTAAAACTGAATTAAGAAAAAAATGGTTACATATTTAAAAAAAGGGATTTATAGATGTTGAACTGAATATTGTCATTAAAAATACAGTTTTTCTTTATTTGATTTGTTGTACTTCTTGTAATTCTTGGTTTCTTCATTTCACTTTAAAAGTGAAATATTACTGGCCATTTTTGTCATGACACAGCACAAATGAGTGCCTTAAATCACGCAGAACCTTCCTCACAAGACCTGCAACAGTATGAGGCGAGAGTGGTGTTTTTTTTTTTTCAATCCTTTGTAATCTGGGGTAGTGTCAGGAGGTATCCATACCACATTTGTGCTACCGCTTCAAAGTGGCGAGAAGGACATTTTTTGCATGGAATACCCGGTTACTTATTAGTTACTGCTACTGGGCCAGTGTTATGAAACAATTCAAAAGCAATGCAGGGCACAGCAGAAGAGATGATACCATTGTACCTTGACACATGTATTAGAGAAAAAGGTACAACAGGAATTGTCAAGATGCATTTATAAATATTCTGCATCAGATCACACAGCTGTGCAGAAGGTGTGACCGGTGGCAGCAGGCAGGGCAGGAGATGCAACAGTGCAGAGAAGAACGTAAGGTTATATATTATAGCAGTAAGGCTGCCCTCAATTTGCATTAATGGTGATCTTCTGTGCAACTCAACAGTCAGCATAACGCTCACCACGACGTCTCCACACGTTGTCTTCCATCAGTTCTGTCAAGGGCAAAACGGCATTCATCTGTGAATAAAACACTCCACCACACTCTCTGCCGCCACCGCACATATTCTCTGGCCCCCACAGAAGATGGCGATTTTGTCTCTCAGCTGTCAACATGTTACCACTGAACGGCCTCAGAGCATGCAAATTATTTTCATGCAGACAGCCAGCTAGAGTCACTTTGCTGATGCATGGAATTTCTCATGCTGTAACCACTGCAGTCTGAAAATGATTACGCAGATGGATCAGTCGGATGTGACAGTCCTGGGCCGGTGTGGTGACCCTCTGCCTTTCAGAACGTGGCCTGTCCCTCACAGAGGCGGTTTTCTGGGTTGTCTGGACTAGTCTGCTGATTGTTGAATCGTGGTGATAGCAACCAGGCGATCTTCATTACTCAAGCGGGGCATGGTCGTATCTTTCTCTTTTCTTGCATTTCTTGCAATTTTATCAGCTCAAATACCAAACACTGAGCACCTGGCGTTTGTATGAAATCACATGACTTGAGCTCAGTATTTTGTTATCCCAAGGAACAATACTACTCAAACAATCAATAAACCTATCTGCTCACCATTTAAAATGTAAATAACATTATGTATGTGCCCAAAGAGATATTGATGTAAAACTTAGACTGTTGTGTTTTCACTGGGCATCACTCAGATATCAGCTTTTTAATAAATGCCGTTCTCAATAAAGAAATGTAAAGGTATTTTTTTCTACCACCGCTCAAAAAATAAATAAAGAAATGCGCAACTCTGGCTATGTATATGTGACACCCCTAAGAGACTGCACCCTCAATCCAGCATGTATTACAAACTAATGTACACAGCAAATTTTATTTTATAGTACAGTTTATGACAGACAACCCAAGATAAACTACTTCCAGCACAGCAGTCCTTCATGTCTTTGTTATTTTTTTCCCCCAGCAGAGTTCAGTGCCAACACAGCAGGGGATAAAACAAGGGCTGTCTGTTTACCTCATCCTCAGCATGGATGGTAAAAACTTAAACTTAAAGGGGAACTTAGAGCTTTGCTGGTCATTCTAACCACTACCCGAAAGCTGGCTGACAATATCTTCATCGGCTGTTTTGAAGGCAAAGGGTGGTTACACCAAATATGGATTTGATGTAGATTTTTCTTCTGTTCACTCACTCTGCATTTAATTAATTGATAAATATAATCTATTAACATGTCTATTTTTGAAAGCATTCTTACTTTACAGCATTTTTTCACACCTGCCTAAAACTTTTGCACAGTACTGTGTGTGTGTGTGTGTGTGTGTGTGTGTGTGTGTATATATATATATATATATATATATATATATATATATATATATATATATATATATATATATATATATATATATATATATATATATATATATATATATATTGGTCGTATGTTAATTGGTGATTATGTTGGTGGGGTATTCTGCTTACCTTAGCCCAGGCTTTCAGGACAGCTAGCTTCTCCATGGTGGTGGCGCTCTCACTCTAGAGCTGGCTGGAGGAGCCCTTCCCAGACTGCACCTTGTCAAGGGAGGACACCAAAAGGTTGTGAACTCTCCGCAGGTCGTTCAGGTCGCTCACCACTCCGCTGCCGATCCAAGTAATGCACACCTGCAACTACGTAAAATGTAGAGCTTAAACAGTGGTGGCCAATACACCAAGTACTGAGATCAGTTTTGGTGGATCTCAGCAGGCTCCACGATCCACCAGTTGAGGTAGCAATGAAAAAATAAAAAATACAACAATGTAAACATATCAGTATTTTCAACTTTAAGAAAGGACTTAAGTGTTTTTTTATAGGTGGAAAAGGAAGTCCTGAAAGTTGTTATGGATTTTGCTTTGCTAACAGCCAAGCAATCCTAAAGCTAGCCTACATGATAATTTCTGTTTCTCGTTGCTGTTTTAGGCCTTGTCCACACTACATAACTGATCTTGAGAACCATACTCGAAATTGTTCTAAGTAATCCAGCTGAAAGCGTTCACACTGAAGTACTGTTTCATGTTTATTCTGGCTTAATGTATACACACACTATTAAAATAGTTTGGTTACAGTTCTTAGCAGCACAATGAACAGTGGAAATTAATGACAGTATCCCCATTTTATTTTAAAATTATGTGTTATGTCCCATATTAATAGAGGTCCATATTGCTAAAAATAAATAAAAGTAGTCTTTTGGAAAAGTAAATGTGAACACACACATCTTTGTTTTTACCTTCATATCTTGCCTGAGCATAACTATGGTCCCCTTAACTATATTTCAAACAGAGCTGACAAATTAGGTGAAATGTTCATACCCGATCCTACTTATAACTCGCATTTCATTTTTGCAATCACCAAATTTAACTTTGTGCTTTTGTTATTTTCCCTATTAATTTAACAGATATGTCCTGACAGATTTATTTTTTTTAAGCATAAAAATGAATACCTAGTGAGGAGTCCTTCACCAAACATATCAAAGCATTTTGGGATATTAGAGGATACACAAATGTAGTTTGGTATTACAGCGTCCTCACATCTTAGAATGGCGCTCTAGAATCCAGTTCCCTTACAAGCAGAATGACAACCATTACTGAATGTGAAGAGCCCTCTCTGAACGTCAATCACTGAGCAAATATAAAAAAGCTGCCCTGTCAGGGCCCTGCTGTGAGGAGGAAGTCCCTCCCACCTCCTGTTGAAGAGCGTCGTCCTCACAGTAGCAAATCGCTATTTTCTCTCTCAGTAAACCGAGTCAGGTCATAGATTGCATCGTGCGTCTTTGTTCTGGAAATTGGCTGATTTGTTTGTTTCCTCAAGCCTACACATTTATTCACATGGTAAGTTACACTCTCGAGTGTTTTTTGAGATTGCTCTTGCCTTGCGTCAGTATTACTGATTAGAGCGTCAGTATTACTGATTAGAGCTGGTTTCAACCCCTTTTGAGATTGGCAAGTAGCCGTAACTCTCTTTTACTACCTTGTGTAGTTAAAATTACCGTTGTGTGAGCTACTGTGGTGCTGTAGGGTGACTCCGAGGACTTGCGGCGTCGTCCCCTATGCCGATTTACTCAGCCTCAGCTACTTTGCAATTCGGGCCTACATGCCCCTCCCAAGCCTCGGGCTTTCCTAGCACGGCTGCTCTTACCATCGACGCCGACGCCGATTGACTCGGCTACATCAGCATGGCAACGATCGCGGTCTCCCTCGGCACCGACCTCGGCACCGATTAACTTGGTTAATCGTTTTCTTGCCAACGCCAATACACTCGGCACAGATTAATAGCCCGGCCTCGTCCACGCTCTGTTCGGCACCGACACCGATCGGTGCACACAAGATGTCACCGACGCCGATAGGCTGCTCAGATGCTCACGCCATTTCAGTGCACTGCACAGGGTTCTCTGCTGGCTTTCACCAGTGTGACCAGTGTGCGGCAAAACTCCCCAGGCAGGACAAACATTTCTCCTGCACCAGGTGCCTAGGGCCTGATCACTCAACCAGGGCGCTGGCAGGTGAGTTGGACTGCTCTCCTTGCCATAAGTTCTCAAAGTGAAGTAAGCGCAGGAGGGCATCCCTCTCCAATTCCTTTTCCCGGTTCTGAAGCAGCCCACTTCGGCTGTCTCTGTGACACGTGGTGTCAGCAGTGGGATTTAACAGCGCCTCGTCTACACCAACAGGGGAAGAATGCCTGCTGGTGTTGCCTCCAGAGGGAGAGGAGCCATTGCTGCCGTCTCCAGCGCCAGAGGGAGAGGTCCCACCGCTGTCTCCGGAGCCGCACCAGTCCCCTGCAAGTGAGGGAGAGACGCACCAGTCCCCTGTAACAAGGGTAGACTACCCGCAACTCTCACCTCCGTCGCCAGGAGACTACACGCCACCTCCACCGCCAAGAGACTACATGCCTCCGCCACCTCCACCGGCAGGCGCAGAGCAGCAGGAGCTGCCTCTGCCTCCGCCACCTCCACTAGCAGGCGCAGAGCAGCAGGAGCTGCCTCTGCCTCCTCCACCAGCAGAGTGTGAATGCCTGCTGGGTCCCTGTCCACCAGTAGAGGGTGAGTGTCTGCTGGTATCACTTCCCCCACCAGCAGAGGGTGAATGCCTGCTGGTATCACTTCCCCCACCAGCAGAGGGTGAATGCCTGCTGGTAGCACTTCCCCCACCAACACGAGGAGAGGAGCTGGAGCTGCCTCTGCCTCCACCTCCATCAGGGTGAGAGGAGCAGGAGCTGCCTCTCCCTGCACCAGAAGGACCAGGACTAGATGCTGGCGGTCCTCAGCAGCCCTTGTATAGGCTGCTGAGGGAAGCACTGGGAAGAACCGCCCGGCCGCAGTGGCTGAGACGAGGGCCAACACCCACACCCCAGCTTGGCCTGACTCCCTGCCTCGGTTCACCCAAGGATGCCTGCCTCGCTTCGCCCAAGGATGCTTGCCTCGCTTCGCCCAAGGATGCCTGCCTCGCTTTGCCCAAGGATGCCTGCCTCGCTTTGCCCAAGGATGCCTGCCTCGCTTTGCCCAAGGATGCCTGCCACGCTTCGCCCAAGGATGCCTCCGCATTGCCTGGGGTTGCCAGTCGCTCCGCATCGACTGGCAAAAAAAAAAAAATTAAATTTTTTTATTACATTTAAAATGAGTACTGTAAATATGAATATATACAAATATTGTAATTTCTTGGAGAATTAATATTTTACATGAAATTTAAAAGGTTTCAGACTGGTCCAATTCTACTGTATTCCTAATCATTGGCTTACTTATGCAGATATGGTTACATAAACACAACTACCTCTCAATATGAATCATTTCCTACTGCTTACTAATTTTGTTCTCTAAATTTTTAATTATGTAAGAGAACATTGTTAGAACAAGCAACTTTGCAGCTATTTTTTGGAGTTTTTAAAAAAAAAAAAATTACCAGATTTCATGAGTATTAGTCCGCTTTTCTATAGTATTACCTGGACATCAGTTATATAAAGAATATTTTTTCAACATCTGTTTTGATGTACAAAAGAAATAAAAAAAAAAAAAAAAAAAAACAGAGAACAGTTTCATGAATATCAGATACTATTTTCAAAAAATATCAGGCCCCGAAAACATTTTAACACCTAAATTAAAAGCTTTGCAAATGAGGGCCCAAAATAACACAGCAACAGAAGGGATTTCAGACACAGATAACCCCTCAGTGTTGTCTAAATCTCCTAGTTAACACTGATTTACTATCAAATGCAGAGCCTT
Organism: Polyodon spathula; assembly: GCF_017654505.1. Taxonomy (NCBI): domain Eukaryota; kingdom Metazoa; phylum Chordata; class Actinopteri; order Acipenseriformes; family Polyodontidae; genus Polyodon; species Polyodon spathula. The sequence goes on along the minus strand of NC_054539.1, from coordinate 43,407,026 downwards.
TTTGCCTGTTTAAAATATTTTTGTAATATTAGCCTTTCACAAAAGGAGGTTTCTAACCTTTTGGGTTCTTGAGTTTGGCTGAACGGGCAGCTGCCAGGTCAAAGTGCACCTTGTCTGCATTCTCACACAGCACAATGACGCGGCACAGACAGTCAGCCGCAAACACACGTGTCACCCAGCGAGGCGCAACAGAGAACATGGACTTGTCATCCTCTCCCAGTGCTGTAAACATGATGTCATCGTCCATTTCTTCCTTCTTCTCCAAGTCTTCCTCCTTCCCAACTTGAAGAGGAACCGCAGTACCGACCTCTAAAGGTAACAAAAGCGTTACATTTTTTTTTTGTATCAGTAGACTGTCAAGAATGGAATTTTTCTGACTGGATACTGAAAGTTTAATGAAATTCAGGCAAATTGTTTCCCCAGAGCATTGCCTTCATTTCACCAGAACTCATGCAACAGTAGGTCAGCATGACCTACATTTCAAAACCCCAGAGAACATAACAAGGATTAAATTATGCCATCTTTAAATCACACTTGGACAAGCAGTTCAAGAAATATAGTAAGTACCTTCTCACCTGTAGAGACAACTAAGACATCCTAGCATAGTTTTAGCCAGTGGGATAGTTTTTCAACAGCCAGGGAGGACAGCATGTGTCCCAAAGTGTCATGAATGTCAAAGCAGAGTTTCTTGTCCGTCTCCCGATCCAGCATCCCAAACAGGACTCCTTCAAGACCAGTCTCTGTGATATTCAAATCCTTAATTACAGGTGGGGTTTTAGGCAATACTTTTCTTCTGTCACATTTTGATTCACCATGTTCATTTCAGAAACTTGAGCTATGACTCTTAGAAAGATGTTTTTAAAGCACAGTTTTAGAAATTCCAGAATTTGGCTGTTAACATTTAAAATATGTCACACCTTTGGCCATCATAATTAAATTGACTGTACTAAAATATTTAATTAAACAGGTCAAGGGCTGGTCCTATGAAGGAACAACATGTTTTAAGGTTTTTGTTACAGTTACAGTTATACAAAATGTCTCTTATGCAAAAAGTCTCTTGTGACTATTAGTAGACTTGTGAATTTTACGGATATTAATTGCATGTTATGGATTGGGTGGGTTAGGGTTAGGGTTGGGTGTCTATATGAAAGCTTCTGTTTCATTACTGGTGAATGACTTGTAGGATTGATTTGAAAATGTTCATAATAAATTGTGAAACAAAACACAAACAATTACGAATTGTTATGAAAAAAGGAGTTCCCCCCCAAAACACTGAAAACACCTACTGGCTATTAATGGATCAATAAGCATAACTATTTGCAAGCACACAGTACATTGATTGTCAGGTTAGGCAAAGGCCTTCTAGTCCTAGAACTAATTTCTTTGTAATTATGCTATACATACTTTCAAATTCAGATTCAACCCAGTAAGGAAACATCACCCTGAAGCACAAACTCAAACATCAAGTAAAAATATGAAGCTGAAGAGGGCTAGATGGTGCAGTCCCTGCTTGAGAGATATCGTCAGGTTATTACCATAATCCTGGTTCCCTGAAAAGAGAATGACAACCATTACCGAACGGGAAGAGCCTCTCTGACTATCAATCTCTGAGCAAATATACAAAAGCGTCCCTATCAGTGGCCTGCTGTGAGGGGGGAAGTCCCTCCCACCTCCTGTTGCACATCGCCATTTTCTTTCATCTGGGGACACGACCTCAAAAAGGGTAATGGTTGTCATTCCCTTTTTCAGGGAACCAGGGTTATGGTAATAACCTAACATTCCCTTTCAATTCGAATGACAACCATTACCGAATGGGAAAGCTGTACCAAAATGTAATGTAATGTCCCCCGGTAACAGGGAGTCCGTCTGTTCATACACCAAGCGTATCGCATCTGTCACCCAATGCGCTAGACGTTGCTTCGACAGGGCCTGACTTCTAGAGCGGAACCCGTAGCAGACAAACAGCTGGTTGGACTGTCTCCAGGACGCCGTTCTATCCAAATAACAACAGAGCCCGAACTGGTCATAGCGTATGTTGTCTGCGGTCCTCCTCTGACTCATACGAGGGAGGACTGAAAGTTTCCAAAACCACTGATTGGTTAATATGGAATACCACCTTTGGCAAAAAGGAGGGATTTGTTCTTAAAGTTACCCGCGAGTCACTTCTAGTGAAAGCCATACATGTGTCATCGATGGACAGCACATGAAGCTCACTTACTCGTCTGACAGATGTAATGGCTTTTACAAATGCCACTTTTAATGAAACAGAGCGCAGTTCTGCTGATGCCATGGGTTCAAATGGGGGACCCATAAGGGCCCGCAGTACCAGTTCTAGATCCCACTTGGGGACCATACTTTTCATGGGAGGACGAAGCCTCCGAGCCCCTTTAAGAAACTGCACTGCCAGGAAATGTGCCACAGGGGACATAGTGTCAATTTTGTCATGGCACACTGATATCGCTACCAGGTATACCTTCAAAGTGGACGCTGATTTTCCTGCATCAAACAGGTGTTGTAAAAAGGTTAAAATCGTCTCAATCGGGCAAGTCATTTATATGAATACTGGCTCTAGTGCTCGGCACCCTAGCAGACTGTAGTGTTTCTACTACTGCATCTGGCAGACCTCGTATGAATAGACGGCTCCATTCAACAGCCAGACCCAGAGTTGGAGCTGGGCTGGGTTCGGGTGCCATAATAGCCCCTGCGCTTGGTTCAGGAGGTCCTTGAGCAGTGGGAGCTGCCACGGATGATTCGACAACATGTCGGAGAGGACAGCAAACCAGGGGCGTCTCCGCAATCTGGTTGCAACCAGCAGAACCTGTGCTCTCTCCACCCTGATCCGCTCTAGTGTCAGGGGTATTAATGGTAACGGAGGGAACGCATACAAGAGCCCCTGTGGCCAGGGGTGAGCTAGCGAGTCTACTTCCAGGGGGCCCCCCGTCTCTCTCCATGGAGAACCACAGGGGGCAATGAGTAGACTCGGCTGTGGCAAAGAGGTCGCCTCGTTCAGGTCGAAACCTCTGCCAAATCTGTTTCACTACTTGAGGATGCAGCCTCCACACCGAGCTGTCTGGAGCTCCTCTGGACAGGAAGTCTGTTGTCCACACCAGGAAGGTGAACTGCCCTGATGGAACGCCCAGTGAACGCAGGCTGCCTTGGTGATTTATTTAGGCTACCACTGTGGTGCTGTCCGTCCAGACCAGAACATGTTTGTGTGCTAAATGCTGGCGAAAATGTGATAACGCCAGGCTCACTGCTTGCAGCTCTTGAGCATTTATGTGTGCTTGCTGCCAATGTCCCTTCCACTGACCCCTTCTTCCTCTCCCGTTCCAGACCACTCCCCAGCCTAGACTGTAGTGATCACTTCCCTTCTGTGAGGGGAGCCGAGGGGAGGTCCGAGGCGCAGATTGCCGGGACGGAGCCACCACTCCAGTGTCTTCCGGCATTGTCTGGACTCTTGCCGGTACCGATCTCGGACCTGGTGCACCTTGGTGCCGAGTGGACCTGTTCCAAGGTCGGTGCCAATGGTAGGCACTGTCGGGGCCGAGCTATAGGCGGCGCCAAAGATGTTTACATCGGTGCCGAGTCAATCGGGACCGGTAGGCACTGTTTCTATCAACCTCTGTTCGGCAGGAAAAAAAACGCGGTTGATGCCGGGGTGTGCAGCCGATTCAATCGGCGTGGTCGCCAAGGGCAAGCACAGCATTGCTAGCAAAGCCCGAGGATTGAAAGGGGACGATAGGCCCAAGCTGTTTTTTTTTTGGTTTGTTTTTTTGCTATTACCAATTAAACCAGTGTAGAGGACGACGGCGCGAGCCAGCGGGGTCTCCTTACAGCACCACGACAGCTCTCACACAGTGTATCAACTACACAAAGCCTCGTGTAGTGAGAGAGAGTAATGGCCATTCGCTAATCCCTGAAGAAGGGTCGAAACCAGCTCTAGCCAGAAACCTGGCACGAGAATTATAGTGAGAGCCAATTTACCAACGCTCGAGAGCATGATTATCGTGGATTCGATTAGGTACGTAAAAAGCGAAAGCTATGTACGCTCTGTCTCAGAAAGATGAGAGAGAGTTATGATGGTAGGCTCTCAAGGTACCTAACCAGTGTCCCTCACCTTTGATGAGCACTAAAGCTAATGTGAGGAGAGGCGGCAGGGTCATTTTTCTGATTTAGTTAAGCATTGGCAGAACATTCATAATGTTCTCAGAATAAAGACCCCTTATTGCTTTTGCAGTACTTAAAGGCAAATCTGAAGGAATTTAAAATATCAACTTTCAAGCCACTTACTAATTCCAGTGCTGTCCTTGGGGTCGCCAGCTTTTTTCGCCAAGCTCATAGCCTACTCACAAACTTCTGCCGCCTCTCTCTGTGCCAGCTGTCGCAGGCATGCCACTGCAGCACGACGCAGCAGCAAGTGAGAGCTGCACAGGTGGACCTAAAAGGGAGATGCATTTGAAATACATAATTTAAACAAGCCAGACATTTTGAGTTCATATATCACTGAAAATATCCTGTGTTGCAGGAAAACAATTTACGACCAAACTTTTCTTATTGCTTATTGCTTTTAAATGATTCCATAGACAACATTATTCATGTCTATTCATACTCTCTCCTTTTTATTAAACCAAATAACAAATGGACTCATGCACAATGTTATTTTTTTAAAAGAGTAAACGATGGGGTTCTGAAAAATAGTGATATACGTCCCCACGTGTTGCTACAACTGTTTAAATAATGTAACTGTCAGTTTTCTTATCGTTGTTAACACCCTGACAAGTTTTTACACTTACACATTTAAACTCTCATTCAGACGTCTTTTCAAGACGTCTGTTTAATATCATACATTTGCTTCCTACCCTGAAGAGACATGCTCCAATGAAACTTGGTGTTATTTAAATGTATCTATCTGATACTATAATTCTAGTCTCGTCTTTGCAAGAAGGGATGAAAACTAAATAAACATGGTCAATGGATAGAAATACACAGTTTTATTTAATTATGTTTTTATATAGGTTTTACGTAATTACGATATCCAATACAGTACAGTACAGTACAAGGCAGTAGCCAGCTAAGAGGCATGGGCCCAGTTTAAGTAATAATTATTTATTTAGGCTCTCTTACATGTTGCTTTGCCACAAAAAAATATACATTTCATCCCTTGTTGTGTGCATACATTCATTCTCAAGTCCCGCTGACATCTACAGCCTGTGCTCTTCAAAAGTTTTACTGTCTATTTACTTAGGTCGAGTGATTTGTGTGTTGAGGAGGCTACTGTCTATTTCAATTTAAAATCAGTATTTAAAATATATCTAGTTTTTTTTTTTTTTTCCCTGACAAATATACTTGCCTTTAAATACATTTGCTGCCAATTCTATTTTTATTAAAAAGTGAAACGAGACAATTAACTAAGACTTATTTCTACTCCAGAGAATAATATGCAGAATGAAGATGGTGGAATAAAATGAATTGCTCTGCATTTTAAGTAGTGCTCTTATAATGCAAACACATAAGAAATCATTACAATCGTTATTCATTTTTATTATGGGTAAAGTCTTTGTTTTATGAAACAGATAGTGTTGTAGCTACAACCTCCAAGCAGCGAGGGTAAAGCGATTATCACTGTGGTATTAGGAATGTATAGGTAGAAAAACAGTTCAGCTTATTTTGTCATTATCATTTTTCCATGATTAACTTAAGAAACCGAGATTGTTTAAATGACACTGATTACAACATTACAAGGCAAGCAGAGTGCTCAGAAATAAAATCTGAAAACCAGAAACCCTAATTTACATTCTGTTGTACTTAGAAGCACTTGACTTTTACATTTGAAGTAAGTAGGATACTTCAAGGTTTATTTCAGACAGTGTGTGATTGACACTGGTAGTTGAGTTGATGGTTGTGTCGAGTTAATTGGGGTTCGGTTTCCAAGGAGCCTCGCAGCTGGCCAATCACATTTATAGAAGTAAAATGCACATTCATGAGTGTAAGTCAGAATAGCCATCTAATTGACTGGTCCAAAAAGCTCGAACTGCAAACCTCTGAACTACACATTGGTTATGATGTGCTGACAACTCACACAGCTAAACTCTCTCCATCTTGTCAACCCGCTTAAGTTCATTTTATTGCTGAATGTGATTTTACAATTCATATCAGACAAAACTTTATGTATGCAAGCACTCTTGTCTTTTCTGTATTTGGATAATAGATTAGGATTTAAAACTAAGTGTATTGTCTACAACAAACATTGTGGCATTGCTACATTTCTTATTTTCTTTTATATTGGATTTGAATGATGCAAAGAAAAAGCTACTTATTTACTGTACAAAATCACACAGGTCACACACTGTACAAAGCCACAAATGTAGAACCTTAGGTACTCCATTTTTTAATGGTATCTTATTCAGAAATTAACCTCTTAAATTAAATAAGTCACATATAATAATGTCCTTATATCTTTTTTTCTTCTGTTATAAAAATTTTAGTGTGGGGGGGGGCAGATTAGGGGGTGCATGGGCAAGTGCTTCGTGATTTTTCATGGCTGGCTACGGCCCTGCAGTACCCTTTCTAGCTTACTTCTCTTCATACAGGATCATCTTCAATTTCATACAATATTAATACATAAATAAAATAGATTCCTTTCAAAGTGAGACTACAAAGCAGATCCACATTTGTAGTGTGTAAAAACTTCAGGATGTTAACAAGGAAAAGAAAAACAACAAGTATTTTAGTTAAATAGTTTTAGCAACATGTAGGGGTGTATAACGCTAGATTGTTCAGAACCCTGCTACTTACTCTAATTTTTCTAAATGGGTCATCAGTTTCAAGCCTCTGGTGACTTATTACATAATCACGTCATTCCAGATTAAATATTGATCCCCATTCCACAAACAGGTTATACTGTAAATCACTGGACCAGACTGATTACTATGTATCTTTCCATCTCAATCCATAGAATATATTAAGACATATCTAAAATTCAGTCCATGGTAATGAAATATTGATCCCTACATAAATACAGGATATAAAAACAGCACATCAGAACAGATTTATATATTCTGAATATATAATTTCTCCATAAACAATCTTTCATTATAAATAGTAAATTTTAATACCAAACCTTTTTGCATGCAAAACAAACAATGTGAAGGGAGATAATTTTATAGAACACAACAGACACATGTGGTAAGCCTATTAAAAGCATCATACTTACACAGAGGCAAGGGACCAGGCTGGACAAGTTAACATGGTGTGGGGCAAACACGTGAAGCTGCTGCTGGCAGGAGACGGCAGCAGCCTGAACAAGGGAATCTGAATGGTCCTGCATGATGGTACAGCCTACCAGGCAGGAGAAGCGGATGGTAGAGATTGTGGCACTGTTTCCTGAAAATGAAAATAAGTTCTTTCAATGACTGTGTCAGGTACTTAGAGTGGGAATTCGAGATCTGATCTAGGTTTTAATATAAAAATAACCAGAGACAAAAGAACACTGGAGACCACTACTTATGCTGTGTTCACCTACCCACGGAGCTGACAATATTGTGATTCCAAGAAGTGCTGTTTTTTTATTTGAGCAGTTATCAAGAAGTCTTTACACAGCAAAACTCCAGAAAAGTACTTTTGGCTAATTCCATAAAGAATGGGGCCATTCATTTTTCAGGGTGTATTTATATATATATAAAAAAAAAAAAAAAAAAAAAAAAAAAAAAAAAATTAAAAAAAGACAAAAAATGAATCCCTAAAGGTGAGTTGAACAGGTCTTTTTGATAGGATGTACAATCTGGAAGTTTGGATACAAACCTCTCCTATTGAATTTAAAGTTATTGTTTATGCTGTTCATTACTTAAACCTGTGGGAAAAAATTATAGTTGTAATTGAATGTACTTTATAAAATGGCATTTCAAATCTTAAAGTGAGACTTGAGATGTTGTGATGTTAATTAAGTTTGTCTTCCCCCTTCGTTCCTCCATAACATTCTCTAGATCTACTTCAAACGGACTAGATATTAGTAACAGAGGGTCGTAAAGTTTAAATTGGGGAATAGTTGAGATTACCTGCTGTGCTGATCTTTACAGTTTGGTCTAAATAAACAAAGCTGATTCTTATCTACCAATTAAGAATGTCTGTCCTAAAGACCAATATACAATTTTCTTCCTATAAATCGTCAAGAAGTGTGACACCTGGTGGATACGAGGTGCCATTACTTTCCCCCATGAAAATGAATTGTTACCATGAAATATGGAACATTTCAGTAAATAGAAATTACTAAATTTCATTATTCTAAAAGTTAATTGAAAAACAAACCTTTACAAGGGTATAATATTAACTTGTTTAACAATCTCAGGGTTTTAGATTTACAGAAACTTGGAGTTGGAGACGTAACAAATAAAATAAAACTTAAGTAATAAATTGGTTTTAGAATCATTTTAATAACTAATCTTGCAGATAGAAGTTTAAGAGTTGTTTAAGTATATTTTCCCAATGAAATTCAAATGTTTACTGTGTTTTAATGAAGTTTAAGGTGAAAATGGTTCTTAAAATTAGTTTACTTTAATTATTTTGGAAAGGGTTTAACATGCTTGTAATGGTAATTTAGTAAGGAGATTGAAACAATCACATCCTTCTATGATCAATATAACTAAAGTTAGAAAAACATGAAGTTTTGTTCTATAAATGTTATTGTTTTTACTCTTATCTCTCCATGAAGGAGCCTGCAGGGCACTGTGCCACTGACATATACTAGATTGCGTGCGGGACAAAATAGGGACGACTGCAGCAATCAATAGTGATTTTTTAGTTCTGAAAATAATTGCTGAAAATAAGATCGAGTTTGCCTAAATAGGTCCTTGGATCCCCTAAATGTTGTAGCCATCACGAGCTGATCAGATCAAAGCACTATCCACAACATAATACACAGTCTTTAGTTTCCTGACTCGACTTCGTGGATTTCAGACTAAATAACACGGATAACTCCTATAGGCTAATTTCAATCATCCACTGTCATTGGGTGTCAGCTTCAAATACATTACTGGGGAGTTGATTCCAGACCCTCACAATTCTCTGTGTAAAAAAGTGCCTCCTATTTTCTGTTCTGAATGCCCCTTTGTCTAATCTCCATTTGTGAACCGTGGTCCTTGTTTCTTTTTTCAGGCTGAAAAAGTCCCTTCGTTCGACACTGTCAATACCTTTTAGAATTTTGAATGTTTGAATTAGGTCACCACGTAGTCTTCTTTGTTCAAGACTGAACAGATTCAATTCTTTTAGCCTGTCTGCATATGACATGCCTTTTAAGCCCGGAATAATTCTTGTCGCTCTTCTTTGCACTCTTTCTACAGCAGCAATATATTTTTTATAGCGAGGTGACCAGAACTGCACACAATATTCAAGATGAGGTCTTACTAGTGCATTGTACAGTTTTAACATCACTTCCCTTGATTTAAATTCAACACTTTTCACAATGTATCCGAGCATCTTGTTAGCCTTTTTTATAGCTTCCCCACATTGTCTAGATGAAGACATTTCTGAGTCAACAAAAACTTCTAGGTCTTTCATAGATTCCTTCTCCAATTTCAGTATCTCCCATATGATATTTATAATGTACATTTTTATTTCCTGCGTGCAGTACCTTACACTTTTCTCTATTAAATGTCATTTGTCATGTGTCTGCCCAGTTCTGAATCTTGTCTAGATCATTTTGAATGACCTTTGCTGCCGCAACAGTGTTTGCCACTCCTCCTAATTTTGTGTTGTCTGCAAATTTAACAAGTTTGCTTACTATACCAGAATCTAAATCATTAATGTAGATTAGGAATAGCAGAGGACCTAATACTGATCCCTGTGGTACACCACTGGTTACCACACTCCATTCTGAGGTTTCTCCTCTAATCAGTACTTTCTGTTTTCTACATGTTAACCACTCCATAATCCATGTACATGTGTTTCCTTGAATCCCAACTGCGTTCAGATTGAGAATTAATCTTTTGTGCAGGACTTTGTCAAAAGCTTTCTGGAAATCTAAATAAACCATGTCATATGCTTTGCAATTATCCATTATCGATGTTGCATCCTCAAAAAAATCAAGCAAGTTAGTTAGACATGATCTCCCTTTCCTAAAACCATGTTGACTGTCTCCCAGGACCCTGTTACCATATAGGTAATTTTCCATTTTGGATCATATTATAGTTTCCATAAGTTTGCATATAATAGAAGTCAGGCTTACTGGTCTATAGTTACCTGTTTCAGTTTTGTTTCCCTTTTTGTGGATCGACAGTGGACAGTGCGATATATGGGAGGACTTATGCTGTACGTCCCATAGCACTGAAGGGGTTAATGAAAATTGATTAGAGTTTGTACGAACGACAATGGACATTGACAAAATGTTTTTGGTTTCTTTTTAAAATCGCTTGATCATTCATACTTCACCATGACACACTTGAGTGACTATGACTGAAGCATATGCACTTAATCACCTAGTTAGTGAGACAGTTGATTGGACACTGGATATGGAATGATTTCAGCTGTTGAATTGCAAGCTTGAATAAAAGCAATAAAGAAAATCACAGAAAAAAAAAACCCAATATGCCATGCCTGTCAAGAGAGCAGCGCCTTTGTGCAATCAGCGTGTTGGAGGCTGGACTAGGGCAGCGTACAGTGGCTTGCCGTCTTGGGTGCTCACAGCCAGCAATTTCAAACTTGGCGAGAGGTATAACCAGACACACTCTGTCAATGACAGGCCACGAATTGGGAGACCAAGAGTCACAACACCTGCCCAAGATCGACCGATCATTTTGCAGCATCTTCGTGATGTCAATTGTAAATTCAGCACAATAAAAAGTCACTGCACCTGCTTTAAAAGAGTTAGTCATTTTTCAATCACATCTAGTGAATTTCATACAAATATAAGTGATAAGTTTCTTTTGATGCTCAAATATGAAAGTGATGCTTTGTTTTTTTTTAATACTAAAAACGAGAGGCTAAAACGTTAAATGACTATTAAGATTATTTTCGGGTATTATCGTTCAGTCAATTTTTGTCGTATTATTGTACTGTAAGGTGATATATAATACGTATAACAGCTATACATATGCACCAAAAAAAAAAGCAACGTATTCCTTTTGTTTTGATAGCGTAACAATATGTACCTAGGTACTTGTGAGAGATATTGGGGTTAATTGATAGAGGCTATATGCCTTTAAGAAGAAAGGCATGATTGGATATCAGCTGTTGTCAGCTGAAATACAAATGCTTAAGTGCAGAGGTGCTGGATTATTACACTACGGTTTCATGCAACAGTTATTATGGTGACCAAACGTGTGGGTACTGTTGTGTAAAAAAAATGGTTAAAATGAACAGTTGCATTAAAAAATGTAGAATAGCGAAAAACAAAAATAGAGGTGTATTTACAAAATACCCTGAAAACTTAACATAAAGAAAACAATTAAAATGAATCAATAACTCAATAATTAAGCTAAAAAGGAAGTGAAAAGGTTAACTTTTTTTATGATCTCCAATAAACCTATGTTATTTTTCCCCAGTCAAATCATAGAGTGCCTAAATAAGCACGGTAATTTACCATGATAAAAAACAGTCATGAGAAAGAAAATGTAGAACATAAAGAGCAATCAGATACAGTCAACGAAAGACAGCACATTATTTGAATTCTTTGTCGTATTATATATTTAAGACAAGGCAAGTTTATTTTTCAGTTAAAAGTGCTCCCAGCTATAATCTTCTGCATTGTAGTCAAAAGTTTGCATACCCTAATGAAAATTTATAATTTCTAGAATAATTATAGGAAAAATCTTTTGTAGCAGAAGTTTTGCTTTTGTGTGTGAGGGGAAAAAAAGTTACAATAAATAGATTATTTATTTCAGCAATATTTTTAGCAAAACTCAAAAAATGCTAATACAAAAGTATTTATACTCTGACAAGGAAAATGAAATTAATAGCTATTTGAGGCACATTTAGCAATAACGACGTCTTTTAAAAAATTAGTATATTTATCAATGAGCTTTTGAGATGATTCTTTTGTGATTTTTGACCATTCTTCAATGCAATATTGTTCCAGTTCATTCAAATTCCCAGGACTTCTCCTGTACACAGCCTTCAACTCATACCAAAGATACTCAAATCAGATTTAGATCGGGACTTTGACGAGAACATTCTAGAACCTTGATTTTATTCTTCTTTAACCATTTTGAAGTAGATTTTGATGTGTGCTTTGGATCGTTGTTGTGTTGGAACGTCCAGTTGTGCTTTAAACCAAGTTTTGTAACAATGGGTTTCAGATGATTGGCTAATAGCTTTTGGTATGCTATGGAATCCATTTTACCAGGTATTGGAACTAAATGTCCTGTGTCATTAAAAGAAAAACAGCCCCATAGAAGGATATTACCACCTCCAAGCTTGACAGTAGGTATGGTGTTCTTTTCTTTGTACGCCTTAGCTGACTATTAGCGTGACCAAATAGTTTGATTTTTGTTTCATCACTCCACAAAACCTTTTACCAGAACTCATATCCATCATTCCAATGCCATTTTGCCAACTTTAAGCGAGTGCCCTTGTGACATTTTCCGAAGAGTTGCTTTTTCCTTGGCCTGCTACCATTGAGACCTTCACCATGCAATACTCGACCTACAGTTGAAATAGAAACCCCAGTCCCACTTGCAGTCAATTCACTTTGAATATCTTTGGCAGTCAATCTCGGATTGTTATTAACCTTCCTCAAAATTCTTCGACTAGTTCTTGGTGAAAGAACATTCTGTCTTCCAGACTGAGGGAGCATTGTGACAATACCGTTGTTCTTGATAATAGAAACAATAGTTGAAATTGGGACACACAAATGCTTGGAACTCTTCTTGTATCCTTTATCTCCAGCTTTATGACAGTAAATAATTTTTCAGATAGCTCTTTACTTTTCCCCATATTGACTTATTGGTAATGACAGCAATCATCCTATGTCTAACCCTTTTATACTCTAAGAATGTTCACCTACAACCCAGCATTTTCGACAATTAGGTTAGGCCATTATCTAGCACCTTGATGACAATACTGTCATAGCAAATGGTATGAATACTTCTGAATTAGCATTTTTGTAAAACTTATGCTGCAAATGATTTTTCCTAAAATTCTTTGTTTTCGAAAAATTTCTAGAAATTATAATGTCCACTGGGGTATGCAAACTTTTGACTACAACTAGGATGTTATTTGCTCATTTAACGCATGAGCCATACCTGTGTGGAAGCCCTTGCTTTCAATATATAAGCAGAAAGTATACAGTACGGTACTGTAATCTGGTTATAGTCTTCAGCATATCCGGTCTTGGTCTCCACCTCAACAACTCTGGTCTTAGTCTCAACATATCCGGTCTCGGTCTCAAAACGTTGGTCTTGACAACATCACTGTTCCAGACGTTAAGATTCAAGTAAAATACTATGTTTGTCTAGGAAATATTTACATGCAAACCAGAAGTAAAAGCGTTTAATACAGCATAACACTTTGCGAAGATTAAAAATACAATTACACTTTGATGAACAACTGAAGCAAGATAAGACTTTAACTGAACATCTTATAACGTGTGCATTGGAAAACAACAACTACGAAGGTCAGAACCATTTAAACACTGATTGACTATAATCTACAAGCTTAAAGTAACTCTGAATTAAAACTTAGAACTAAATGCAATTGAAATTGCTTCTGAACTGTTGACACTGTTTAACACAGTCACTGTGCGTAATGTGCACAGATCCTGCGTGCACGTAACCATACTGAAGCCTGCTTGCTTACGAAAATATTTGTTTGAAAATGTTTTATTACTTCTTGTGTACAATTCTGGTACCTTTATTTCTAACTTCTATAGTCTTCTTACTTTTGTGAGCCTTAATAAACCTAATAATGTTGATGTGTTGACTTTCTTTTTTGCCTTTATGAGTACTAAAGTAAGCATTTATGACTGATTTGAGATCCTTAAAACACACACACACACATATATATGAACTTTTAATGTTAGTTTATTGACTGGTTAACCTCTCAATGTTGAAACGGGAAAGCATATTTTTATTACTTAGCCTCATATTTATTTTCTATTTTGTTTTGATATTTTATAAGAACTATGAAATTTGTTTAGGACTAAAACTCTAGTTTTATATTTTAATATTAATCACATAATGGAGGCGTAATCCTGTAAATTAAGAAATTAATATTAACCACTATATTTGTATACAAACAGGGTGGCCTTGGATATTGCGGCATTAATGTTGAATATTATATCTTCATAAATATGCACTACAAACCTTTACACTTAATTTGGCTTCACACTTGTCAATCAGCTACAATATGGTCGAAGGCATATGTATAAAAACTTATTTATCCCTTCTACAAAACTTGGAAAACACATATAGGAAAATACAAGCAGGTTTGTTTGTAGGCAGATAAGCTTTTTTTTTTTTCCTGGCACAAACCCAATGGTCAGGCCTTTCATAACTTTAATCACCTGTTGCCTTATCTTTCCATTTGCTTTCCATTATATTTATGCAGACCTTTCCATGCTTTTTAAACACCACTAGCCAGAACACTCATTGTACCACTGTTTGGTTTAATTTGTTTAGAATCACAAAACAAAATAGGACTGTAATCATGCACACACTTTTAATCCACTCTTAATAACATTTATAATTATGCTTTTTTATGTCATTTTGTAAAGTGTATGACAAACTAAAACATTCTGAAACAATGCATTTAACTAAAAATAAAAGATTGTTCCCTGTAATCATAAGAAGTCATTATTACCTCAGCTTAGAAGACCTGTATACTATTAATGCATTTTATTTCATTAGGTTACACTGTGCCATCAACTGGACACATAGTTAATAATTTAGATATCCTTCAACAGATAAATCAAACACCAGGTTAATTAATTACCTTGGAGCTCAGGCCCTACGGTTGTGATCAAAGCTCCCAGGCAGCGTCCGAGACACTGATGCACTTCTGTGTGCGATGAACTGTCAACAGGAGGGTCAACACTAGGGACAGGATGGGCTCCACATAGCCCCGGTCCATTGGCCCACTGGAGTCCACGATCAGGGCCAGGGAGTGAAGAACCCAAGTCTGAAAAATAGCAAAAAGACACACCAGCCTCAAATCTCTGGAGCCTCTCAAAGTTATCAAAGTACAATCACAACTCTACTGTTGCCAAGTATGTAAACGCTTAAACATATCTAAATTGACCTGAACCACGTGACCACAATAGACTAAAATAAAAAATAAAAAATGGGTGTTTTTTTAATAAACAAAGCATCCATAGGAACAAATGCCAGATGATCACCTGTAATAGCACTTTATTGTGAGACTCATCAAATACAGTTGAGTGTCACATATCAAGATATTAAAGCAAAATCATATTGTCGCTATATCCCAGAAACTTGACACAACAAATTATGTTGTTGCCAAAATCAAAATAAAAAAATACAAAAATGACCACTATATTCACTACATAATTGCAGACCTGAACCCCATTGAAAACCTCTGGAATGTGATCAAGAGGAAGATGGATGGTCACAAGCCATCAAACAAAGCTGCTGCTTGAATTTTTGTGCCAGGAGTGGCATAAAGTCAGACTAGTTTCTGCAAAAGTCTCTCAAAAAAAACAAAAGGAATGAAATGACAAATTAAAATGCAGGTGCTCACTGAGACATCATCGTCATTGCACACTCGATGGGTGTCATTAGTCTCCGGATGACATCTTCTGTAAGCAGCTCAGGGCAATGAGCAACAAAACTCCTCATTGCTGTTGACAGAATGGGCTACAGTGTCACCATCTTCTCTGCAATAAAATTTCTCTTTCTGAAGCAAAACTACACTTTCATTCTTTATTATCCTTATGGAAAGTTGTTCAGGGAACATAAACCTGTCACACCAATAATGGACTTTGATAGGAAATGAACACAGTCAAATTCTGAAATAGGCTATTTTCAAACACTTTGTTTCTGGTATATTACTTGTGTTTTCATTCATGTAATATATTTTTCATAAAATTTTCATTAAAGTCGTGGAAACTATTTATTATCTTAGGATAGTCTACTTACTGCTAAAACAGCTAATAGGCAAACTTGTGTTAGTAAAGTATATAATAGGTATATATACAAGTTTATTTATCAAGCTAAATAATTACCACAGAGTGCTCCAGCACGGCCTTCCAGAGTGACCTGCCAGGTGAAAGAATCTCCTCTTGCCTTCTCAGCCTCCAGCTCTTTCTGTGAGCAGGGAAACACATTTTGCCAGAGAAGCAACATCTTTGGAAGGTGGTAGCGAACAAGAGAAGGACCTAACACAGAAAAGTAGCAAGATTACTTACAAACCACCTAAACCAAAGACAATAGATCCCAATATATCATAATAAGTTAGGTATGAACTGCATATCGTACAAAAGCCAGTACATAGTTATATATATATATATAAAAAATGATGATGTTTGGCTCATGAAAAAAAAAAAAATGTATACAGAATTTATCTGTAGCAAGGTACTTTAAATTTGGCTGGGCAACCTGACTTAACATTGGCTGTATAGTAGAAATGAGTTAAGATTTAAACATGTCTTCCTTGAATAACATGTAATATTTGTTGTAAAATGTTATAACAGGGCAAGTTGATTACCATTTTGAACATTAATGCTAGAACATTTAACTGACAATAATTGAAAGAAATATGTTGCAAATTTGTTTCTATAAAAGTATGATTTTCCACTGAAAAATCAAAATGACACAACAAACACCTGCTGAAATGTACTGCATTATAATGGACACAAACAGATTAAGACAACATAAATGCCTTATAACGTACGCACCTAAAGTCATCAGTGCACAGACGGCTGTTCTGAGCAGCAGTACGGAGAAGATCTTATGCAATGCTGACCACCATCTAAGAAAAAAAAAAAGAAGAAATATATGGTAGCCTTTGGGCAAAAACAGACCTTGGTCTCTTAGATTTGCTATTTGACAACTGCTTTGAGATCTGATAGAAACTATACACCATGCAGATGCTAACTACTGGCTGTGTTTGCTTGCTTGCAATCTGTATTTGACTCACTGCCATGTCAAGAATATGAAGACTACCTCTAATATGGTTTCTTCGTATGATGAACTCCACACAAAGTGAACTCCGGGTCTCCATGTTGTTTGGGTCAGGAAAACAAATGGATTTCTTAACCAGAGATCATTGTGATATCATCCTTTATTTGGTGCCAAAGTCAACGTCCCTTCTCTATAAAACCACAAGTCATTTCCAGATCATAGTGTAAATTTCAAAAATATGACAGCATAGGAAAAAGGG
Source organism: Polyodon spathula (assembly GCF_017654505.1). Lineage (NCBI taxonomy): Eukaryota > Metazoa > Chordata > Actinopteri > Acipenseriformes > Polyodontidae > Polyodon > Polyodon spathula. The sequence goes on along the minus strand of NC_054539.1, from coordinate 43,389,701 downwards.
GAGGTGGGTGGGATATAGGTGTGTGGTGTTCATCATCCTACGAAGAAACTACATTACAGGTCATCTTCATATTCTTACCTCATATGATTAATTCCACACACAAAGTGAACCATATGAAAGGATGTAGATGATGGTGGTAGGTTAGATGTTAGTAGAGGGAGCCACAGATAAAACAAAGTGAGCAAAATTAGACTAAGAGCAAGACACATCCAAGTTATAAATGGACCTAACAGAGTTGCAGGTCCTGTATTGGGAAAGTTTTGCCCATGTAGTATTGTCAGAATGATTCTTGGTGATAAATCTCCCTCCTGACCTGCGAGGGCACTGTGTAAAGAGTGCCCTGGACTAGAGGGCCAGATAATTAATTCCTAGGGTTAGGCTGAAGTCGACCATCTAGAAAGTGGGCGAAGCTACGGTACACTAAATCATGAACCCGGAAGGGAAACGATGTGGCAACCATGGATTGGAGGAGCGGTTGAAATCTTTAACCGGGGTTATGATTGACGGTATATAAGGGAGTGTAGCGAGGTGATCTGTTCCTTTGTTATGGTTAATGCTAACCTGGAAGGAGAACTGCATTGTGTATCGCGAGTGTTTTTGTTTGTTTTGTGTGTCTAATTAAACTGTTTGTTGTTATTAGACAGCTAACACAATCTGGAGCTGTTGCCACAGGTCAGCACAAAACCCGGACAACACTGCACTTTGTTTCACGATAAATTGTATTTGCACCACGAGCACTACAGCACTCTCTTTGAACTGGTGACTGTATTTGTATATTGTGGGTGTATTAAATTCTGTTTATTGTTTCTGTGCTGAACTCCTGGGTTAAACTGTGTAGTACACAGCCTTGTATACTACCATTAATTATTATTTACCGTTGTTAAGTGACTTTTGGATTATAAATAAAACATCATTGCACCTGGATTATCGATGTGTCTGTTATGATCACCGCATCACTCCTGCACCTGCACACTACAAACCACTTTGCCACAAGTATCCACTCCCCTTACCGAGTGGGGTTTGATAGATCCTGGAGGTGGTTTCTTTTCAAAGGCTGTAACAGAACTTGATGTAGGGTCAGGGTTGGGCAAAATACTCAGGAAATGTATTTTCAATACAAAATACAAAATACAAATTACTTTGGTATCACTGTATCTTCAAAACAAAATACAATTGTATTTGGAAAATACAATTTGAAATTACAAAATACATTTAATAAACAAAAAAGATATATAGTTCACCCCCCCCCCCCCCCCCCCCACATTTATATTTTAGATAATAATAAGGCTGTCAGGATGCAGTTTTAAAATAAATAACAATTTTCAACACCAGAAAGTTTTAGAACTTTTTTTTTTTTTGTTGGGGGGTAGGGGAGTAATTCTATAGCAAGCAAAAATCTTTGAATATTCAAACAGTTTTTATTTAATGTCTAACATTAGTATAGCTTTCAGTACACATTGATGTACTAGACTATGTGTGGCACTGTATATCAGTTCTCCTTCAGCAAAACAAGTTTCTGGAAGAGGTCATCTGACAGCTGGTTTCTTTGGGGACTGAAAATCAAGCCAACAAAAGAGAATAGATGCTCAACAGGAGCAGAGGAAGGAAGAATGGTATTAAAGCACATAAACAGCTTCTTTATGAAAGGGTATTTCTCTAAAGATGCCACTTCCTTCCTTGGGTCTTCAAAAAAATGAAGGATCTCCAGATCAGTTTTGTTGCTTGTTGTCGAGAGAGTACTTATCTGGGAAACATCTTTGCTATCCATAAAAACAAAGAAGTCATTTTCTTCCTCTTCAAGGGGTCTCCCACTAGAAAATTCTGATACAAGACCCAGCTCTTCAGCACCCTGAAGCATAAGTTCATGGAATCTTCTGGTGTCTCCAGAAAAACAGTGTGGCAGCCAGAGCATCATTGTTGATTTAAAGTTACTCCCAAGACAAACTGGAGTGTGCATTTTTTATTTTATTTTTTAATCGAATACAAGATCACTATAATTACATTTTACACAGCTGCAGTTTAATATTTAAAACTATTATGACAATGTATTCTGAAGTTACAAAATAATGTATGCATTATTTTTCAATGTATGCATTTGCATTCCAAATTACAAAATACAAATGTAATGAAAATATGTATTTAACCCAACTATGGGTGTGATCCAGTTTGAAATTGCCTGTCTGGAAACAGGTTTGCCCTAGGTTTGTAAGCTGAAAGAGTTGTCTGATCTAGTCTTATGTATGTAGAAATTCAGGACTCTGCAGACATCAATACGGTGTCTGGCCTCCTCCTCAAAATCATGAAGTTTTGGGAGGAAATTAAGAATACGTCATGACCTGATCCAAATGGAACTGTTACCACCTTTGGTAGGTTCTTGCCTACCGCTCCACTGGCCAACTGGTCATGCCTTCCCTCCACTCTCCAGTCTCTTGGGCCTGCTTCCTTTCTTCCCTAGACCCTTTGTGGTGGAACCAGCTACCGGAGAACTTCTCACTGCCTTCCACAGCCTCCTCAAGACCCACCTGTTTAGACTGCACATAGATCTCTTGATCTAACCCCCCTACTATGCACTGGACTTGCCTGACCTAAGAACTATTTTACTGGATGCTCCGCTGATGCACTATCCTTGCACTACTATTATGTCACCATAGACACACATTGTCTTAATCCTGAGTTGTTACTTCTTATCTCATTGTATTCTAGTAGTATTTGCACTTGCTATAAACTACACTGTATTTAAATATTGTTTTTGCAATGTAACCTTGTATTGCCCTGTAACACCTAGAAGTCATAGTCAACTGTGGCCACCCTCTCCTCCATGAGATACACTCTTGAGAGTGTATTGAGCTGGGCCCCCAGAAAGACTAGACTGTGCTAGGGAGAGAGATAACTTTTCTTTACTGACCAATAGGCCCAGATCCTGAAAAAAAAGTGAATAACCTTGTCCCTGTGTTCCAAGGCTTTTACCCTGGAGAGAGGTTGCAGTAACCACTCGTCTATATAGGGTTAGACATGTATGCCCCTGCTTCGGAGAGGCGCTGACACCTCTGCTATCACCTTAGTGAACACTCTGGGGGATGCAGAAACTATGAATGGAAGTATCTTGAACTGGTACCGACAGGCCCTGTTGGAGAAATGGTGGTATTTTCTGAAGTACTTGCGTATTGGCAGCTGAAAGTAGGCATCCTTCACATCTCTTGAAATCAGCCAGTCCTCTGGTTGGACTGCCTTGATGATTGTGGTGAGTGATACCATCTTGAATTTTTCACAAAAGGACTATAAAATGAGTCCGAACTTCCCGTTCTTTTTCTGAATTACAAAATATCTCGAGCACTGACCCTGTTTTTACAAAAGATTAAAAGGGACCCGTTCTATGGCATGGGAATGAAGTATCGATTTGATCTCCCTGTGGACGTGCCCAGTCAATCAGCATGCAGATTATGCCTGTTGCTGGTGGTTGAGACCGTAACGGTATCCTCTAGGCGTATTGTATGAGCCACAGGACCCAGGGATCTGATTCTGTCAGCTTGCCTGAAAATGAAAAACCCTGCGTTACTGGCAGAGGTGAGGGGGGTTGGAGGCATGGGCTTGTGGTAGCAATTGTCAGAAGGAGGTGGAGGGCCTCCCTACTTCCTTATTATAGCCAAAGGAGGATCTACATGGCCTGGATCCTTGACCACACTGAAAGCGGGGTTGCCTTCCAAAAGGCGATGAAATCAGCTAATGCCTGAAAGACGTCTGCTGTAAAACCCACTACTGGAGGATACACCTCTCCCAGATGCCAAGCAGTATCAGACATCTTGTCTCACCTCCTTCAGACCATTGCCAAAGAGGAGATCACCTTGTAAGTGTAACTCCACCAGCTTGGCTTGTGTCTGATGTGAGCATAGATGTAGGCACCTCTTTGCACCAACAACATTCACCACAGTCCTGCCGTTGATGTCAATGGTATCACATGCGGCTTGCAGCTGGAATTTAGCGACATTCTTTCCCCCCCTCTGCTAGCTGCACGTCCAGTTCTATATTCTCTGGGGTAGGTGTCTGCAGGGCGGCAGAAGACTGGGTTCACAGCTTGTGTTGATATTTAGCTGCGTACACTTGATAATTACTAAAGCTCATGCTGCAGGTGGAAGCAGTGTAGTCCTTCAGGAAGGTATCAATCCTCCTATCTACAAAATCTGGTGTGGAGGATCTGTAGGGTGCACCCGCACCTGGTGTAGCCAGGATGGTATCAAGCTTAGGCCTGTTGGCACCCTGTAGAATGTATCTAGAGAGACATAGTGCAGACTGGATCGTCATTGTCAGGGGTCGAGTCAATGATGTCATCATCCACCAGACGTCCTTGGCCACATCCGAGGAGTAGTACTGCTGATCGAGTGCAAATTGTTACCAATAAGCTTTTCTGAAAGATGGATACCACAACAACTGGACATTGCAGCCAAGAATGGAACTCTCGAAACAGAGAGGGCCCATCGATTGCTCGTCCCCAAACCTGGGGAGGACGGAAGACCACGACCCATCATACTGAGACTCCACAACTACAACTACAGGGATAGGCAATCTGTAGTTGAAGCTGCAAGGAAGAGGGATGGCCTGAAAGTCAATGGGAAGAAGATAATGTTCTTCCAGGATTTTACGAGATGACAACATACGATTTGCTGTGCTCTATCATGCAACACTGCAACCATGATCCTTCAAAACCCTGCAAGCAGCTCAAGCTCTCCTGGACGAGTTGCACGACTCTGGATCCAATGTGTCAAACTTTGAACCTTTGATTGAATTAATTAACTAGTACCAGTTAAACAAAAATACTGTATTGATTTATAATAACTAAATCTGTACATTTCCTTATTATTGATAAATAAAACTACCCTTGATATTTTGAATATATGCAGGCTAATTAAAGATTTAAGCAAATTACGCTTATGTTTTGAATTAAGTGGTGGGGCATTTGAGAGTGACAAAATTTAAATTTCCCAATATGCTTTGCTACATACTCTGGCTGAATACAGCCAAGGGGTTGTACCGTCTAATATTAGACTGGTGCGAAAGACCAATTCATTTTTAGATTGCTGGCTGCAACCCTTTTTTTTTTGTTTTACAGATGCTATCTTTGATACTTAAGCTACTAATGGTCTTGACAAGCAAGTTTTTAAATTACTCCTTTTGATAGTTAGTTCTCTATTGCTGTTTATATTTTCTAGATTGGCTTTAGTGTACTTTCTAAATACAGATATGCTGGATTGGTCTTCAAAGCAAGTGTGGTATTTACATCATATTCCTTCTTGACTGATAATGGCTGATAAAGCAGGGATTAAAATGTGCTGATGGAATTTGAAGGTTAGCCATTCCATTAAAGGAAAATAGACTATGTAGCTCTCGAGTGGTGTGTCCGGCGCAGGCGCTCAGCGTGGAGTGCAGGATGCGCCCTATAGCCTGGAGGTTGCCGCGTTGAGTTAAGGCTAGTCCACTGCAGACCGTGGACATGAGTTCCCAGAGGGGAGGCGCACAATTGGCCGAGCTTAGGTCGGCCAGAGTGTCCTCGGCTCACCGCGCACCAGTGACCCCTGTAAACTAGCTGGGCACCTGTGGGCCTGCCTGTAAGCTGCCCAGAGCTGTGTAGTCCTCCGACGCTGTAGCTCTGAAGTGGCTGCATGGCGTGCCTGCAGATTGAAAAAGAAGCGGGTGGCTGATGGCACATGTTTCCGAGGATGCACGTGTTCATCTTCATCTCCCGAGTCAGAGCGGGGGTGGCAGCAGTGAAAAAAAAAAGACCTTGCACGTTCGCATTGCTTTTCTACAGGAAAGTCACTCAGATAAACACTGAACATGACAAATTCAAAAGGGAAGGGATAGGGCAAGTGTATTATTATTCTTGTACATCTAGAAGTACAGGAATGGTTATTTTAAAGTTTTTAAAATGTTCTAGGCAATATACTATATAGCCGTCAAATAATTTTCAAGTTAGTATTTCACAGAAGTATTTGAGAATTGAGTGTGAGAGTTTTCCTGCATAAATATTATGCTTGGTGGAGATCTGTATCTGGTATGTCAAGAATGACAGATCCTCAGCCCTGCCTAATTGTAAAAGCCCTTCAATAAAGGAGAGCTGTATATAATTTGGTTTATTGGATGTATGGAGAATCCTTATCAAAGAGACAGAGGCTTTACATATTCCATCAGACTAACTCAGCAGAGAAGACTTCAGATTAAATTACTAGGGCATCTATAGAAACATAATAATATCAGATCATGCACCCATTTATATACTATACAACCCCTCTAATTATGAGTTACAAGTAATGTGTTCTCTGGCACTTTAAAGCTTATTTTAGTTAAGGACATATTGTTTGATTCGTATCTGGAAGACAATAATTATTTCTGGACATTAACGATGTGTCTGGTATATATCCCTCATAGCTATGCCAAGGGAATGAATGTCATATTATTCTGATAAGAAAAAACTACAGCAAGTACAACAGACAACTTTAGAAAAGATAAAAATGTTTTGTGTGTGGGGTGGGTAGTGGGGGGTAGTGGCAGGTGGGGTGGGTAGTGGGGTGATAGTGGGGGTTGGGGTGGGTAGTGGGGGGGCGGGGGGGGGGGTTTTTTTTGGACCGACATAATTTGAAAAATAATCTACGAACCAATGGTCTACATACAAATTAATCTGAACACCAAACAGTTACATGAGAGCCTTTTGAAACCTTGTGTACCTAAAATGTTTAATATGAAGACCCTCACTGATTTTTCCTTTCCTTTAGCATGAGGAACTCCCAGAGGTGTACCCCTCCCAGCAGTGCTGCCATAGCAAAGCTGTAACCACTGACAGCTTCAGGCGAGGTTTTCAGATTGTTTATGCGCTCAGCGCACCGGTCCAGTAAGGGTGTGAGCTGATAGCGCAGCGCTACCGTGATGCAGCGCAGACACCATGCAGCTGCCAGCTGTGCAGCCATGCTAGGGTGGAGCAGCACTGAGGTCACTGTCTCCAGGAGGCCTGCAAACATACCAAGAGGAACAGTGAGCAAATAGGGACAAACTTCAGTCGTTTACAATAAACTAAATTTATTCAACATTCCATTAATGTACTCAGTTTCATTCCCCAGTTGACCTAGCATGTGTGAACAAACATAATAACAGTCATTATGCTGAAATATTTAATCACTGCAACACAGGATACAGCAAAGGTAAAGTAATGCAGGTTGTTCTACAAACCGTAAAAACACATGTTGTGTCATGTCATGTCACTGGGTGACAGGGAAATATTTCCACTAAAAGGAGAAGTCCAGCACAGAATATTAAGAACATAAAAAAAAGTTACAAAATGAGAGGAGGCCATTTGACCCATCTTCCTCGTTTGGTTGTTAAGAGCTTATTGATCCCATAATCTCATCACGCTCTGTGTAAAAAAGAAGTGTCTCCTATTTTGTGTTCTGAATGCCCCTTTATCTAATCTCCATTTGTTGCCTTGGAGTGGAACTTTTTGTATTTTTTTTTTATTTTTTAAATTTAGTTGTTGCCAATTATTTTTTTATTTTCTCCCAATTTAAAAATGGCCAATTATTATTTATTTATGCTCAGCTCACCGCTACCACCCCTGTGCTGACTCGGGAGCGGCGAAGACGAACACACGCTGTCCTCCGAAGCGTGTGCCTTCAGCCGACCGCGTCTTTACACACTGCGGATTCACCATGCAGCCGCCCAGGAGCTACAGCGTAGGAGGACAACGCAGCTCCTGGGCAGCTAACAGGGAGCGACCAAACACCACTCGGCTCCTGTGGACCGGCCTCGCTGGTTTGTGGTGAGCCGAGGACACCCTGGCCGACCGACCTTTTTTTTCCCACTTATCTACACACCATACTCCACACTGTTAAGGGGAAAAAAAGTTTTCACTGAGAAAAAAATGTATATATTAAGAAAATACAAAACTGAAAGATCATAATTGGATAAGTCTCTACCCCAGAGTTAATACTTGGCGGAAGCACCTGTGGCAGCAATTACAGCTGTGAGTCTGTTAGGATAGGTCTCTACCAACTTTGCACACCTAGATTTGACAATATTTGACCATTCTTCTTTACAAAACTGTTCAAGCTTTGTCTAGTTCCTTGGGGAGCGTTGGACAACAATCTTCAAGTCATGCCACAAATTTTCGATTGGATTTAGGTTGGGGCTGACTGGGCACTCAAGGACATTTACCTTTTAATTCCTTAGCTACTCCAGTGTAGCTTTGGCTGTGGGCTTTTGGTCGTTGTCTTGCTGAAAGGTGAACTTCCATCCCAGTTTCAGCTTTCTTGCAGAGGGCAGCAGGTTTTCCTCAAGGACTTCTCTGTACTTTGTTCCATTCATTTTCTCTTCTATCCTGACAAGTGCCCCAGTCCCTGCTGATGAGAAACATTCCCATAACATGATGCGGCCACCACCATGCTTCCTGTGTTGGGTTTGCGCCAAACATAACGCTTTGTATTTAGGCCAAAAAGTTTCACTTTCGTTTCGTCAGCCCACAAAACTTTGCCACCTGAATGTTTTTTTAAATACTTCAAATGGGATTCAAGGTGGGTTTTCTTGAGTAATGGCTTCCTTCTTGCCACCCTACCATACAAGCCAGATTTGTGGAGTGCTTGGGATATTGTTGTCACATGAACACTTTGACCAGTCTTGGCCATAAAAGCCTGTAGCTCTTGCAAAGTTGCCATTGGCCTCTTGGTAGACTCTCTGATCAGTCTCTTTCTTGCTCGGTCATCTAGTTTGGAGGGATGGCCTGATCTATGGTGGTCTTGGTGGTGCCATACACCTTCCACTTCTTGACCGTGCTCCAAGGGATAGTCAAGGCCTTTGTACCCCCTCTCTTCCCGCCCCCTTTTTTTTTTTATACCCAACCCCTGATCTGTGCCTTTTATCAACTTTGTCCCAGAGTTCTTTTGAAAGCGCCTTGATGCTCATGGTTGAGTCTTTGCCTTGAAATGCACTACCCAGCAAAGGGAACCTATAGGAACTGCTGAATTTATCCTTAAATCATTGAATCACTACAATTTAACACAGGTGGAGGCCACTTAACTTGGTGTGTGATTTTGAAGGCAGTTGTTTACACCTGAGCTAAGTTTTAATTTTTAATTAATTTTCTACAAATTTCTATGATATTTTTTTTCCCTTGGAAGTTGTGGGGTAGGATGTGTAGATAAATGAAAAAAAAAAAAATTAATGCATTTTAATTCCAGGCTATAATGCAAAAGGTGAAAATTTAGAAACGGGGTGTAGACTTTCTATAGGCACTATATCTGTTGCTCAGAAGCTTCTCTCACAGCTTTACTAAGCAGAGAGGAATGTGCATTTTGCACTGATGCAGCTTTTACCAACCAATGGAGGGCTCCTGTACCAGTGGTGATGCAGTGGCATTCAGGCTCCCTACCAGGCTGCCCAATTTTTTTAAGGGCACACACCATTACATGCTGGCTAGCACAGACATCTGCTGCTCCTGCTTTGTTTTCATTCTTGGCATCATTCACAACAGCTTCCGAAAAAAAATATAAAAATATATATTTTTAATATCCATTAAACCATTGTAATGTATCATTTTATACAGTGCCCTCCAAAAGTACTGGGACAGCGAGGTCTAACCTGTTATTTTTACTTTACAGTCAAGTAATTTGTATTTGTGATCTTGAGATTAATATGAATCAGTACAATAATATATGTTTTACTTTTGGGTAATTCCAGGCATACATTTGATCATATTAAAAAAAAAAAAAAAAAAAAAAAAAAAACATACTTTGTGTTCAACCCACTTATTTCAAGTGACCATAAGTATTGGGACACATTCACTTTAAGTAACTTTCAGGGTGTAAAAGTCAGCATTTGGTTGCATATCCCTTTGAAGCAATAACTGCATGAAGTCTGCAACCCATTGAGCTCACCATACTATTTGTGTAATCATTTGAGATGCTTTACCAGTCCCTTGCTGCAGCCACTTTGAGTTCTTGTCTATTCTTGGGGTGTTCTGACTTCAATTTTTTATTCAGCATGTACAATGCATGCTCAATTGGATTCAAATCTGGAGAGTGACATGGCCAGTCTAAGATTTTCCACTTTTTTCTCCTGATGAACTCCTTGGTTGCATTGGCTGTATGCTTTGGGTCATTGTCATGCTGCATGGTGAAGCGTCGCCCAATAAGTATGGAAGCATTTTCTTCTACATAAGCAGACAAAATGTTTCTGTAAACTTCAGAATTCATTCTTCTGCTGCCATCATTAGTTACATTATCAATAAAGACGAGTGAGCCAGTTCCAGAGGCGGCTATTCATGCCCAGGCCATGACATTACGGTACCTCCACTATGCTTCACAGATGAGGTGTTGTTCTTTGGAGCATCTGCAGTTCCTTTCTTTCTCCACACTTTATCCTTTCCATCACTTTGGTAAAGGTTTATCTTGGTCTCATCTGTTCCTATAACTTTGTTCCAAAACTCTTCTGGCTCATTTTTGTACATTTAATTGATTCAAGAGGGTAGAATTGAATTGACTATTAAAAACACTTAGTAGTTGCACTTAGTCATGTTTTATTTATTTATTTATTTATTTTCAGGCAACATGATTACAGTTCACAGTGAAAATCCCAGTTTAGACTTAACTGTCCCAGTACTTTTGGAAGGCACTGTATATTGTATCAAAACCAGTAATGATAAAGACATCTATTATAGCAATAATGATAATTTATACTCAATTAACTGCAGATCGTTTGAAGTTCACTATCAGAGAAGAAAAAAAAGACACGGTTTCTGAGGCAAAGTTGAATGTTGCAATGTTTAATAACACTTTAGTCTTATTAAATAGATTTAAGAGCAAGTAGCTTCAAATGTCATTTTAGTTATTAACCTTTCTCTTATTCTGAATGTTTTTGGGTTCTGTTGATCCTAAATTGAGTTACCATAATTTTCTCTATATCTGTCTTTATCTGTGGTCTGGACTGAACAGACTTCCTCGTTCCATTCAAATTATGTGACAAAATGGCATTTCACCTTGGCCTTCCCAGCCGACACACACTCACTATATGTACCATAGGCAGGGCCAGTATAGTTGAAAGGCACCACTGTCACATGGTTTGAATGGAATGAGGAAGTAAGTTTAGCTACATTAGTTTACTCTTGTGAATATGTATGCTATCTGCCGCACCTCACCCGCAAGGAGACGAATACATTTAGAAAGGTTTACGTACTGACCTGTGTAACACCAACCTGCACCTCTTTGCTGACGGAACCGCCTCCCTTCAACATCTCCCCCCTGCTCTTCAGAAAGCCCGACCCCCCACGCAAGAATCCAGTGGACATAAGCTCCAGCATTTCATCTAGCGTGGCCCGCTTCACATTCTGTTGCATTACTGTGTAGGAAAGTGGAAACAATGACATCATGTTTGTCACAGCAAAAGTATCATGTATCACTGAAGCAATCAAAATGGTTAGCCATTCATTCATTTGTGTGCCCCACTACTAGCTTGTCACACTTGAAAACCCACAGTATCAATAGAAATGATTATGGTCAACTTACCAGCTGCTTGCGTTGGCATCAAAACAGTGGCCATCACCGTTCCCAAAAGCTTGGATACTGCTACACGTACTCCATAATTCGACCCTTCCAGAGCTCTGAAACACAAGGTAGCTACATTTTCCAGTTCTGTGGTCTACATGAACACAGCTTCATTCTGGAGTTCAAGCAGGCACTGATTTGGATAAAACAAGACAATCATTACAGCATGCATTTTATAAATAACGAACTCTGCAATTGTTTTAGAGCTGAAAACAGTTTAAAAAGGTCTAATTAAGAAAATGATCAGTTAATTATGGGTCTAGTTAAGTAATTGAGAGATCAGCTGGAATGAAAACGAGCAGACACAGGGAGTCACAGTCTGCACAGTCTGAAAACTTTACATCCATCACCTGGAACCCCTCTCCAAAAATAAGTAAAGGTCATTATTTTTCCATACCTTTACTGCACATATAAAGCTAGAACTTGTAAATTGTCTTTTATACTCACCCTAGCTACTGCACATCGAACGGACAGTGAGTAAGAGCGAGCATTCTTGAAAATGTCCCCGGTGGCAAGAGGCAGCAGCACCTCCCAGTCCATTTAACACTTTCTGCAAGCTGAGCAGAATCTCGCCACGGCCCTGAGACTGTGGGATACAAAACAAACACAATGGGGATTCAGCACAGCAAATTTTATCAATCTTCTACTGTACAGTATGTGTTTCATAAAGAGCTTAGAGCTAGTGTTTCATAAAGAGCGAGAAGGCTGCTAAATCAAGATTTAGCATGAGTCTATTATCGTTTCCATCCAATCTGACAAAGGCTCTGTGACTGTCCTGCTAGCTAGTATGATTCTAGGTGACACGAATGATCGGTAACATGGTAACCGTACATGTGTGAATAAAAGTTGAAGATGGAGTACACTTGATTGAACAGACAAAAAATGAAGAACATTTTTAGAAACTAAAAACAACTATTCTGAATTCTAGAGGTGACCATCAATGAAATGTACAATTGAAAATAGTGTCTTATGCATTTTAACTGTATGCGTTTATTTAAATATTTAACAAAACTAAGCTTACGACAAGATTACTTTTAATTTGGCAATATATTATGCTATATTAAGGATACATACATTGTGCAGTACAGCTACAACAACCACCATCACACAGACACACTGAGAGGAATAACGAATGGCTCCTCCAAACTTACTCCGGAACATAAATCTGGACTTCATTATCCCAAAACATCTTTTAATTGTGCATTGTGCCTTTTTGTGCTTTCTATTAAAATTTCCGTCCGCTGGTGTTACAGGACAAAGAACTGGTCTCTTGGCAAGGCTGCAGGAAACACAGGCAATAATCCATGAAGCCGTTGTCTTACTAATTTCTTTGAAATTTGCCAGATACATAACATGCCAAAGCTACAGACACCTGTATTTCAGGTTGGTACAGCATGGCTTCTCTTGGTTTCATATTCAAGATCTCGTCTTAAAATATCAGTCAACTCTAGCATAAAATTTCCAATCAGTCTGTTACGTTGTTTGAGTTCATAATTGTTATATTCATGGAGCAGATTTGTTTCTTCTTATGAAATTTCTGTCGTAAAGTTGTAGTAAAAATAGTAGTAAAGCCACGATTAAAGGTTTGCCGTCGTCAATCAATGTAATACGATATTAATTCAGATTGGTTGACACTGTTAAAAAGGTAGCTATTAAAAGACCCCCTGGTTGATAGTTGGTGCGAAAATCTATGCAGGACAGGTACACACATCTCCCACCACAGTTTTGAAAATTAAAGCTATCAGTATGTTGAACAATTTGATGACTATGACTTACATCAATAGTAAGTACAGAAGAGCACAGAATAAGAATTAGTAATGAAGTGTTTAACCACAATTGCATAAGCAATTCTGTAGACATATGAAGAAATATCAGTGTGACATACAGCCAGGTGGATGAACAGACAGATAGGCACCACCATATATCCCCAGAATAAGAAGGAACCCTGACATGGAGGAAACACCTCCCAAAAATGTGGTCTACTTGAGCTGGATAAACCTCAATGGATTACATAAAGGTAAGGTGATAAATATATGTTAAATCACAATCCAGTATATATCATTTGAGTCAGATATGATGGAAACCAGAAATATAAGGGTTGTACATTTGGATAAATGCTGAATCACTTGCTACACAGCTGCTGCTCTGGAGCTGCCTGTGTAAACAAAGTCGCCACTGTCGCTAAATAGTGAGATAACAAAATAACCAGTTTCAAAAAACCACTTATTTCAATTAATTTTACAAACAAAAAATGTAGATCTGTTTGTTTCCAAAAATTTGAAACAAATGAATGAAAAATGCAAATCAGGGCAATATGTATCACTGTAAACTGCAAAGGTGTTAATTTCTGCAAGACCTTACCTCTGCACTTTTCAAAGCCTTCAAAAGATTGTTAATCATCTCTGGGAAGGAGCTGCCCAGGATTCGGCCCATCTTCTCATAAAAAGCACCAACGCAAGATACTGCAGCCCTGTAACAGCAAGAGAAGAAATGGTTATTTTGCTACAACATATTTGATCAGCCTTTTAATCCTGAACTGAAACAAAAACATGAACATAGTTGTACTCATGACTGGTTCAAAAGTTTGCAGCAAATGCAAGGAAAAATGGTGTGGCAAGAAACACATCTGCAATTTATCAGTTGAATGTCTCACATTTTATTTGGATTCATAAGCTACATTGGCTTTCCCATTCAATTGTATTTAAAGCATTCCCACAATCATGTTTTATGATTCATTGATGACCATTTATTATTTCCTTCAATAGTTTATCCTTCTGCAGATCTAGCTTGAATCTGTCCGTTTAAGAGCCCTCCCCACACCAAATAAGATACTGATTGCAACAGGTGCTTGTAAATAACACTGTAAAGCTATTGTATCTAGTATTAAAATTAGAGCATGTGAACAAGAGTAATCAAGTGATTACACCTCGTTAAAAGACAGCCCTTCATACCACAGAACTGGATACATGGCGAGATGGTTATGGTTACCAATTTTTCCCAGTTTTTACTCACAGTTTGGTCTGCATGTAAGCAGAAGTGTCATCCTTGCTCTTGATAAGGTCATTACACTTGTCGAGTGTCTGGAAGACTGTGAAGGTGTCGCCAATGCTATAAAGCGTAGCCAGGTTCTTAGCCAGCAGTTTCCTGGTGGAAGGTCCTGGGGCACTGCTGGTCAACCCAGTCAACTGCTCCACCAGCTTCTTCTGCTTCTCTTTCACATCACACACTACACACACACACACACACACACACACACACACACACACACACACACACACACACACACAATAAGTAACCACCTGCCACAAGTCAGTCTACTTTGATCAGATCCTCTCCAGAATCATATCAGCACACCTTTGTATGAAGGGTCAATCAGTTGCACTGGAACTGCATTTATTACACTTTCAAATTAAAAAAATACCTTATTAGCAGCAACAAGTACTTTACCCAGGAAGCGTAACCATTCAAATATAAA